>NC_053492.1:113216146-113536563 GCF_905171775.1 Rana temporaria | reverse complement strand
ATCCCACGGACAAAGCGGGGATTTAACTGGAGGATTAATACGCAAGACCCCCTGCATGAAGGTCTTAACCAGCGAGTGGGTGGCCAGCGGCCGCTGAAACCACACTGACAAAGCTGAAATCTGTCCCTTGATAGTGCTTAATGCCAGTCCTTTATCCACTCCTAGCTGGAGAAAACTCAATACTCTATCGATGGTAAACTTACGAGAAAGCCATAGCTTGGACTCACACCAGCCTACATAGGCCTTCCAGACCCTGTAATAAATCACCCTAGAGACCGGTTTCCTGGCTCTGATTAGGGTAGAGATTACCTTCTGAGACAGACCTCTACCCCTGAGAATCAGGGATTCAGCCTCCAGGCCGTCAAATTTAGATGCCGTAAGGCAGGGTGGAGGATCGGACCTTGCGATAGCAGGTCTGGCCGTAGAGGAAGAGTCCAAGGGTCTCCCACTACCATCTTTAGGATTAGTGAATACCATGCCCTTCTGGGCCATGATGGAGCTACCAGGATGACTGGTATGTGCTCCACCCTGATCCTGCGCAGCAGGCGGGGTAGTAACTGGAGCGGGGGAAAAGCATAAAGAAGTTTGAACTGATGCCAAGGGCAAACCAGCGCACCGGTTCCGCAGGCCATCGGATCCCTTGAGCGGGATATGAACCTGTCTAGCTTCTTGTTGAGTCTTGATGCCATGACGTCCACGTCCGGCACTCCCCATCTCTGGCAGAGTGTCTGAAAGACCTGTGGATGTAGAGACCATTCCCCCGGCAACAGAGTCTGGCGACTTAAAAAGTCCGCCTGAAGGTTGTCCACTCCTGGAATGAATATTGCCGATATGCATGGCACATGAGCTTCTGCCCATAGGAGAATCAAGCTCACCTCTCTCTGAGCGGCTTGACTCTTGGTTCCCCCTTGGTGATTTATGTATGCCACTGCCGTGGCATTGTCCGATTGAATTCTCACCGGGAACCCCTGCAACTTGGACGTCCAAGCCCTGAGGGCTAGTCGAGCAGCTCTGAGCTCCAAGATGTTGATGGGCAACTGCTTCTCTGGCTTTGCCCAAGTGCCTTGGCGAGTGCAACCATCCAAAATTGCTCCCCAGCCTGTCAGGCTGGCGTCTGTGGTTACTATCTTCCAAGCCACTGGGCTGAAAGACTTCCCCTTCAGTAGATTCTGAGGGTCTAACCACCAACACAGACTTTGTCGGACTCTTGATGAGAGCGGCAAAGGGATATCTAAGGCCTGTGGCCTCCTGCTCCATGCTGACAGGATGGCTGTCTGCAGGATGTGAGTGTGGCTCTGGGCGTACGGTACCGCCTCGAATGTGGCCACCATCTTGCCTAGTAACCTCATACATAGGCGAACAGTTGGTTCCTTCTTGCTTAGAACCAGTAGGATTAATTCCTTGATGGCTTTGACTTTTATCAGAGGCAGAAACACCCTCTGTTCTGTGTCTAATCTCATGCCGAGATATTCCAACTGCCTTGTGGGCTGGAATGCTGATTTTTCTCGATTTAGGACCCAGCCGAACCTCTCGAGGTACTGAACTGTGAGGGCCACTGCTTGTTCCAAGCCAGGAGACGAATGATCTATGACTAGGAGGTCGTCCAGGTATGCTAGGATCGTGACCCCTTGGATCCTTAGATTGGCTAGGATTGGAGCTAGGACCTTCGTAAACACCCGGGGGGCCGTAGCCAACCCGAAGGGAAGCGCCACGAATTGGAAATGACGTAGAGCCACTGAGAAGCGTAGAAATCTTTGATGTGGCTGGTAAACTGGAACATGAAGGTAAGCATCCTTTATGTCTATGGATGCCATAAAATCGTCCTTCTGAAGTGCGGCAACTGCTGACCGCACGGATTCCATCCGAAATGAGCGGACCTTTTAGGTATGCATTCACCATTTTTAAGTCCAAAATTGGCCTGACATCGCCGTTGGGCTTTGGGATGATGAATAGGTTGGAGTAGAAACCTAGCCCCTGTTCTTGGACTGGTACCTCTACAATTACCTCCTGAGAGAGTAGATGATTCAATGCCGCTATTAATGCAGCTCCCTTCTTCGGATCGTTTGGTACTCTTGACTCCTGAAAATGAGGAGGAGGAAACTTTAGGAAGTCTAGTTTGTAGCCTGTAGCCACGGAAGACCGTACCCATTTGTCGGGAATGCTGGCCTCCCAAACCTCTGCAAAGAGACGCAGTCTTCCCCCCACCTTCGTGGGTGGGGGCGCCCCTTCATAAGACCGGCTTGGGGGCTGGCTTTGCTGGCTTGCGAAACCACTGCTTCTTGCCTCCGGCGGCCTGTCCCTGCGACTTGTTAAAGTTTGATCTTGCAGGAGGCCGTCGATACTGTTTGGTATTGGAAGGCCCCTGCCCAGGGGAGTACTGTCGTTTAAACGCAGGCCCCCAAAACTTTTTCTTGGTGGGCAACAGAGTACTTTTTCCGCTTGAAATGGTCTGAATGTATTTATCCAGGTCTTCTCCGAAGAGTCGTCCTCCATGGAAGGGGAACCCTACCAAGAGCTTCTTGCATGGGGGCTCTGCCTCCCAGCTCTTTAACCATAAAAGTCTTCTCATATGGATAAGGGATAACGATAAACGTGACGCTTGCTGGATAGAATCCTTAATTGCATCTACCGTAAAGCGTATGGCCCTAGGGACGTCCGAAAATTCTTCTGCCTGCTGGGCAGGAATAAGTTTAAGCATCTGCTTAGCTTGATCCGATAATGCTTGTGCAACCCCAATTGCAGCCACAGCTGGCTGCACTACTGCCCTCGCAGTAGTGAAGGAGGTTTTAAGTAGCGTTTCCAAGCGTTTATCAACCGGATCTTTGGACACCTGTATGTTTTCTACAGGGCATGTTAAAGATTTGTTAACACATGAGATGGCTGCGTCTACAGCCGGGGCTGCCCATCTCTTGGAAAATTTCTCTTCCATAGGATATAAGGCAGAGAATCTTTTTGGCGGTACAAAGATTCTATCTGGCTTGGCCCAATCTTGGAACATAACTTCCTCTAGTAGAGGATGGATCGGAAAAACCGCATTGGTTTGAGGCGCTCTTAGTGAGCCCAAAGCTGAGACCGTTGATACTTGGAGATCTGGTACTGGCAAGTTGAACGTCCTATGGACCAAGTCTGTTAAAACTTGAACCCACCAGCTCTCCCCTTGGGAGGCTGCGCCAGACTCCTCCGTACCCGGATCCTCGATCCCTGAACCTACTTGGTCCTTGTCCAAGAGGTCTTCCAATTCTCCTGCGGAAGGGACCTCCTCATCTGAGGGTTCACCTTCGGGCGACGGAGATCTATTCCGTTTTCTGCCCCGCATAGCCTTGGCTATCATTTTTTCCATTCTTTTTTCCATCTCCTTTAGAGAGGTGGACAGTACCTCGTCCGTGACCACCCTAGGGTTGGACTGACCCGTGCCAGCTCCAGATCTCGATGGTCCCACCAAGGCTCCCTCTGGGGAAAGTAGCGGCATGCCTTTGTCTGAGACCTCAGACCCTCTGGGGGAATCCCCACCTCTTGTACCCTCTAAACCAGACGCCATGGTACAATACTGAGGTACGCCCGCTACTTAACGGTGTTTGGGAAAATAAATAGTTGTTGCCCAAAACCTTCTGGGGGAAAAAAATGCCTTCTTTCTTATTAACTTGGTTTGTTTCTTCTTTTTTTTTTTAAACCAAAGAAAGAAAAACCATTCTGTCCCCCTTTAGTAGTATTTGCCAAAAAAAAACTGCTGAAAAAGAAACCCTATCTCTAGGGTAAAAGACAGTCTTTTTGAAGACTGTAATACTCTTCTTTGGCCACTGTGTGTCCTCGGCGCCCCACTCTGCCGCTCTGGTCCTTCCTCTCTTAGTTCCAACACTTCACTGAGCTGGGAACTTTTTGTAAGGGCCGCCCGTTCCTTTTACCTACAGGCCCGCCCTTCCCCTGTCAGAAAACGGCGCGAAATTGCGCCCATATCACGGGGACGCGCGCGCCCGCGGAGGGGGGGGGGGGACCACACGAGGAGGTCAGAGGCTGATCCTGCCGTCCAGGCCAGGATCCACAGAGCGGCATTTTTTCCTGCAGCAACCGCCTGGACCTCTCTGAGCAGGCTTGCAGGTAGGAGCATTCACTCCCTTTTACATAAGAAACCTCAGTAGATTCCCAGGGGCTTCTCTTAGAGAGAATTGTCACTATACACACAGGCCCTTTTTCAATGCTTTCTAGCACCAGTTGCAATACTACCAGGGAGGTCACGATTATGGGGAATATATACATACAGAGTCATCCTATCCTAAGATATGTGACTCACCTTGCCAGATGCAGCGCATAAACCATAGGCATGTCCCACTGTGACCTTCCCCCAGAAAAAACCTGCTGCGAACCAAGTTCCGCAAGTTTCCCCTTCACTTACCTGCTCCATGCCTCAGGACTTTGCACAGCAAGAGGTCCAATCTTCCCCCATCTCCGTGGGGCGTCTAGACCTTCAGGCCCTGGGTTCCTATGAAGGATCCACTGTCCTGGGCCCATATAGCACCCTGGCAACAGAAACATTAGGCCCCCAAAGGTTTCTAAGTTCTGGGCCCAGAGTCCAGCTCTCTGTGACAGAAAGCATTATGGGCTATACCCCAATGGTTTGGGGTCCGGTTACTGACCACTTTAGCACTGAGGCCTTTGGACAGAACCGGTTAGCCCACCTTAATCCCAAGGATGTGGAGGCAAGCTAAACCATGACCAACACCTAAGACACTGACGTAAAAACTGAGGTACTCCTCCTATGGGAGGGGGTTATATAGGGAGGGGCACTTCCTGTTTTTGAGATTGCCAGTGTCCATCACCTGAAGGTACTCCATATAACCCATATAGTAATGAATATGCCGCTCTGTGTCCCGTGATGTACGATAAAGAAATAAGTAATAATGCACACAATATGCACATTTATATTGCAGAAACAACAGCATTTGTTAAAAGAACCACTTTAAGCGTTTGAAACAAATAAAAGGCCCAAAAAACTGTCTGTTGAACCCGCCGCGTGCTAAAGGTGACAAGCACAGGCCAGGCAAACATACTGTACCATAAGAAAAATAAATATTACTCACCTCCTCTGGGTAAAAATACTGCAGGTGGTTAAGTGGGAAGACTGATTCAAAACCATCTCTGAACGAGTCAAACTGTCTGGAAACTCCTTCATTCAGTGCCCAATAAATAACGAGCTGAAAAAAAATTGACAGGATTATTGGAACCAATCTAAAAAACTGCAACTGGACAGAGAAATTAAAATGTGACAAGCAAATTAGCGGCACAACATTTCATAAATAGGGCTGCCTCCCCTTTAGCCAAGTCAGAAGTGCATCTGTATTCATGGGGAAGCCAAGTGTGACCATTTACAAAGATCTGAGAAAAATGTATTGATAAAAGGAGAAGACAGATCTTGCCTCTAGACCAGTGGTTCTCAACCTTTCTAGTGCCGTGACCCCTTGATAAAATGTCCCTAGTTGTGGGGACCCCTCACAGTAAAATCAGGAGATAGGATCCCTTCCAGCCCCTCCAACTTCACATTCCTCACCAGTCAGCTGACCCGTAGTCTCTGCCCCTCAGCCATGCCGTGAACTGAATGGGCGGCTGCAAAGAGGCTGAGTGGGCAGCCGCGTGCTCCGGGGACAGCCCAGCTGGGCACCTGTGAAAAGGTTGGGAGAGAAGTCCGTGCTTCAGGAACAGCCCAGAATTTAGTGACCCCTGGCAAATCGTCATTCGACCCCCGAGGGGGTCCCGACCCCCAGGTTGAGAACCACTGCTCTAGACAGACATAGAATTAAGAGGTGCCCGGGTCAGATCTCAATCTGTCCCAGCACTACTTTAGTGCAACCAAAGAAGAAAATGTATGACTCGAGCTTTAATCTTGTAAACAACATGTCTTGACGCTATTATTTAGTGCTGCCTTTAAGTGATTGCAAACCTCTGACTCAAATCAATAGTGCAGCAGAAAGGAGTCCTGCTCCACAACTCGTGTGGAAGTGGGAGTGAGGGTTTTTTTTTTTTTTTAAAGTAAAAACTTTATTGCAGGGGAAACAAATATCAGCCTGAATGGAGTCCAATGAATCACCAGGACATCTACTTCAAAAGGCCAAAGAATCCCTGTAACTTGCTACAAATCATTTTAGTCTGTTGAACCTGGTTGCCATGTGCACATCTTGGTTACCTCACCTTTTACAGAGTCTCTTGAAGATTTTGGGGTGCAGAGTCCATCCACCCTGGGCCTAGACATTGTTGGGTTTAGGAAGTCGAAGGGATAATCTAATGGCTCTCAGTTACATATTGTTAATAGGAAATCTAGGTTCTGCTAAAGACCAGGTATAAACTCCAACTTTGAGTAAGGTTGGCATCTATTGTCCGGCGCAGTGTAAATATATTTGTTTCCCGTTAGGCTGTCAGGTTGAAGGGACCTGAAAAAGTGAAATGCCTCAAAAGGAGGCTACCATGAGGTCCAAGATGCTCAAGCTGAAGGTTTCTTTTTGGATCTGGAGGTTACTCATGTGGGACCTTAGCTAGGCAAACTTCTCAGGAGGAATGAAGATTCTTGCTTGGGTCTGCATCCAAGATTACACCCAGAACAGCATGCACAAAAGCCACTAGGAACTTTCACATAAAATAAAAAATAAAAAAAATGTAAAACAACCTTGTTCTGTTCCACTTCAATTTATTTTCTGTGTTCTATTGAACTGCATCAGGCTATCACTGTTTTGTTGCATGCGGATGTCTAGTGGTGGTTTTCAACCTCTACAACTTGTGCAATTGGGTTTCTTCCCGTTTTCCCTTCCAGGCTACTTAGTCAAGTCCTGGCTAGACCCTCCCTATTTCTTCCATGATCCCTGATGGCAGTTATTCGCAGAGACCAGGATTAGGAAAGTCATTATCTTCGGATTTATCAACAATTAAAAGGTCTTGGACGTTCACCTGTTTTTAATCTGGCGCTTCTTTGTATTTCTATGATTCACAATTAGACCCAGGTACTCCAGATGGCATGGAGGCTGGGGAGTAGGCTTTGAAAAATTGAATGACCAGTCAAAGGTTTTAAGGAACTGTAACGTCCTTTAGCCGACAACGTTTTGATGGAGGGTTCTTTTAGTAGAAGATCATCAAAAGTAACCTGTTTACACATGAATTCCCTGGGTCTACAGAAAAGCAAGAAGCTGGCCAAGCACTTTTGTGAACACTCGGGTTGCAGAACAGAGCCTGAACAGTAGTGCTACAAATTGGAAATGCTAGTCCTCCACAGGAAAGCATTGATGTGGAGGTAGGATGGGGATATGTAGATGGGCATCTTGTAATGTCTACTGATGTGAGAAATTCCTGTCAGAGAAGCAATGACAGATCTTGAAGATTCATCAAAATGTTGGTACAATGGATGAATTCATTAAGAGATTTTAAGTTCAGAATAGGTAGGATGTGCAGATTTGGTTTGGGGACTGCAAATAGGTATGGAACTTTCACTCAAGGAACTGGTACCACCACCACTTGAAGTTGACTCAAAGACTCAGTTTTGGGCACCAGTTCTCAAAAAGGATATAGGAGAACTGGAGAAAGTGCAGAGAAGAGCAACCAAACTGATAAGAGGCATGGAGGAGCTCAGCTATGAGGAAAGATTAGAGGAACTAGATTTATTCACTCTTGAGAAGAGGAGAATAAGGGGGGATATGATCAACATGTACAAATATATAAGAGGTCCATACAGTGAACTTGGTGTTGAGTTATTCACTTTACGGTCATCACTGAGGACAAGGGGGCACTCTTTACGTCTAGAGGAAAAGAGATTTCACCTCCAAATACGGAAAGGTTTTTTCACAGTAAGAGCTGTGAAAATGTGGAACAGACTCCCTCCAGAGGTGGTTCTGGCCAGCTCAGTAGATTGCTTTAAGAAAGGTCTGGATTCTTTCCTAAATGTACAGAATATAACTGAGTACTAAGATTTGTAGGTATAGTTGATCCAGGGTAAATCCGATTGCCTCTCGGGGGATCAGGAAGGAATTTTTTCCCCTGCTGTAGCAAATTGGATCATGCTCCGCTGGGGTTTTTTGCCTTCCTCTGGATCAACTGTGGGTATGGAGTTGGGTGTATGGGATTTTACTGTGTTTTTTTATTTTGTTTTTTGTGGTTGAACTGGATGGACTTGTGTCTTTTTTCAACCTGACTAACTATGTAACTATGTAACTATGTAAAAGAGGCCAGGAAATTGCTTGTTTTTGCACTGATGCTGGCACATTGGGGCGTAGTGTGAGAAGGCAAAGCTAAAAATTCTACAGTATTTCATACCCTTTTAAATTGACAGACTAGACTGATGTCTCAGATCCAGACTGGTGAAAATTCACAATTCAAATCTGGCATCCCTTCTCTGTGGCGAGGTCTTCTGGGCAGAATTGGTGGTGGACTTTGGGGGACCAAAGCTTGCAACAAAAAGAAGTACGAAGTCCTGGTTTTGGGAAGTGATGCACAGGGAGAACAACAGAGCCCCTGTTTGCTGAATAGAGGTATTTGTCATGGGATTAGGAAGCTTAGAATTTTTCTTATGAGTTAAAGTTATTGTAAAGGGTAGTTTTTGGTTTTGCACAAAGCAGCCTTGATCCTCCTCTTCTCGGGTCCCCCGCTGGCACTCCTTGCTCCGCCCATTCAAGAGCCCCCAGAGCAAACCATTTGTTATGGGGGCACTCACGAATGCTTGCTCCTGAGCCCCGTTCTGTGTCTAAGAAACAGAGCAGGGCTCAGGGCTGCTCCCAGCTCCCTCACTGGCTGTGATTGACAGCAGTGGGAGCCTTTGGTTTCAAGCTTATGGAGGGAGAGAGCCTTTGCTTGTGTGCAAATTGCTGGATCTAGATCAGGCAAAAAAAAGGGGGGGGGGGCAAATGGGAGCTGCATACAGAAGATTTTTTTTTTACCTTACTGCATAGTGAATGAAGGTGTGTAACAAAAAAAAACACTTTATCAAGGGACTCCCTAAATAGGCATTTATTGTCAAAAAGCATGGGTAAAAGGTGCCTCTTTCAAGCAAGTACAGCAGATCAAGCTTTTAACCACAAAGTTCTGAGCATATGCACAGGAATACAAGACATTTTAGAAACTTGGCAAATTACATGCTCTAAAGCAGTTCTCAACCTTAATACCCCAGAGAAAATGTTGAACTTCCAGATCTCATGGAACCCCTGATAAATAATTGGGGGTCACTGAAAAGAACGGTTCTTATATTGCTGAAAAGTGTGCAGAATGCTTGCCTTACAGTGGTGGTTTCATCTCTATAGTTTGGAGGTTCGATCTCTGATTCAAGAACAGAGTTGTGTGGGTGGAAATTACAAGGGAGCGGCTAAAACCAAATGTTTTGTGTTTTCTGTAGACCATCAGCAGGCCATGTGGTATTCAACCCCTTTGTCCTGGCTCCCTTGTGCCAGTGATCCACCATTGCCAAGGTAAGAAAACCCCATTGGAGTGCTCATGGCATGGGTGGCATGGATCTAGACGGTATGGAGTTTGCATGTCTGGACTACAGGAGCTACTATAACCCAGGTGCATACTGTGTTCCTTTGCGGCATTTCTGTAGCAGAAAACTGTAGAAAGTGCAGTGAACAGAACATGGTGACAATGTCACCATCCAGAAACTAAGTCGGGATGGGAAAAGACAGTCAATTGTCTAGACAGGAACAGTTCAAATCACAGGGAAACGCTTTGTTGCGTTTTCCTCATGCTGGGTCTGTTATGCGTCAAGACTTCACCTGTCAGGATGGGGCATACCCTTGAAGGTTTCTTCAGGCTCTGAGGACATAGAGGCGGACTATATCCCTTATCCCTGGACCTGTATAGTACCCTGCAGCTAAACACAGCCACTTTAACTACGTGCCACGTTCAGCACCTATCGCAGGGTTCAGTGCCTATAGCCATCATTACAGTCCAGCCCCTCACAAACACCCAAGGACACTGGCAAAAAACTGGAGTCTCACAGAGTGAGGTTGTAGGAACATGCACTAGATGTAAACCTAGTAAAACGTATTTGCCAGTGTCGATTCACCTGGAGGTAGCCTGCTTATAACTCGAGGTCTGTCAATAGAAGCCTTTTGTCATGTACCGTAATAAGATAGGATTCCTACCTGCTTGTTTGCAAACTGTACAATGCATGCACAGCTGTGTACAACTTTGGCACCTGCCAGGATGAATAAACTCTTGTGAATGTGTAAGCGTTGCGTCATCCTGGCACAGCCAAAAAAGATTCCAAACCCAGAAAATGACCAGGTGAAGATGCTGGTGGAAACAAGGAAGCATCGCTGGAGGGGAGCATAGTTCAGTTTTATCTTCCATTTACCAAGCCTTTAAAGGCCACACATTGTTAAGAAAATTACATTACTGTTGTGTAGCCCATTTGCTTCAGATTTACCTTAGAACATTCTCATGTCCTTTGTACTTACCCGTACATACTCATCCAGGTTGTGAATTGTAACAGGTATGTCTTTTCCTCCTTTCTTCAGTTCAATATTGGGAAAGCCTGGCAGTGTAAAATCCAGTCCCAGATCTTCCACAGAGCAGCCATTCATGTTCAAATTTTCTAGTGCAAACTGCAGACTCTCTTTGGTCTATATATAAAAAAATAAATAAAACGTTATTTCCTTTTTGTTGCCACAAGTTCATTTAATCCATCTGTAACAATTAAAACACAAGTGCCACCTAGTGGTATGTAGTCTTTTCAACGTGAACCAGTATTTTGGCTCTGCAGGTAGGTGCAGCCTGCAGACCTACCTTTCATTCAATCACTGTTCAGCAACAGGGAGCCATGGCGGACAGCCTTGTGTAAAGTCAACTCTGATTCCATGCTCCTCTATGCCAAAATATTTCCATCGCTCTTGGTGGCTGCAGCAGCAGGGTGAAGGAAAGGAGTGTATAAACAGATGGGGTTCCTTTAAAAGGAACCCGTTGCTTTGTCCTCCATGGCCATTACTAATCTGCTATTATGTTATTTAAATTTACAAAACAAATAAACCCCCCCCCCAAAAAAAAAAAAAACATTTAATACAAGGTGCGGCCACTGCTGACTTAGTTATGTCTCCAGGTTTGTCATTCTGATTAGAGGTCGACCGATATATCGGTCGGCCGATATATCGGCCGATATTTGTCCGTTTTTATGAAATCGGCATCGGCCGATTATTGTGAAAAAATCGGCCGATTCGCGGCAATCGCGGCTATTACAATAAACGGCTGGCATGGCCGCCTGCCCTGCAGCAGCGTGTGTCCCTGAATCCTCCACCCGCACGGCCACCTCGCTCCAATAGCAAGGAAAGATTTTACTGCCATTGCATAGTACCGCCCCGTCCCCGCTCCGCCCCCTCCCTCGGCGTGCTGTATTGGATAAACAATCATTGGCCCTTTACAAGCATCTGCCACGTGACTTTCAGTACTGACCAGTGCTCTTGTAGCAATGTATTCTTGATTCCTACTACACCCGCACGGCCACTATAGAGAAGCTAAGGAGAGATTTCACTGGCATTCATCGTACCGCCCCGCCCCCTCCCTCGGCATGCTGTATTAGATACTTGTAAAGGGCCAATGATTTTTCCTCTAATACAGCACGCCGCAGGAGGGGGCGGGGCGGTACGATGATTGATAGTGAAATCTCTCCTTGGCTTCTCTATAGTGGCCGTGCGGGTGGAGGATTCAAGAATATATTGCTTCAAGAGCACTGGTCAGTACTGCAAGTCAGGTGGCAGAGAAACAATCATTGGCTCTTTACAAGCATCTGCCACCTGACATGGTAACTCCCCCCAGCAGGAGATCGTGGACACTGGACAGCACTAGGTCTGTCTTCCTTTCCTGCTGAGGTGGAGCCTGCTGGCTGCTTGTACTATACTTGTTCAATGATTGGCTGGTCATCTCATCAGCATGCACCTAGCCTATCAGGTGCATGCAGATAGATACCAGCATGTATGGAGGGTAAGTGCTACTGTACTGTACTGTACCCCCCCCCCCTGCAGACTTAATTGTATGTCTTTTTAAAGTGAAACCGGGCTGAGGCACCACCCCCCCCCCCACAACGCAGCACCACCCACCCCCCCCCACGACGCAGCACCACCCATCCCCCCCACAACGCAGCACCACCCACCCCCCCCACAATGCAGCACCACCCACGCCCCCCACAACGCAGCACCACCCATCCCACCCCCCCCCCCACAACGCAGCACCACCCACACCCCCCACAACGCAGCACTACCCATCCCACCCCCCACAACGCAGCACTACCCATCCCACCCCCCACAACGCAGCACCACCCACCCCACCCCCACGACGCAGCACCACCAATCCCCCCCCACAACGCAGCACCACCCACCCCCCCCCCCCACAACGCAGCACTACCCATCCCTCTCCACAACGCAGCACCACCCACCCCCCCCCACAACGCAGCACCACCCACCCCCCCCACAACGCAGCACCACCCACGCCCCCCCACAACGCAGCACCACCCACGCCCCCCCACAACGCAGCACCACCCATCCCCCCCCACAACGCAGCACCACCCATCCCCCCCCACAACGCAGCACCACCCATCCCCCCCCACAACGCAGCACCACCCACGCCCCCCCACAACGCAGCACCACCCATCCCCCCCCACAACGCAGCACCACCCATCCCCCCCCACAACGCAGCACCACCCACGCCCCCCCACAACGCAGCACCACCCATGCCCCCCACAACGCAGCACCACCCACGCCCCCCCACAACGCAGCACCACCCACGCCCCCCCACAACGCAGCACCACCCACGCCCCCCACAATGCAGCACCACCCACGCCCCCCCACAACGCAGCACCACCCAATCCCCCCCCACAACGCAGCACCACCCAATCCCCCCCACAACGCAGCACCACCCAATCCCCCCCACAACGCAGCACCACCCACGCCCCCCCACAACGCAGACCACCCAATCCCCCCCCACAACGCAGCACCACCCAATCCCCCCCCACAACGCAGCACCACCCACGCCCCCCCACAACGCAGCACCACCCATCCCCCCCCCCACAACGCAGCACCACCCAATCCTCCCCCACAACGCAGCACCGCCCAATCCCCCCCACAACGCAGCACCACCCACGCCCCCCCACAACGCAGCACCACCCATCCCTCTCCACAACGCAGCACCACCCAAAACCCCCCACAAAGCAGCACCACCCATCCCTCCCCACAACGCAGCACCACCCATCCCTCCCCACAACGCAGCACTACCCGCGCCTAGCACCACCCATCCCCCTCCACAACGCAGCACCACCCGCTCCTATCAAAAAATAAAAAAATCGGCCCAAAATATCGGCCGCAAAAATCGGCATTATATATCGGCCATCGGCCGCACAGATTTCTAAATATCGGCATCGGCAATAGAAAAACCCATATCGGTCTACCTCTAATTCTGATCTCAATTTCACCACCTAGTGACTGGAGATCGATCAAAAAATGCGTCAGTCAACACGCGAGTAGAGAAATTTTAATTTCGACTTGTGTAGACGCCATATTTAGGAGGCGTACAGTACAAAATGTGTAGTCATAAACCATGGGTTATGCTACCTTCAGGTGACTGGACATGCCAAGAGACTATCCTCATAAATGTACACTCCATGGAGACTTCAGTTGTAATAAGGAGAGCCAGAGAGTAAAAGTAGGGACCAGTGCCCTCTACTCAAAGATATAAAATAAAGTAAAAATTACCATTATCCCAATTGTAGAGTACAGGATTAGTCCTTTTAGTAGCCATTTGATGTCCCCAAGCAACATGGGCAACATAGCAAACAGGCCCACAGAAAACAAGTGTCCGCAGACCCAAAACACTCAAAATTACAGTTTAAAGCACCATGTGACCAAAGCTCAAATCTGCACTGGTCTGGGGATCCACCAGGAAAAACTTTGACACGGTATGAACAGAAGACCAAGTGCCAGACTTTCAAAACTAATAGATGCTTGATACTGAAAAGCCCAAGAAATATTAACAAATCTGTTAGAATGGGCCCTGATATGGAAGGGAGAACTTTGCTTGAGGGCTTAAGCGCTGAAAATGAGCTGCCTGGGCAACTTGGCAAGAGCAGGGTATACCTTCTTGGGACCTTCAGGGAGGACAACAAGGGACACTGTAATTCTGAAGAAAGATGTTGCACCTAGGTAGATCCTAACTACTCTAACCCAGGCAGTGGAGTTAAAACTCAGTGGCATGCTACAGGGTAGGGCAGGGCAGCTAAGTGGGTAAATTACACTCAAAAGTGAAATGAAGAGAAAAACCTTTGTGAGGAAGGCCTGGGTTTCTGGATAATCTTGTCCCTATGAAAGACAAGTAGAGGTTTGTTTCTTACAAGAGGGAGCAGTTAACTCATGACCACCATGAAGGCGACTTTACTGGCGAGATCCCCCAGTGGCAGGAGATTCCAAATTGGCTCAAAAGGAAGTCTTTGAAAAACTGAAATTACCAGGATTAGAACACCAGGGAGAAACGGGTGTCAAAGTGTGCGTGTGTGTGTGTGTGTGTGTGTGTGTGTGTGTGTGTGGGGGGGGGGGGGGGGGGGGGGGGGGGAATGACGTGAACAACTTCCTGTACAAAGGTCTTGACAAGACACAGTTCGGGAATAGAAACAGATATGCCAGGCTGAAGGATGACTAGAATGTGTGGGATAAACTATCCTCAGGACCTGGTTTTGCACCAAAGTATGCCTTTCAGGTTACATAGTAGGCAAGGTAAAAAGAAACAAAAAAAAACACAAGTCCAACCTATGTGTGCGATTTTATGTCAGTATTACATTGTATATACCTGTATGTTGTGGCCGTTCGGATTTCTATTAGGTTTTTTTTTTAATTATCGATGCTCCCCGCTGAAACCACTGCCTGTGGAAAAGAATTACACATCCTAACCGCTCTTACAATAAACCACCATCTATGCAGTTTAGGGTTAAACCGCCTTTCTTCTAATTTTAGCGAATGGCCGCGTGTCCATTTCCTTTCGCAGAAAAGTTGCGATGGTAGAGCTTACAAGCGGTAGTTTTTCTTGCCTTAAGTGGGAAAGATGTCCCTATCTTTTAAGACCTTGGTTTCAACAGCCATGCCAGAAACAGAATTGAACAGTGCCTTGTGACAAGAAGTCTGACCCATTTGGAAGAGGCCAAATGCATCACAAGTCTTTATGTTGGTGTACCGAGTTCTCCTAGGGCAATTTTGGGTAATGAGCTTGACAGGAATTTGTTCTTCCTCTATCCTGCAAAGTAGTCCAGAAAGAATCCTCACTAAAAGGGAATACCACACACGTTCAAACGTGGACCAAGGAATCACCAGGGCTTCCACCCCAAGAACCTGGGGGATCTCTGGAACTGGCAATAAACCTATCCAGTTTATTGTTGAATTTGGAGGCAATGAAATCCACATCTGGTTTTCCCCCATTTCTGATAGAGGATCGGGAGGTTCTCCAGATGGAGGGACCAGTCCGAGTCCAGGTTTTGATAAAGCACAACTCTTGTCCGAAACATGCAAGCCGGGCCTCCCTTGCTTGTACATGTAGTGCTCCTCATGGTTTTGTGTGAAAAAAGGCATTTGGATCTCAGTTTGGTGTGCAGCCATCCGGACTTTCATCCCTGCGTCCAGGTGTTGGCGACTCAGAAGTCTGCGTGCCAATTTTCGCTGACCCGTATGCATGCATGACTTCTGGTACCACCTTGGTGGTTTATGTCAGCCTCAGCTCCAACTACATCCTAACTGGGTGAATGTGCAGAACAGTCAGTCTTATGGCTCTCCCATCCAGAATGTTAAGGCGATTAACTCCAGTGAGAAACCCAGAGGCAATGAGCAGTTGGATCCTAATAAAAGAGTCAGTGATTCGTAGTGAAGAAAAAAATAAAAATAATAAAAAGTTTAGAAACGTACATAGTGGGGGAGGTTCATCACCTAGAGACACTAGCAAAATGCTCGAGCCCCATTGAGTCGCTGGAGTTTGATGAGCAAAGCTTTTTCCCAGTGCCCAGTAACCTGAAGTTAGAGGCATTTAACCCACATGCTATGGCTACCAGTCCTGTGCCCTGTACTGTACAATAAGAACAGATTTTTTTTTTAATCAATCAAGGTAAAGGAAACCTGTATTGAAATACACCCTCTCTATTTGTCTTGGGGGGGGTTCCCATCACTTCCTGGTTTTGGCTAAAATACAGCGAGCGAAGGGAGATCCCCAATGAAACAGATGAGGGGGGGGGGGGGAGAAATAAAAAAAATAAAAAAAAGGGGGGGGAAAGATTTTTTAATGACCGACAGTGCCCAACTTTTTCAATATGCCATGTTTTGTTATTGATGGTTTGCTAAATATAACAAAAATAGTAATTGCACATTAAAACAGTTTCCAAAACATTTAACCTAGCTGAAGTTCTATTTAATTAATTTTCAAAGAAAATAAGTTAACATGCAGTTTGATCAAAGTTGTCCAAACTAGTGCAGAAGACTAAACAAATAAAGAGTGTGACACACATGCCTAATCAATAAATCTAAAGGATGCTATAGGCCCATCCAGTTACCTGTGACTTGTCTAGTTCCAGTCTCTTCTTTTGTCTCACTATTTCTTCCAGGTGGTAAACAGATTTTGCCACAATTGGATCCACGTGTGACAAATCATGGGAGGCCAATGAAGATTCCTGCCGTAACATCCACTTATAGAATGGGAGTCCAAGAGGAATGTCCACCTATAGGAAATGCGATAACTCAGTAACTTAAAATGCCATATAAACCAGGACAATATGACAGGTGGGGTGGCAAACACCACCAGAATAACTAAAGTTAACAGGCAGTGAACGGGACAGTCAAATATTAAACTACAGAAGGATATTTCTACCTTCGTTTTTAATCACAGGGAATGATTAGCCACGTGTAAATGTTTGGTTAATATCACGTTTAGTGCTTTAAAACTGTGCCCCCCTTAGAGTTTTTGTAGTGCTGTAAACAAAAAGGTAACAAGTCTAAGCTTTACCGAAAGTCTATACTAGCGCTTTCCCAGGTTTGCCCATGTGGCCAGTGTGTTGATCTAGAGCAGGGGGTGAAAGCTTATGTCACCTTTGTTTGGCCCATGTGGACATCCTATAACCACTTGACCTTTGAAAGATTTACCCCTTTCATGACCAGGCAATTTTTGCGATACAGCATTGCGCCATTTTAACTGACAAGTGCGCGGCCATGCAACACTGTACCCAAATAAAATGTGTCATTCCCCCCCCCAACAAAGAGATCCATCTTTTGGTGGTACTTGACCACTTGAGTTTTTTTTATTGCGCCATTTAAAAAAAAAAAAAAAGAAGACAGAGAATTAAAAACAAAACAAAAAGAAAACATTTTTTTTTAACTTTCCCCTTTCAAACATATCCAATAATTTTAAATTAAAAAATAAAAATGTCTTTTTAAATTTAAGGCAATCTGCTGCATATTTTTGGTTTGCGCAAAAGTTATAGCATCTAGAAATTATTGGATATATACGGGAATCTCTATTTTCTAAAAGTAATGGCGGTGATCAGCGACTTCTAGCGGAACAGCGATATTGGGCAATCAAATGATCAAATGTGTTCCTAGCCAGTGCTTTTGTGTAGTGATTTTACTAGGGGGTGTGATGGATTTTCTTTCCCTGAAAATCCATCATATCCCCGCTGTCAGAACGGAGCTCTGCCTTTTCTACATAGTCCAGCCTCTCTAGTCGCAGCAGAAGCCGATGATCGTCGAATCACAGCAGAAGGGGCGTGCGCACCCTAGGCCCCAGATCTTTCCTCTAAGCATCTGTTTAAACCAAGATCGTCACATGTAAAAGTGATCCACAGATCACTTACTTTATTCAGCATTGTTGGCTGGTTGAAATAATAATAAAAAATTCCAGGGTCAAAATTTTTGTGTACGCACATAATCATAAATACACTCCCCCCTTTTGTTTTAAGAAGGAAGTGATCACATACCATCTGTTCTCAGCTGCATAAGAAGCTTAGAGAGCGTGGGGAGGAAAAACAGCAGTACACTGGTCTTCATAGTAATTGGCTATACAGGGGGTGCATGTCAGCACAAGTCTAATCGTCTTTAGGGGAGACACTGCAGCTGTTTGCTGGCTCCAAGCCTGAAAACTGAGCAATCACATGGCCAATCACTCAGTTCTCAGTCTGCTGAGAGCAGTGACTGTCAGGCCCCTATTTGCAAGCATTTCTGGGTGCTCTACGTACAATTAGGAGATTTAATTACAAGTGTTTTTTTGCCCTATTTTCTAGCCATCCTGTATCCTACATGCTGAATACAAATGAGATACTTACCAGTCTGAAGTCCATGATGGCTTTAGCCATTAATTTGCCAAGAAACCGGAACTTCATTTTCACCTTGGCGATATGTGCTGGCTTAGCTGTCCGACCAAAGGGAAGAGCAAACAGACCCTGCATGTTGTGAATGTACTTGGTCCCGTCTTGGCTTCCTGAAAACAAGAGGTCTTGGTGGTGTTAAAAGGAAACCATGTACACATGCGCACAACAGACCGACATTTGAACTATGCACAGGTAAACAGAAAAAAAATCCAATACATACAAATCAGGTATTAACTATTGGAGGTGGTACACATTTTCATTGCAGCCAAAAAAAAAAAAGGGGGGGGGGGTCTGAGGAATGAAAATGGTATGCACCCATAAAAATCCTATCTAAATAAAAACAAATATAGCCAGAAAGGAGGACATCCATTATATATGGATGTCCTCTTTTCTGTCCATCTTTGATTTATTTTTTTAGATTGGATGTTTATAGGACTGTATAAATGCGATTTAACAAAAGCGGTACATGACTGGTTTACCTTTAGGATTAGGAAGTGTAACCTCTTCTCCTCTCCATAGGCCGAGGTCAGCTCTTTGTAATTCCTGAGATACAAGTGCATAAAACTCCAAAGTGGGTCCCAGTCCAGTCCCAACCTAAAAGGGATATACAGTGTAAATAGCAACATGCTGAATCCAGATATTAAGACACAATGCTGACAGTAGGCTTGCAGCACAATTAAGGCAGCAAATGCCCCCTATTTACCACTAGGGCACTTTCACACAGTAAAAATCGCCACTATTTACTGCTCCTACAGCGCCTCAAAAATGCTGCTTGCAGGACTTTGAGCGAAACACACACTGGAGTGAAAGAGGCGGCGCTTTACAGATGCTATATTTAGCGCTATAGTGCCTCAGTGTGAAAGGGGTCTAAATGCAAGAAGATCCCTATGATTAAAAGGATTGGGAAAATTACTTACTTCATTCTCATACTGAATCTCCAGCATGGCTCGTGAGCTACCCAAATCTTGCATAACAGATTCTGCCTGCTTCAGGAGCTCATCTCTATTCACAGTGCGCTGAAAGAAAACAAACAAAAATATTTTATTGGATGGGGAACCAATTTTAAGAAAGTGGTTGGCCTTCACCCAATACA
This sequence comes from Rana temporaria, assembly GCF_905171775.1. Lineage (NCBI taxonomy): Eukaryota > Metazoa > Chordata > Amphibia > Anura > Ranidae > Rana > Rana temporaria. Next base: position 113,517,136 of record NC_053492.1, on the reverse strand, counting down.
AGATTTAAGACTAGGCCCTTTGCAAAGAGAAGGTTACAAAAGAGCCTCGTCCAAATCAGTGGGTCGAGAAATGTCAAGAAACCTATAATGTTAAACAAATGGATTTTTGCACCTACCAGAAAACGCTTTTCTGAAAATCGATGGTTGGACACAGCTTGGGAATAAGCAATCTAGGTTTATACTGCCGTCTATAGGAGACATTGACACTAGGCACATAGAAAACTGAAGGGCAGTACCCTAGAAGCTTTAATCCACTCACATTTGCTCAATTGTAGCAAACATTTCAAACACAGAATGATAGCATATTGGGGGGGGGGGGGGGGGGGGGCTGTGTGCCTCAGTGGACTTCCAGAAAAGGATTTACACAGCGAGTACAGAAATTGTTTTCTCCATCATATATTGGAGGGACACAGCTTGAGATTGAGCAACCCAAGTCAGTCCAAAATTTGTCCGAACCAAGGTGCGGTTATATCAAAACATAGGCGAACCAGTCCAAAAAGAAAAACCAAAAAGGAAAAAAAAAAAGCCATTAAATAGCTTCTTTCTTGCAGAACCTAATCAATTTAGGGTTTGCACAACAATCTGTTAAAAAAAGGTGCATCTGAAAGCAGCAAAATCTCGTTTAAGAGCTTTGTGAATAACAAAAATTTAAGTATTCTTAAAAAAAGCAGCAGGTGAAAGGTAAACAGAAAGTCCCTCACCACATTCACATTCATGATGTAAAAAGAGCTTGGGAGAGAACTGTGTAGGACAAAGGGAAGGTAACATAATATCATTACGGTGAAAAGACAACTTTAGGTAAAAAAAAAAAAAAAAAAAAAAAAACAACAACACACACACACACAAAAAGAAGAGGGGTCCTTGGCCTCAAACAACCTCATCTTTATGTAAAATCAAATTGGGCTACCTACAAAACTATGCGGGTAACTCTTCCAATGAGATGGCCACAATAAAGGCTACCTTATGGAACAGCAAAGCCAAGGCGAGGTGTCCCCATAGGTGTTGTGTGGAAAGTTGCCAACAAAAAAAGGATCTGGATGTTCGGGGGAAGGCCAATAAGATGTGGTAGGACTTTTGTGAAAACTCTGGGAGCAGATGACCATTCAAAGGGCAGCGCAACGAAACTGAAGCAATTGAGTGCCACGGCAAAGCGCAGAATGCACAGATTAGGTGGATAAATGGGAAAATGAAGACAAGCATCTTGGAGGTCTACAGACACCGCTCTAAAACATGGGTAATAACATGGCAATTACCAAACCAGAAGATTCCATGCAAATTTTAGAATATAAAAGGTATTTGATGGATTTTAAGTCTAAAAACTAGGGCTGTGGAAATTAAGTAATAATTCATCGATTAATCTTTTTGATCGATCAAAATTATTTTGATTGGTACTCGCCTCTCCGCCGGCTTTCGGGGCTTCAGGGAGTTCCGACGGAGATCCAGTGACGTCATGGACACCGGGCGGGTCTTGCCGTGTCCATCTGAAGGGCTCCTTTGCTGTGCCTTCATATCTACATGCCGGCGGGACCTTACTATCTGCCGCACGCAAGGTCTGTTACACTTCCCTCTATCAACCTGGGATTCTACAACTATCCACTGGGAGTTGTGATAGTTCCCTTCACGGGACATTACATGCCGACGGACTGATGTTAACCTCTCCTCATTTGGATTCAGCAGTGGTATCGTACATATTTTATACCAGTATCATACTTGGCTACATATTTTTATGACTGCTTTTGCTACCGTTTGGTATTACTCGCACCATTTTTACAGTGTATGTAGCTACATCGATTTTATCTCCAGTGCAATATTTATTTTGTTACCTACTTTAAGACAAATTAAGATAAATGTTTTAATGCTATTCCCATTGAGCGCTGCCTTTGTGTAATTTTTGTATCCTGCTATCCATTTTTCCAGTGGTTAGTAGCTGCACTGGGAATCCGCCTGCAAGGAGGAGATCAGCTAAAAGTAGTTGGATCTGAATGTGCGTTATAAATCAATCAAAATTAGTCGATCGATTAAAAAAAAAAAACCGATTAATCAAAAACAAACATTTTGATCAGTAACAGCCCTACTAAAAAACAATGTTGGGGTTGGGTTGATTTGAAAGCCCCCTCCAATCATATGCCATGGCTTTCTTTTTGAACCACTTGCTACACCACAGCTGGCACAAAGTGGGGGGTTATAGCCTCAAGGGGCTGGCCTTCAATTATCTACATGCCTGGTGTTCATTTCTCCTGTAGGCAGCAGGATAGTCCTTAGTTGCTTATCAAAGCTTTGTCCTCAACTCAGAAAAAATCTTATGGCAGAGTACAAAAATCATATTTTTCAGAAGGTCACCAATTGCAGCCCAGATAAAAAAAAAAAATTTGGAGCTCAGGACATAGTCAGACCCTTTGAGATTTTGCCCAGCCCCCAGGATGTCAAGAGGATACAACCCAAAATCAAAGAACCCTTAAGCTTAACTTACTTTTTTTCTGTCCAGTCTTGGGGCCACTCTGCTATCCTGAGAATCCGATTGGTTTATCTCAGGGTTGGTGTCCAGCAGCCTCTGCATTGCCCGATCTCTGTCAAATGCAGTCACGTAGAACAACATTTGCCTCGTATCGAATGGAAAGAAAAACGGACTAAAAAGAAGAACACGCACAATGTTTATTCACTTGATCACTTAACTTCCTTTAATTCTTAGTTATATGTCATGCAGTAAAAGCTGCTGTTCAGATGCATGAAAATTTAAGGCCTACTAACCTAAAACACATTGGTACAGAATGGAAAACACTGGTTTTAATAGAATATGCAAATCCCTAATTTAACAGCAAATTCCCACTGCCTCCAGTAGCGCTTTCTTCATTTGTTTGACCCTTGGCCACTTCCACTGCAATTCCCAAAAAAAAGGATTTTTGTACTCACCGTAAAATCCATTTCTCTGAGTTCATAGACGGACACAGCCTTCATTGACCTTAGGGTTATGCTTCTTCCTACCAGGAGATTTAGGCAGAATTCTACAGCACTTAAGGTGTTAAAAACTTTCCTTCATGCTGCTCCTCCCAGGGGGCGTGGCTCCCCCAGGCATAACCCACACCCTGCTCTAGGAGCCTCAGTTCGTAACAAGCAGTACAAACAAAGGAGGGGTGGGTGCTGTGTCCGTCTATGAACTCAGAGAAATGGATTTTACGGTGAGTACAAAAATCCTTTTTTCTCTTTCGTTCATAGACGGACACAGCCTTCATTGACCTTAGGGACGTCCCCAAGCAGTGTCAAAAAAATTCGAGGGGTGGGAAAAATAACACAGCAAAAACAGGTTACACCCCAAACAAAAACCGGAGTTACTCAACGGAGGAACTCCAACCTTAAACTGCCGCCTGTAACACCCTGCGGCCAATGGAGGCATCCGAAGATGCACTCACATCCACCATATAAAACTTTGAAAAAGCGTGGACCGACGACCAGGTCGCAGCCTTACACACCAGTAACACAGAGGCTTGGTGTCGGAAAGCCCAAGAGGCCCCGATCGCCCTGGTCGAATGCGCCATGACCCGAAAGGGGGGCGCCCGCCCTTCAGGGCATAGGCCTGAAGCACAATCCGTCGGATCCACCTGGAAATGGTGGCCGACGAAACTGCCAGGCCCTTACTGGGACCGGACACAGACACGAACAGCGAGTCCGACATTCGGAACGGAGCTGTCGCCGACAAGTAAACTCGAAGGGCCCGAACCACATCCAAAGAATGTAAAGTGGCCTCCTTCGGGTTCTTCGGCTGAGGACACAAGGATGGAAGAACAATGTCCACATCCAAGTGAAAAGCCGAAACGACCTTAGGGAGAAAAACGGCTGCGGCCGCAGCACCACCTCATCCTTACGGATGACCAAGCAGGGAGCCTTGCAAGACAAGGCCACCAGAACAGACAGACACCCGTCTGATCGAGGTAATTGCTACCAGAAATAAAATCACCTTTTGTGACAATAAAACAAAAAACCTCCCGAATGTCCTCAAAGGGAGCATTCCGAAGCACTGAAAGGACTAAATTCAAGTCCCATGGGGGTAATGGAGGGCGCACCGGAGGGGCCACCTGCCAGACCCCCTGACCCAACGCACGCACCCAGGAGTGCTATGCCAAGGGTCGCTGCAAGTAAAAAACAGCCAGAGCAGAAATCTGGCTCCTAACCGTACGTAAGGCGAGAGCCTGAACCACTCCCTGCTGCAAAGACAGCAGAATCCTGTACACAACGCATGTACGAGAGTGCCAGTTCATCTCCCCACACACAGAGAAGTAGGCCTTCCATGTATGAGGAAAAAACCTACGTGAGGTAGACCTCCGTGCAGGCAGCACGGTAGAGACCACCGAGCCCAATAGGCCTCGGTCCTTAAGCCCCTGGCTCTCAACAGCCACGCCGCTAAGGCCGGTGGCTGTGAAACAGGGTGGAAGATTGGACCCTGTAACAGAAAATCAATTCCCAGGGGAAGACGCTAGGGGGCGTCTGCCAGCAGACGCACCTGGTCCGCGTACCAGAAGCGACGCGGCCAATCTGGGGCAATCAGGACCGATAGAATCCCTACAGCTTCTACTCTGCGCAGCAGGCGAGGAAGAAGCTTCCGAGGAGGGAAGATGTAAAGTAGGCGACAGCGACCCCAAGGAGCCACCAACGCGCCTGACGCGTCCGCCCACGGGTCCTTAAACCTGGCCACGAACCGTGGCACCTACCGATATAGAGACGGGACGCTAGAAGGTCCACGTCCGGAGTGCCCCACTTTCGGCACAGACCCCGAAACACCTGCGGGTGGAGAGACCACTCTCCTTGGCCCAGTGCAGTGCGACTTAGGTAGTCGGCTAGCCAATTCCGTATTCCCGGAATGTACCCGGCCGATAGAGCCGGAACGGACCCTTCGGCCCACCGAAAGGATGCGCGCGACCCCCGTCGCTGCAACAGAACTCCGTGTGCCTCCCTGATGATCAACCTACGCCACGGACGTGGTGTTATCGGACAGGATCCTGACCGGTCGGCCCTGTAGATCCAGGGACCACCTGGTAAGGCAAAGCTTGATTGCTCAGAGCTCCAGAACGTTGATCAGTAGGCAGGACTCCACCTAAATCCAGTGCCCCTGGGCTGACTGGGTGCCCCAAGCGCCCCTCCCCAACCGGAGAGGCTGGCATCCGTCGTGACCACTGTCCAGTGGCCTGCAGAAAAATGACTTTCCGGCCCGAAGCACCGGAAACGCCAGCCACCATACCAGGGGAGACATGATCAGATGACTCAACTGAATCTGGTAATCCAGAGATGACAGAAGCTAGTCCCATCGTGACAGCAGTTCCCTCCGTAGTACCCTGGCGTGGAATTGGGCATACGGAACCGCCTCGAAAGAGGCTACCAACTGACCCAGAACCTTCCTGCAGAATCGCAGAGATGACCGCTTCTGGGTCGGCAACTGCTGCACAGCAGATAGCAGAGTCTGAAGTTTTTCCGCTAGGAGAAAAACACTCCCGCCCCGGAGGAATCCAGCACCAGTCACAGGTATCCCTGAGACGGAATCAACCCTGATTTCAGGACAATCCAGAAACCAGCCGAACACTCGGAGAGCCTGACACGTGATAGACACGGCTCCACCAATGCAGAGCTCGAAGAAGCTCGTAGGAGAATGTCGTCCAGACATCCCATCATAACAAACCCCCGCTGTCACAGCCGGGCCATTATCGGTACGAGCACCTTGGCGAAAACCCGCCGAATGGGAAGGACACCATTGAAAATGGTCCCCCCCGACCGCAAAGCACAGAATCTCTGGTGGTTTGAGGATATGCAGGTACACGTTCATGACATCCAAGGATGCCAGAAAAACCTGACAAAACAAAACGATGGACTTGAGGCCCAGGATCGACCGGGCCCCATCCTCCATGGGGACACAAACAGAATGGAGTAAAACCCCGAGACCGTTCCAACGAGGGAACTGGCACAATCACTCCCCTGACCAGAAGATCCTGGACAGCCCCTGACGGAGTCAACCGGCGAACCGGAGGAGGCCAGAAGCCGGAGGGAAAAAACCTGTTTGGCAGACAAGAGAGAAACTCAATCTTGTACCCCAAGGAAAACACTTCGCAATGCGAAGCCAGTCTCCCACCCGAGACACGGGCGGGAGCAGACCTTCAGGCGGAAGCAGGTATGTCCGCAGACTTGTTAGGCATGCGGTATCCGGTGCGCTGCTACCCCGCAGCGGGGATTCAAGCACCATGTAGACCTACCCCCACCGCACAGGGCGAGCGAAAAAACGCTCGGAGGTAGGCAAGGAGGGTCCTTGCACAGGGCGAGGTCCCTAGCCCTTCCCAAACCGTGGGAACAGCATGCGCTTACCACCTGTGGCATCCTCAATGATGCCAGTCAGGGAAGACCCAAAAGGACCGTTCACCCTTAACGGTGATCACCAAGGCCACCTTAGAGGTCCTTCTTCCAGCTCCTGCAGCAGGAGCTTCGCCCTTTTAGTCGGGGCCTGCCAGGGCCCCGGCCAGAGCCGGCCTCACCGCCGAACCCACCACCGTGAATAGGGAGCGGGCCACGGCCTCCACTCTCCTATCAGCGGGATCCTGAAATGCAGGAGCCCCTTCCACAGGCAATGTGGTGGCCTTGCGCAGTCTGGACACAGGGGGGTCCACTGGCGGAGGAGAGACCTACTTTTTTTTTTTTTTTTTAAAGCCCCCCTCAAGGGGGTAACGGGTTGCAAAGTTTTTTGACAAACTTTTTGCGGTGCATCCCATTCCTTGTATAACATATAGTCCAAATAAGGAACACAAGGAAACACTTCAGCGATGCGTGGTAGTCTGCTGGTACTGACACGGAGGTGTCTCCGCCACATCCTCAATTTTTAGAGCCTCACGCACCGCAGAAACAAGAGCTCCAACAAATTCTTGCCAGCAACTGACTGCAGCAGAGTCATCCTCACTATCCATAAGGGTTAAAACCCGCAGCCTCTGACATAACAGAACCAGAAAAAAACAGCGATTCTGTGTCATCCCCAGAAGCAGGCTTCAGGGAGGGGGCGCTTTTTTACCCCCCATCCGGGCACTAGCAGCTTCAAACCTGGCAAGAAACCCAGGACAGCCAACATAACAGATGTGGCAGGGGGAGGGGCATTAAGGGTTAACTCAGGCATAGCTTGAGTTCCATAGTGTCAGCGCTGAGTCACCCACCCTGCAAGGCAGGACAAAAAAAAAAAACCCACTGGTCACCTCCTTGCTGCTATTGCAGAGCATGGGGGCCCCCGGTATTCACCACCCCACCCAGCTGCAGAGGGAGCTGAAAAACCTCAGGTGTGCTCTGATGTGCTGACTGTGATGTGTATTCACCTCATGGAAGATTCACAGCACTAAAACTGTAACAGCACTAAAACTGACCAGAGGCTGTGCCGAGTCATCTCAGGGAAGAATCACATCGTTACCAAGGAGATTTCCAAGATGGCCACCATCTGAGGTAAAAATTACCTCATAGAACACAGCAGCACTGACTGCTTTGTTACCTCAGAAAAGAATCACAGCGTTACCAAGGAGATTTCCAAGACGGCCGCTGTCTGAGGTAAAAATTACCTCATAGAACACAGCAGCACTGACTGCTTTGTTACCTCAGAAAAGAATCACAGCGTTACCAAGGAGATTTCCAAGACGGCCGCTGTCTGAGGTAAAAATTACCTCATAGAACACAGCAGCCCTGACTGCTTTGTCTGTTACCTCAGAAAAGAATCACAGCGTTACCAAGGAGATTTCCAAGACGGCCGCTGTCTGAGGTAAAAATTACCTCATAGAACACAGCAGCACACAGCAGCACCCCCCAGAGTAACAACACAGTCCCCCTAACAACACACGGGCCCCGGTGGTAACAAAGAAAACCCAGGAGGCCCCCCTTCACAGCCACTACCCAGTCAGGGGAAGGAGGGAGAGGAAGGGGAGAGAGGAAAGCAGGGCGGACCCTCAGTCGACCTCCCCAGGGAAACCACCAGCCAGACCACTTACCTGAGTAAGGGGCCACTACTTACCTGTCCTGCGACTACCCGGCTGGAGGTATCCCAGACAGAACCAACGTCCGTAAACGGCATGGCTGTCGGCCAGACACACTGTGACAAAGCCATAGAGACCGGTCATATGTGTGCCCTAGAACCAAAGTTCCCCGGCCGCCCCTGGAGCAATGGGGCCTGTCGTGGACGTCCCAAAGCTGAGCTGAGGGCCGGCACACGCTCGAAGGCCGAACATGGGGGGACTACAAGAGTCGAGGACCCAGCCTGTCACCCAGTCGGCTGTTGATAGAAGAATCGCAGGATTCAAAAATGCAGGAACAAAATAATAAAAAAAAAAAGCGAGAAAAATCGCCAGAAAAAAACTCCAGAGTCCAGGAACTCCAGAGATAGCCTTGACCTCCTGTCGTTAGGCAGAAAACAAACTGAGGCTCCTAGAGCAGGGTGTGGGTTATGCCTGGGGGAGCCACGCCCCCTGGGAGGAGCAGCATGAAGGAAAGTTTTTAACACCTTAAGTGCTGTAGAATTCTGCCTAAATCTCCTGGTAGGAAGAAGCATAACCCTAAGGTCAATGAAGGCTGTGTCCGTCTATGAACGAAAGAGAAATATAGCATGCTTAACATACCACTTTCACACTCTAACACCCTGTTCACATACAGTACAGACCAAAAGTTTGGACACACATTCTCATTCAAAGAGTTTTCTTTATTTTCATGACTATGAAAATTGTAGATTCACACTGAAGGCATCAAAACTATGAATTAACACATGTGGAATTATACATAACAAAAAAGTGTGAAACAACTGAAAATATATTTCATATTCTAGGTTCTTCAAAGTAGCCACCTTTTGCAGCAGACACATCTCTAGAACTGCTAAGAGGAGACTGTGTGAATCAGGCCTTCATGGTAGACTATCTGCTAGGAAACCACTGCTAAAGAAAGGCAACAAGCAGAAGAGACTTGTTTGGGCTAAAGAACACAAGGAATGGACATTAGACCAGTGGAAATCTGTGCTTTGGGCTGAGGAGTCCAAACTTGAGATCTTTGGTTCCACCCCCCCTGTCTTTGTGTGACGCAGAAAAGGTGAACAGATGGACTCTACATGCCTGGTTCCCAACGTGAAGCATGGAGGAGGAGGTGTGACGGTGCTTTGCTGGTGACACTGTTGGGGGTTTATTCAAAATTTAAGGCATACTGAACCAGCATCTACCACAGCATCTTGCAGCGGCATGCTATTCCATCCGGTTTGCGTTTAGTTGGACCATCATTTATTTTTCAACAGGACAATGACCCCAAACACACCTCCAGGCTGTGTAAGGGCTATTTGACCAAGACGGAGAGTGATGGGGTGCTGCGCCAGATGACTACCTCTTGAAGCTCATCAAGAGAATGCCAAGAGTGTGCCAAGCAGTAATCAAAGCAAAAAGGTGGCTACTTTGAAGAACCTAGAATATGAAATATATTTTCAGTTGTTTCACACTTTTTTGTTATGTATAATTCCACATGTGTTAATTCATAGTTTTGATGCCTTCAGTGTGAATCTACAATTTTCATAGTCATGAAAATAAAGAAAACTCTTTGAATGAGAAGGCCAAACTTTTGGTCTGTACTGTATGTCCAATGCAAAAACTGCCCCACGCCAATTTCCCTGACCCAGCACCTTTATTTCCACTCCCTACCAACATGTGAACCTCCAGCACGGTCCTGAACTTCTTCATACGACTACACATCTCTACTCCAATCTCCCTGCTCGCATACATCCAGGGGTGGGCTGGGCGGGGAGGCAGTCCCTTTTCTGGATAGTGCCCGTCCCAACTAAGGCTGACATTCTTTCTTCCTTGGACACCTTGCCCCCAGTGATGACGTACATCCCTGAATAAGTTTGAATTCACCCCCCTGTTGCAGCCAATGCTGTCCTAATAGCATCTCACAACACTTCAAAATGTCCTCTCACTCCAATATCTTGCTTCTGCACCACAATCTATATTAACTCCATCGTAACCAAACAACCCCTCAGTAACCTCAAACAACTATTTTGTGGAAGGGGCACACTTTACCTAGTTATCATACATGACCAAAAAAAACAGCTAAATGCAAGTGCTGTATTCAAGATCATTAAGACAATTTCAACAGAAAGTTTCTATGCCTCCCTTTAACTGGGGCTAAATCTAGAGGGTTATCCAATATATAACAGAACAGTGCTTGTGATCCCACACATTTGTTGGACCTTTGCAGGCAATAGGGGTACAATAATCTTTGCTTACATTATCAGAAAAGTGTTTTTATAATTATGCCAGGACACTGGATGTCTTCCTAGAACCTCATTCAGAAGAGTGTGTGCAGCGGTGGTGTGTGTCTGAAGCAGCAGAAAATTACTAAAAATCTTCAGGGTGTTTTCTTACCAACTTTTCCCCAGCTCTGTTAACCAGGTGGGAATGTTTCCCGTCATGATGACCAGCGGATCCTGAAGCTGCCTGTTCGCTTTTGCAGTCAGTTTACTATTGATAAACTCGGCTGTGGGGATTATCTCTTTACAAAGTGCATTCTGGAAAGCAAAGTTAGAACAAACAACATTAAAAACTATGGAACTACATAATGTATGACGGGGATATGCAATTAGCGGACCTCCAGCTGTTGTAGAACTACAATTCCCATGAGGCATAGCAAGACTCTGACAGCCACAAGCATGACACCAGAGTCAGAGGCATGATGGGACTTGTAGTTTTGCAACAGCTGGAGGTCCGCTAATTGCATATCCCTGATGTATGACAATGTCCAAATCGTCCATCTACACTGCTTATTTTTGTGCTGCGATTTCCAAACATTCCGGTTTACTTGTGTTTTATGGGTGATGCAACAACGTACTGGCCAACAATGGCACATTTTCTACTTTTTGCAATCTGTAAATTTCACATAGTAATGCTCCGTTTAGAAAAAAGTTGATAAAGTTCTCTTTTAAACCACCTTAAAATTAAACCTGTATTTTGAGGGCTGCCTTTATCTTCTCATTAGAATACTAGTTGTCTGGCTGCCTGGTTTCAATAAAATCATAACACCCGATACATATACTTGTTCCAGGTCTGTACCTTAAAAAGTATTAAAGCCACAAGATCAGCATGACAGTCCAAGGACGGCAATAGTAGCCTCCATATTTTCTCCGTATAAGCTTCCTTTTATAGTTCACATACGTTTTACTTATCTATGGATAACCCTTCAGTCTGCAATTTAAAGCTACGCATGATCAGGCTGCGTTTGCCATTTAAAACGAATGTGCCATTTCAAAAATAGATGCATTGATAATGGAAGGCTTAGGACCTAGCAATGTAAGCTAGTAAACAGGAAGCAAGGCGCAAAAATGTCAGCCTATCACGACTGAATAAGATGTATTTTATTTTAATGAAGGAAATCTGACTGGGCACTATAGGCATTTTTACTTTTGTTACAGATTTCTTCAGTTTCAATAAATTGGCTAAAAGGGTCCATGTCCTACACAGTATTCTTACAGATGCCACAAAACCAATACACCATTGCTGCGAGTGGCTTTACACAAGCAATCCAAAGTAAGGAAGACCACAGCGCAAAGTTTGATGGCTTTCAATTAACTAAAGGACAAAAATATATGTATATTTATCTGGTAATATGCAAAACTTACATCATACAAATAATACCAGTATCGGCTAATGGCATGTAGAACTCGCAGAAGGATCACCACATCAAGGGATGGGTCATCAAAGGTGATATTTTCAGGAGGGGTAGGTATGAGGTAATTATCTAAAGGGTTAGACACTTTTGGACAAATTCCATCTGAAGAAAAAAAAAAAAAAAAAAAAAAGTAAAGTTAGCAGCAATAAAGTATAACCAAAGGCAAAACATTCTCTCTCGTTTTGGACAGAGTGCAGAGGGATTAGAACACCTTCCATTGGAGACACTAGCTCTTGTGGCAATCGGGGATTTCCTCTCACTTCCTGTTTTTGGCAATGGAACAGGAAGTGAAGGAACAATTTTACCTAAGGGACAAAGATGGCAAAAAACAGGGGTTATAACTATTTTACTCTATCCAAAATGAAAAAAAAAAAAAAAAAAAAAAAAAAAAAAAAAGGTAAAAAACTACCTTAAGGACACAAAGAAAACCTAGTTTAAATTGATAATCAACCCAGGTGTTTTTAAGAACAAAACACATCCAGAAAAAAACATGCTATTCACTTTAAAAAAATAAATTTAATCTTTAGATTTAGGCAAACTTAAAGGGGTTGTAAACCCTTGTGTTTTCCTATGCATTAAGGTGAAAAAACTTCTGGCAGTAACCGGGCCCCCCCATTTTACTTAATGAGCCCCTTCATTCACTTGGCGGAGATGCACTCTCCCTCTCTGCACGGGGTCCCGGCTCAACAGTTCTGGCGAGGGGGGGCTTACCGCTGTCAGAACACAATTTAGCAGGGGCGATCGGTAGACTAACCTTGCATGGTTAAGTACAGCAGCTCCGACCGAAGCGGACAACTTTTTTCGTGCAACCCGCTGGATTGCACCAAAAAAAACAAACAAAAAACTTTTAGTTTACTCTACAAGTATAATCGGCCCCCTCAAGTCTCACACTAAAGCTTAACTGTGGGTACAGAATTGGGTATATGGGATTGTACGATTTTTTTTCCTACGGTTGAACTGGATGGACGTGTGTCTTTTTTCAACCTGACCAACTATGTAACTATGTTAACATTACCATGCCACAATTCATCATGTTTCTTTGAATTCCTAGGGGATGTTTTGGTTGGTGCAGTTTGGGCACGACCCCTTTTGCCCCCTACGGTGTCTTTTGTGCTCTCTTCCTCCTCCCTTACTGGTTTGTACCTGCAAGCAATAAAGATATAAGATTTTTTTCTATTGGAGAAAGTGCTGTGAAGGGGGGTAAATGAAGGGAGACATTTACATATTAACAATTTAACTGTAAGCGTAAATTTTTTCTATAAAGCACAGAAAATAGATTTTTTCTTACAACAGTAATGTCTACCCTTTACACCTTATTCTCAGGCCAAGCAGTCAGCAGTCTTGTTATTTAGCAATGCACATTGCAGAATTACATACCAAATGGTGTGCGTCTTGGTCCAGATGCCAGCTCTTCCTAATGGATTACTTTCATCATCTGTCGATTCCCTCTCCTCTTCAGTCTGAATGCTATACTGTCTCACAGCTTGGTAAACAGTCATGTTGTAAGGCAGTGGGTGATCTCCAATATAAAACTGGAGTCTGTGCCTTACATTTCCTGAATTTAAGAACTGAGCCGCCTGTAAATCAGAACACTGAAAGGGTTAACCATTTAAAAAAAACACTTCAATAACCCTCTAAAAGAAAAAAAGTTGATATTTTGTTAACACATTCAGGATCAAATACAACCAAAAGCTGATCTTTAAATGGAATGCAATACCATCTACAATATTATATAGCAATTACTGCAGTGTGTACCTTATGAACCTATAGTTTGCTCATGCAAACTACAGGGCTAATACCAATTTCATAGCCTCTTGCCTATGCTTTGATTAATGCTCCCCCATCACCAACTTTGCTTGAGAAAGCATTGTGTAGGCTTTACCCAGCCATGCATTTTCAGAAGAAAAACCTATATTTTCTATTCTGACAATGTTAAACTGGAGAGATCTTAATTGGCATTGGGCTAAATGTAGTACCTAGAAGCTTGCCACTATTATACCCAGAACCCTCTTCAAGAAAGATTGCATTTTTCTGCTGAAAAACACCTTAGGCCTGAGAATTATCCAGGATGAGACTTACACATTCTAGGCATAGGGAAGTGGGGGGGATACAGATATTTCAAAGTTGATCACCCAGCCGAAAAGATAAAATGCTGAACTGTCTTTTGGACTTTTTCTAAAAGTTGCAATGAAGATGAATCTTTCAGGAGGTGGTCATCTAGACCAGTGTTTCTCAACTCCAGTCCTCAAGGCTCCCCAACAGGTCATGTTTTCAGGCTTTTTCATTATTTTTCACAGGTGATTTGATCAGTTTCACTGCCCTAGTAATTACCACAGCCGTTTCATCTGAGGGAAAACCTGAAAACATGACCTGTTGGGGCGCCTTGAGGACTGGAGTTGAGAAACCCTGATCTAGACTGCCCTTCTCAGAACTCCGGGCATCCAGGTGACAGGCTATCAAGGTTTCCAAGATCTTAGTGAACACCCTATGAGCAGGGGACACGCTGAGAAGCACAGCAACAAACGGGAAGTGGTCCTTTGCCACTGCAAAGCCGAGAAAAATCGCTGGGGAGATTAGGTAAATGGGAACATGCAGATAGGCATCTTGGTTTTCCACAGCCACGTGTTCCCCTTTTGTCTCCAAGAGGCAATTGCTGACCTTGCAGACTGCATACATTTTGGCATGTAGAAGAATTTGTTAAGGAATTTTAGGTCCAGGATAGGACAAATACCTCTTCTAGGTTTTGGTACCATGAACTGGTTTGTTGTAGCAGTACTGGTACAAACACTCACTGGGACAAGACATGGTTCAGAGCCTTCAGAAAAACCTGACTGCCCTTGAAAAGATTGTGTCTGATTACAAATAAGAAAGCAGTGACAGAGTTCTGAACGCTTATCTTGTACTCTTAAAACTATTGCATGAACCCACGCCTGAAACATCTGTGACCCTCAAATAAAAACTCTAACAGATGTCCTCCCACTCTTCATTGGGAAGAGGACTTGGTGGCCTTTGTGGGCCAAGCCTTTTGCCACCTAGTAGAGTTCAGTATTTTTTTATTTATTTAGTATAGAGAAGTGAAAATCCAAAAGTGAAACAGAGCAGTGTAACCATGCACAATGCCAATGCTTAATAATCTTAGTGTGTGTATAGAGATTTGAAGATTAACCAATACAGGTAGTCTAACTCCAACTCATTCAGCCTCCTTGTTTAACTGCACTAGGTAAAAGCCAAACAGAAAATGAATTGCTTTCAGTAAGCTGGCTGTCTAAGATCTGTATTAGAGAGAACTGGAATGAGCAAATGTGACTGCCCCCTTTCACACTAGGATTAAAATTAAACAGAAAAAGATTCTGCCTTTTAAATATTAACATGCTGACAATATCTACTTCAGGGTGGTTTTTTTATACCCACATAACGCAACAGTCTATAATTCCCTTTAAAACCCACATTCTAGCTGGTTCAATGATGTTGTCAGTGGAGGCACCATTATAATAAGCCAAGAATATGTAATAGGATTTTTTCTATTCACAGCTGAATCCTTTTCTTGGGAGTTTAAGAGCGACAGGATGTTTTAGACTGTCAGGTTATACTGCCACCTACAGGAAAAATTGCAACAAAAGAGCCATTGGCAAGCACAGGATAACCCTGCCCACAACCCTCATGCCTTAGCTTTGTAGAAAAGTCATACCAAGAGCATAAAAATAAACAAAGTTAAGGAACCCGTGAGCCTCAATGGATTCCAAGATAATTTTACAGTGGGCATAAAAATCCTCATTTCTATCTCATCCATTGAGGGTACACTGTAAAAGTGAAACTAGAACAGGTTTTTTTTAAAAGAAGAATTGTGACTTGCCACAAAATGGTCAGCTAAAGTTGCCTCAGTAATAAAAATTAGAAAACTCAACCCAACAAAAGCCTGCTAGGTCCTCACAACAGTGAGTTGTAGAGATGGCAACAGGACAACCATTTTAGCTCCAGATCAATATCTCTAAAAACCCACCACTAGTATATAAACTATTAAAATCCGCACCTGTTGGCTTACTGGAGAGACTTCCAGGATTTAATTTATTCTGACATGGATTTATCATCATGTGGCTGTATATCGCAGAATTTTTTTCAAAAACTGAGAACAGCAGAGCTGGGGAAAAAACATCCAATTTCCTGAGGACACCAGCAAAAAAACAACAAGGCATGACGGCTTTGGACAGAATGTTCCTGTGTGGTGAGCAACTATTTTGTTGCACGTGTCCATTTTTCCTGTAAGACAGCAGTATAACCCAACAGTCTAAGAATCTGATGAACTCAGGTGTTCCTCAAATGAATAAAAAGGAAAGATTTTACTTTATTCACACATGGGCAAAAAAAAAAAAAATCGCCATCATAATCTATCATCAAAATAAGATTTTATTTTTTACCAAGGACTCATCGATCTCTTCATCTGAGCCATCGTCATCACTGTCCTCATCATCTTCCCTCACTCTGCCATAGCCTAAAAAACAAGTACATTTGAAACAATATAACTTGAAAGCTTTACATTGTATGCAGTCATTAAAACAAATCAAACGTGAACCTTTCCACAGCTATGCCCTTTAAAAGAAACACATCTTTACATATATATTTAAAAGGGTTCCCTAAAAAAGGTAGGGTTCGGCGTGTCTACCCACATTTTTAAATATTCAATTTAAATAACAGCACTGCTACACAGTTAAAGTGGAGTTCCACCCTGAAAATTGTTTTTGCTCCAAAAATCTAAAAAAATAAATAACATTTTTTTTTTATTTACTTACCCGAAATAGCTGTTGCTATGCGGAAGTCCCGAATCTGCCTCTTCTTCCTCCGCGGTGGATCCTTTTCCTCCTTCTACACTCGGTTTCTTCTTGTGAATGGGGCACGCTGCATTCTGGTAACTGTGTATCCCAGAACGTAGCCGGCCCATTCACAAAGAGCCGCACTACTTGCGCATGCGCAGTAGGAAACAGGCAGTGACGTCGCAAGGCTTCACTGCCTGTTTCCCTTACTGTGGATGGCGGCGCCTAGAGCTGCCAGGATCGAGGATCGGACTCGGCGGGGGACGACATCGCTGGCGACTAGGACAGGCAAGTGTCCTTATTAAAAGTCAGCAGCTACACTGTAGCTGCCGACTTAATTTTTTTACCGCACCTCCGCTTTAACAATTTCGCAGCCTAAACTAGCTATTCTAGCACAATGCCAACTCTGTGCAGAATGTAATTTTATCACTAGTGGTGCAACGGATCACCGTTGATCCGAACGGGTCACCCCCTTTGGATCGGCACGCTATGCGATCCGCGGATTGCTGCCGCGGCCATAGCATTAGGAAAGGCCGCGGCTTCGGCCTAGCTCTGGAGCCGCGGCCATCTTGGTACACCCGGCGGCGGCCCTCCTCTCTGTTTACACCCACAGAGGAGGAGGAGCCCACGCTCGAAGGACACACACGCCGCTGTCTGAGGTCTGCACCACTGGGGGGTTACTGTACTGAGGGGGGGCGCGCCATAGTGGGTGGGGGGGGTGACACCATTTTTTTTTGGGCACCGGGTGACACCAACCCTAGTGACGCCATTACAGTGGGGGTGGATGGATATTACAGTGGGGGGGGGGGGGGATGTGGATATTGCAGTGGGGGGGGGGGGGGGAGATGTGGATATTACAGTGTGGGAGATTTTTTTTTTTTTGCGGATCCGAAAAATGATCCGATCCATGACTGCTGATCCAAGGAACGATCCGAACCGTGAGCTTTTTGATCCGTTGCACCCCTAGTTATCACCCAAGCTTAAAGGGGTTGTAAAGGTAACATTTTTTTCCCCCTAAATAGCTTCCTTTACCTTAGTACAGTCCTCCTTCACTTGCCTCATCCTTAGATTTTGCTTTTAAATGTCCTTATTTCTTCTGAAAATTCCTCACTTTCTGTTCTTCTGTCTAACTACATGCAGTAATGCAAGGCTTTCTCCCTGGTGTGGGGTGTCGTGCTCACCCCCTCCCTTGAGGGGGAGAGCAGGAGAGTCAGGACGCTCTCTATATTGCAGATAGAGAAAGGAGCTGTGTGTTAGTGGGCGTCCTGACTCTCATGCTCACCCCCTCTCTTGCGAGCACGACACTCCACACCAGCGAGAAAGCCTTGCATTACGGTGTGGAGTTACAGAACAGGAAGTGAGGATTTCTCAGAAGAAATAAGGACATTTAAAAGCAAAATCGAAGGATGAGGTAAATGAAAGAGGACCGCATTAAAGTAAAGGAAGCTATTTAGGAAAACATTTTTTTACCTTTAAAACCCCTTTAAAAACCCTGTCACCAGACCAGGTATACTTTGTGGCAAACTTTGGCATAGCAACAGGGTCAGTTTTAAAGTGTGTGTGTGTGTGTGTGTGTGTGTGTGTGTGTGTGTGTGTGTGTGTGTGTGTGTGTGTGTGTAAAACATCAGCCGAACTCAGTTTGATTAATGCAGTGTTGAATAAAAGCAGTGTGCATAGATTTAAAACTACTTGTCATAACATGGCAATATCCATTTAAGTTACATTACTAGTTACCACATCTGCCGGAGATGTATTCACAGTGAAGATATTTTTGAAACATTTTTGATAAGCTTAGAGACTATTAAAATATACAAAGAGTCTTGAAAAGTACATAATGCAAAAACGATCACTTGGGTATCATGGAAAAAAGAATCTCGCGCCAAAAAAAAAAAAAAAAAAAAAGTATAGTATAAAATTAAATATATAGATAAATATAAAGCCGAGCTGCTCTCTAAAATTATGGTGAAATGTAATTATACAATGGAGTGAAGGATAGGAGGCGCTAGCACATAAGTGAATACATAACAATAATGACTATTACAGTTATGAGTGAGTAATCAAAAAATGACAAAATTGATTAGTAATAAAATATAATCAATTGTGGATAACAGCCCCCAATTGGGGAAACACATACATATGTGAATAAATCAACGTGCAAAAAAGTCCATAAGTGAAAGTAGATGACAGGCAGCTACTTGAAAATGATGCAACTTGATTAAAGATTTCCACCTTCACCAAAACAAAATCGATCACCAAAAGTGCTCATGGATGGCACCTTACCGCAAGTTGATGACCACTTTAACTAAAAAGAGGTCAAATTGGGCATAAAGATCAAATTCCAGGTTGATTCTTGTAGTCTCAATTCCGCCACACTCCACATCCCATGCAGCATTCAGAAAAGAAAGAAATCGCCATAGAATGATAACGTTTATTTAAATATTAAAACAAAAAGAACGCCAAATGGCCTCTTACTTGAAGGCTTTGGAAATGGGTGGAAGGAGAGAGATGGTCCTACGCCAGCGATGGAGCCTGCAGAGCCGCGTATGGCGTGCGTTCCAGCTCTCTAGGAAGGAGAGCCATCAGTACCAGGCGTACAGGTCACGCAATACTGACGTACTTCCTGGTCCTGCTGGCTCTCCTTCCTAGAGAGCTGGAACGCACGCCATACGCGGCTCTGCAGGCTCCATCGCTGGCGTAGGACCATCTCTCTCCTTCCACCCATTTCCAACGCCATCAACCTCAGTGCCGGGGCTAGGCACGCCTTCAAGTAAGAGGCCATTTGGCGTTGTTCTTTTTGTTTTAATATTTAAATAAACGTTATCATTCTATGGCGATTTCTTTCTTTTCTGAATGCTTCATGGGATGTGGAGTGTGGCGGAATTGAGACTACAAGAATCAACCTGGAATTTGATCTTTATTTATGCCCAATTTGACCTCTTTTTAGTTAAAGTGGTCAACAACTTGCGGTAAGGTGCCATCCATGAGCACTTTT
This sequence comes from Rana temporaria, assembly GCF_905171775.1. Lineage (NCBI taxonomy): Eukaryota > Metazoa > Chordata > Amphibia > Anura > Ranidae > Rana > Rana temporaria. Next base: position 113,497,642 of record NC_053492.1, on the reverse strand, counting down.
GGTGATCGATTTTGTTTTGGTGAAGGTGGAAATCTTTAATTATACATCAGACAGGAGGCTCATATCTTGCATTAATCTTTCCTTTTAATGCTCATAGCAGAAACATTTTTACATTAAAAAGAACTTAAAAACTACATTTCCCATCAGTCCCAGCGTCCGTCTAGTCCCCTCCCCTTAGGGGTCTGAGCCTATAACTAGGACTGTCCTGCTAAAGATCCTCCTCTTTCTTTCTGCTCATGGCAGAGATAAGTATATTCATATTTTTCCTTAATATTGCTTGATTTATATATGCGCTGTTAGCGGTTAGAGCACTCCATTTGTGCTTCTAACCTTTTGATTTGACTATTTTTTCTATCTATTAACTAAATTATTATTATTATTTATCATTATTTTATTATTATTTTATTATTTTCTATCATGTTATTTTTATTGTTCTATTTATATGTTAATTGATGTGCGCTGTTCATCTGATGTATTTTCTTGCCTTGCTCCTTTAAGGCTTCAGGTTTCAGCTCACCGCTGCCTCTGCGGTGCGTTTTCTTTCTCTGAGGGCCTTTGGTCTCCATTGTCCTCATCGCCCCCCCCCCCCCCTCCTCCTCCTCCCTGTCACTAGCCGAGTTTCCCGGGCTGTGGGCAGAGGAAGGGGGGCGAGTACAAGCGCGCTCTCTCCTCAGCGCTGTACAACCAATCACAGCCCGCAGCCGAGATCTCGCGAGATCTCGGGCGGCGCTGTTGCTCTGTATTCACCGCTTCCTCACCGCAACGCCAGTCTGCTGCTGGGCGGTGAGGAGAGCGGTAACGACAGCTTACATAGCTGTGCCTATATATATATATATTTTTTGCCCCTGAATAAGCGATTATCTCAGAGCGGAGCACTCGATTGAGTGGTCTGCTATCTCCTGCAGATTAATATTAGTTTTCTTGTCATATTGATTAACCCTATAGTTACCACTATCTCTGCAGGAAAAGTTCAGAAATTGTAGTTGTTTCTCCTTGCTAGCTAACTATACTGAGTGGCATCATGACAGATGAGATTAATATGGGCATAAATACCTCCACAGGATTAACCCCTGAGGTCCCGCAGCTTTTAACTGCTGCTCAAATACAGGAGCTTATCAACAGCTCTATCCAAGCAGCCCTAGCCACTCGCCCCAATCCATCTACTACTCATCCTGAAGTAGTGAAGAAGGGCAAGTCCCTTTGCAAGCGTAAAAATTTGACCGCTTGTCCTGACTCCCCGGCAGGGGAAGTACAATTTATGCTCGACGCAGGACCCCCCACGGCCTGCCGCCCCAACCACCCAGAGGGTGAACGACCCTTACTGAATAAGGAGTCTTTAAAGAAAAAATTTAAGTCTTCCCACCGGTCCAAACCGGATTCTTTTAACGAGGACTCAGAGGATAATGCCTCTGAGGGATCTCTGATCGCCGCATCAGACTATGACTCCGACAGGGAAGACTCTGAACAAGAGTTCACAGAATTTGGGGCTAACTCAGATTTACCATCTGAGACAATCCTAGACTCGCTAGGCGAACCCTTTTTTAATCCAGAGGGCATTTCTCACCCCAGATCGGGGGACTGGACACCTCTCCCTCAGGTAGCCCAGTATGTAGAACACTGGACTCGGAAGGGTTTGGATAGGGTCAATAGAAATAAACTAAGGGCAGAATGCCCGAGACCCGTCATTCCTAAAAAAGTTGCAATTACTCCCGAGATCGATCCAGTATTATTGAAATATTTAACTAAGGCTGGCAAACAAGCCAAAAAGGGCATTGAACGATCGTTTAAATCGATCCAGGATCGTATCCTAGATATGCTAGGCCCACTAACGAAAATTTTAAACCTCTCGGAACAAGCAGCCTCCACTGAGGGCACAGTTGACCTAGGTCAATTACGAGGTTGGGCTCAAAGGGCCATTTGTCTTCTAGGCTCGGCTAATACGGCCTGCGCTGTGGAACGTCGCAGGTCGATCTTAATGAAATTGGACCCGCAACTCTCCCATTTGGCAGAATCAGAACCGGGTCCCTCTGCTGAAGGTCTTCTCTTCGGAGAGGATCTTATGAAAAATATTAACAGGTTTGTTGGCCTGTTTAACAGTCTGGACAAGGCCCAGACTTCTTTAAAGAAAGCGGGCTCTGGATCCAAGGTTTTTGGTAGGGCCGGCAGAGGGAGAGGCCGATCTGCCGGTCGAAACAATTATTTCAGGGCCTACCCTAGAGCAGCCGCTCAACCTTATGCGCCCATGCACCAGCAGTACTCTCTACCAGTGGCACAACCGGCGCCATTTTTTCCTCCCAGAGGACGCCCATGGAGAGGACGCGGGGGCAGAGGCTTTCCCAGATCACGCCCATCCGCTGGTAAGTGTTCCTCAGTTTTCTTCTCACATACCGGTAGGGGGCAGACTGAAGCATTTTATCCACGTCTGGCACACGATTACGGCAGACGCTTGGATATTATCGACAGTAGCGGGTTTCAGCATAGATTTCATCTCACAGCCAACCATGCGGGGCCTCCCACACCCCATTCAGTTCTCAGAACAGTGTACTCGTCTCATAGACGAGGAAATTCAGGACCTAGCGGCAAAACAAGCCGTAGTGGAAGTGGACCCCTTATCACCCGGGTTTGTCAGCAGCCTATTTTTAGTAAAGAAGAAAGGCGGAGGGCATCGCCCAATTATAAATTTGAAAGGGTTAAACCAATTCGTGACGTACCGCCACTTCAAGATGGAAGGCATCCATCTACTAAGAGACCTACTTTCTCAGGGGGATTGGCTAGTCAAAATAGACTTGAAGGACGCTTACCTGACGATTCCCATGCACCTGTCCTCACAAACTTTTCTAAGATTCCTATGGAGGGACCGTATGTGGCAGTTTACCTGTCTCCCTTTCGGCCTGTCCTCGGCTCCATGGTGCTTCACCAAGATAATGAAGCCCGTGGTAGCTGCCCTTCGATGCAGAGGAGTACGTCTGATAATATATCTAGACGACCTCTTAATCATGGCCCATTCGAAATCACAGGCAGAACTACACAAGCAATGGGCAGTGTCACTTTTAGAGAGATTAGGTTTCCTTATCAACCTCAAGAAGTCCGTACTGTCCCCAGCTCAGGAGATGGAGTTTTTAGGTTTCACGATAGACACCAGACAGGCAGTCTTACGTTTGCCTCAGTCGAAATTGTCTCTGATTCGGAAGGAAATCAGGTCAGTTCTGAGCAAGGGACAGATATCGTTGAGAACCCTGGCACGCATTGTCGGACTATTGTCAGCCTCTATTCAGGCCATTTTTCCAGCTCCCCTACACTATCGGGCCCTTCAGCGCCTCAAAACTTTACACCTGAGACAGGGTCTAGGTTATTCGGACAAAATCTCCCTCTGTGCGGAATCAGAGAAGGAGTTACGATGGTGGCTCCATCACGCCATAGAATGGAATGGCAAAACTATCTTCAGCTCTCGACCGGATGTCATACTGGAATCCGATGCAAGCAGACAGGGTTGGGGTGCCCGTTGCGGACAAGCCTCCACAGGGGGGACTTGGTCCAACGACGAGTCATCCCTTCACATCAATGCACTGGAACTCTTGGCGGCATTCTTTGCCGTCAAAAGTTTTCTCTCTCAGAAGTCCAGATGTTGCGTTCTATTACGCCTGGACAACGTGGCGGCGGTGCAATACATCAACCACCTAGGAGGAGCAAAATCCAAGATGCTGGCGGACATTGCGTCCGACTTCTGGAATTTCTGTCTTTACAGGGAGATCCTGCCAGTGGCAGAATACATCCCCGGGGTTTCCAATTATGTGGCAGATTGGAACTCCCGTTATCTGTCAGACGCCAGCGATTGGACGCTGGACAGATCGACCTTCCTAACAATACAGGAACTTTGGGGTCCGTTCCACACAGACCTTTTCGCTTCCAGGATCAATCGACAACTGATTCACTTTTTCAGTTGGAGGCCGGATCCAGAAGCAACAGCGGTGGACGCTTTTCTCCAAGTATGGCCAAAGGGCGTGAATTACGCGTTTCCCCCCTTTTCACTGATAACCAGACTCCTCCTTCACATCATGAACCAATCTGCGACGGTGGCGTTGATCACTCCCTGGTGGCCGACGCAACCATGGTTTCCGCTAGTTCTGGGTATGTCAATCGACTACCCCAGACTTCTTCCACACTCGGTTCACTTATTGACGAATCCGTCCAAGGGTCCTCACCCCTTGCTATTGGAAAACACGTTGCCACTCCTCGCCTGGTTGGTCTCGGGATGTCGGAGACAGATCCAGACCTTTCACAATCGGCTAGAGATCTCCTCGCCGTGGCCTGGGCCCCAGGGACTAGATCGGCATATCGATCTGCCTGGGGGTTGTGGGTACGTTGGTGTGATCAACGACAGATTGATCCCATTCATGCCCCTGTTCCCTCAGTTGTAAATTTCCTTGCGGAATTTTACGAGCTGGGTAGATCATACAGTTCCCTGAACGTCTATAGGTCAGCTATATCGGCTTACCACTGTCCGGTAGACGCAGTCCCGATAGGCAAACACCCTCTTGTGTGCCGTTTACTCCGCGGCGTTAAATACAAACGCCCTCCTCGACCACGATACCACTCTACCTGGGATGTGTCCAAAATACTTCAATTGTTTTCTTCATGGGGGGACAACGATCAATTATCCTTGAAAGACCTATCCCTAAAACTCACTACCCTGTTGTGTTTAATTTCTATTAAACGTGTATCTGATGTCAGGGCCCTAGACGTTTCTAGACGACAATTTTCGCCGGAAGGGGTTAGGTTTTCGGTGGTTCGCAGGACAAAAACCAACCTGAACACAGTTTTTTACCCCTTCTTTCCAGCATATCCACGTCTTTGCGTGGTTCGTTGTCTACAGACGTACGAGTCTCTCACTTCGGCGCTCCGCGCTCCAGATTCTTCCCAATTGTTGATATCCTTTGTACAACCACATCGGCCGGTATCTTCGGCAACTCTAGCTAGATGGGTAAAGTCAGTCATGAAAATAGCAGGGATAGATATATCTCTTTTTGGAGCTCATTCCACCAGAGGTGCCATGGCCACTAAGGTGGTTACATCAGGGGGATCTCTATCAGATCTCTTACTGGCGGCGGATTGGTCTTCAGAAGTGACCTTTCGTCGATTTTACTTTAGGCCGGAAGATCATGTTTCTTTATCTGTTCTCACCGACTAGCTGGTGGGATAGACCTAAGGTTTTTTCTCTGGGAAAAAATTGTATGTATGATAAATATGTGAGTATTTCAGGAGGTTCACACATGTATAGCTTTGAACTTGCAAGATATGAGCCTCCTGTCTGATGTATAATTCTAGATTTTCCTAGTATGGGACGGAAAATATTGATTATATGAAGACAGGAGGCGAGTATCTTCCCTCCCTACCCACCCTATTACGGTTTTTTATCTTCTTTTTTTGCAGGATACTGAATATCATCCCAGATTCTTGGGACAGTTGTTGAAGCGATTCCTGTGTTTCCCGTTGAAACGAAATCGTGGTTAAGTTTCCCGGTTGGAGTCCCGTTGACTACATGTTGATCTCCAGGCTGCCTACGCTGACGTCGACGCAGGTTTGACCGGCTGGTCGAAGAATTGTGGTGCTGTTTCTTCCTCGAAGTAGTCCGGTGTTGGGCATTCGCTTACAAGAAAGAGGAGGATCTTTAGCAGGACAGTCCTAGTTATAGGCTCAGACCCCTAAGGGGAGGGGACTAGACGGACGCTGGGACTGATGGGAAATGTAGTTTTTAAGTTCTTTTTAATGTAAAAATGTTTCTGCTATGAGCATTAAAAGGAAAGATTAATGCAAGATACTCGCCTCCTGTCTTCATATAATCAATATTTTCCGTCCCATACTAGGAAAATCTAGAATTAATCAAGCTGCACCATTTTCAAGTAGCTGCCTGTCATCTACTTTCACTTATGGACTTTTTTGCACGTTGATTTATTCACATATGTATGTGTTTCCCCAATTGGGGGCTGTTATCCACAATTGATTATATTTGATTACTAATCAATTTTGTCATTTTTTGATTACTCACTCATCACTGTAATAGTCATTATTGTTATGTATTCACTTATGTGCTAGCGCCTCCCATCCTTCACTTGGGTATCATGCACACGGCTGTACAGTGTGCAGAGCCTGTGTAATGACATACCTAGGACCTGCTGCTGCGGCGGATCTAGGATCGGGTCTCCCGGTGGGACGGGAGGCCCGTCAGAGCGGCGAAAGGGGGGGGGGGATGTCCCCTCCCGCTCCTCCGGCATAACAACCAAGCGGCTTTTAGCCGCATCGGTTGTTATGTTTTGGATAGCCGATCGCCCTCTCTAAACAACGGTACCGGGATGATGCCTGGCATCATCCCGGTATAACCCCCGAACGCCGCCTCGTTAATCGCGCGATAAAAAAATTGACGGCGTTAACATGGGTTTGCGTTAACGCCGTTAATAGCGCGTTTAACTGACAGCACTAATTTAGATAAAATAAAAAAAAAATTAAATTGAAGACTTACCTCTGACCACAAGATATCTTTCAATTGCTTGCACAAGAGCCAGAGGGTCAATTTTTACAGGTCCACCTTTCCATTGCTTTACATTGGTACAGTCAGGATGTCTCTGAAGCTGACACTTCAGCTGATGTGTATTGAAAAACTTCAGAGCCTGCGACCCCCTGAAAAGATTTAATTTTTTTTAGCAATAGGATTTAAAATAAATTGCACATTCTATATACAACTATATTCCATTTTGTATGCTTTGCCTATGAATTGTACACTACACTCATTGTGCACACAGCACCAATAATGTTTTGATTACGTTACATAGTTAGTCAGGTTGAAAAAAAACACACACAAACTCCATCTAGTTCAACCATAAAAGTAAAAAAGATCAAACAATCCCATCTACCCAATTCTATACCCACAGTTGATCCAGAGGAAGGTGAAAAACCCCAGCAAAGCATGATCCAATTTGCTACAGCAGAGGAAAAAAATCCTCCCTAATCCCCAGAGAGGCAATCGGATTTTCCCTGGATCAACTTTCCCTATAAATGTTAGTACTCAGTTATTTTATGTACATTTAGATAAGTATCCAGACCTTTCTTAAAGCAATCTACTGAGCTGGCCAAAACCACCTCTGGAGGGAGTCTGTTCCACATTTTCACAGCTCTTACTGTGAAGAAACCTTTCCGTATTTGGAGATGAAATCTCTTTTCCTCTAGATGTAAAGAGTGCCCCCCTTGTCCTCTATGATGACTGTGAAGTGAATAACTCAACACCAAGTTCACTATATGGACCCCTTATATTTGTACATGTTGATCATATCTCCTCTTCTCATTCTTTCAAGTTCTGATTAGAAATTAGGCTTACTATGCAATGCCCCTTGTTACCATGAAACTACAATTGTAATATTAATGTGATGCCTCAGTAATCATACATTAAAAAAAAGTTAAATTGCGTTGAATATAAAAACAGAACAGTGATTTGGAAAGATGCCAAGTATCTTTTTGTGTCTGTTCCCTACAACAGTACTTCTATTAAAAGGTTACTAAACCCAGGACCCTGCATTTACTATAGCTGGTCTCCCACAATACACAACATGTAAATGCAATAATTTTAGTAACTATAAACTGCTAAATACCTTTTCCCATCAGCAGTATATAGCAGTCTTGTGACATTTATCAGTGTCCGGCCCAGCACTGGTTAAAGCTTGTAGGAGTTTTCATTCTCCTCTGACTGTCCTATGAGGCTGCATGACTACTAACCCTATATCTGGACAGTGCCAATTGGCCCTGTGCTGATCACATGCACCCTCACAAAAAACAAACTCTAGCAATACACACCAAACTGTGTATGTGCAGAGTGCCTCCTAGGGCTCTGTTCTATCAGCAGATGGATTGGGGACAGTAGAAAGGGAGGATCAGAAGACAGGATCAAAAAGCCTTTTTACACAAAGCAAAGGATTAACCCCTTGGGTTCCACAGTGAACATAACAAGTGTGATTGCAGGATATACAGGCTGATTTTTACTGTTGTGGGTTTAGAAAGCCTTTAATTTGGAACCACTAGTTAATAGGATAGGAGTTGCCTATCGATAACATTTCCAGAACAAGGAGTAGGAAAGGGATTAGGAATAGTAACAAGTTTATTTTACAAAGCAACAATCTAATACTACAACCAATTCCACTACTGCCATCAGCTCATTCCTCACATGTATTACCTTTTGTATCTCTTGCTCATCTCTATTAGATTGTAACCTCTCACAAGCAGGACCCTCCTAATGCGCTTTAACTGAATTGTATTACAACTGTACTTTGTAACACACTGCACAAACAGTGACATAAAATTCCTGTATAACAATACAAAAATGCAGTAACCCAGAACAGCCAATAAGATTTCACTTTCCTGAAGTCAGATGAGTGTATAATGAATTTTGATTGTTTGCCATGTGCATTGCCCTTTCGCCTCCCCACCTCAACAAGCTTTTATGAAGAGCTGAGAAACATCTGTGCTACTCAAGTTAATCCACTAATGGAATCTTAAAGTAGTTGTAAAGCCACTTTGTTTTCTTCATACAATACAATGTGCCCAATGTATGCGTTTTATACAAGAAAAAAAGAAATGCAATTTAATACCTTATTTTAGATTTCTGCTCGGCACTCACATGACCGCCTGCTGCTGTCCTCCCCGATCTGACAGCTACAGCAGGAAGGGCTGAGAAACCCCCACTGACATCAGCCAGGAGTGGAGGAGAGCGGTGGGTGTCACGTGAGCACCGAGCAGTGCTCTAAAATAAGGTATAAGCGGCATATTTTTTTTATAACACATACAGTGGGGTGCATAATGTTATGGAACATAGGGTATTGTATGAAAATAGCCAAATCATTTTAGTAGGAGGGGGATGGGCAGTCACTGACAGGCAAAGAAGGGGAGGACAGAGGAGACACAGTTGACGACGGAGGCACGTAAACTGACCACTGTGCCAGGGCTCAGCAGCCATGATAAGCCGTGGTCAATTTACAGAAGGGAGGACAGCACCAGGTAGGATCCGATCCGCCAGGTATTTTAGATTATACATGGGGCCAAATTACACAGAGAAAGCAATGTGGTGTTATTCAAACAGGATCCATTTTTTTTTTTTTTTAGGGCAAGACCGCTTTAAGTCCAGCAATAGCGGCAAAACACCTGGAAAGAGACTTGAAAAGGGGAGCTGAAGATTATTATTACACCAGCCCCCTAGGGGAGCTTTAATTTCATGAGTAGGGTGATGTTTATATTTTACAGATACACGTACCTGCTCCCTGTCCCATTTCCACTGGGAAAATCATGCACTTTGACTGGGAATTGCTCCATCTGACTGAGGCAGTTGTTCATCTTGTGCACTAGTGCAAGCAAATGGCCACTTTCTGTTGGATCTACTCTTCCAATTGGTTCTTCTCCAGGAAGCTGGAAAAGAAGACGTAATTATACATGATTTCTTTAGTGCTATCTAAAATGTACCAAAAAATTTCACTGAACTCTCTCATACTCTGTTGCAGCCGCTGATATTCTGCAAAGTTCAGCTCCTCCAGGTATTCCTGCCCTACAGAGGAGTCTTGGCGAGGTAGTGCAGCTTCCACATATATCTGCCATAATGTGCAACAAAACCCTCCATTTTTAACGTGAATTGTTAAGTCAGGGTCAATTGTTTTTTGCAGACAAACTGTTAAAAACGAAGCCAAGGCCTATTTTGGCTGAAACTAGTTAGTGAGGTTGCGACATATGTTTTTTTTTACCCCTTTATTCAATAAAAGTTAATACAGTGCTGGGTTTCACCACATAGCTGATCCTGCGTGTATATACTGCAGTGGAAGTCAAATAGTTATTTGGTTACTTACTGGGGAACCAAAAAAGACGTGAAGGAACCTCTTCAGCCGGATATCTCTGCTTACAATATCCTTTTCACTTTTGGATGTCAGATACAAGAGTAGCTGTTTCACAAACCCACTGTGCTGGATTTCAAATGAGGAAACATCAGACTCGGAGACTATGCTACGGATTTCTACAAGGCACTCAACACCACCATCCACCTGCAATTATGTGTAAAAATAAAAAAAAAGTTAGTGTAGGGGTACCAAGTTACCAGAAACCATGCACAAGCACAAAAAAATAAAAATAAATAAAAAAAAAGATACAGAACATTAAAAAGATAAAAATTATACAATGCTGTGGCAGCGAAAATTGAGTGTGCAAGCCATTGCCACTGGTAAAAAAATCAATGTTTGCAATAATTATTCTAACATTTGTTACCCTCAATAAGTAATGAGTGACTTTTCGCACTTGGTATTCTTTACAGGACCCCTGAAAGATATGGTGCACATCTGATTTTAAGTAAAAATGTTCCAGTTCAGTTACACTTTTAACGCTAATGACTGAACTGGAGTCTGTCCTAAATCGAACAAAAAAGGCAATTGGAAGAAATCTTTTTGGGCCTCACCCAAATGCATGGAATAAACCATTAAAACTACAGCCTGCGTCAAGTCTTTGGTATCTACCTCCCCAATTTCATTTGTTTTCCATAGGTTTCCACACACGGTCACAATTAGGATGTTTATTGAGCCTGGTCAGTACGTATATATTTCCCAGTCATTTGAGCAGTGACAGGATACTGTATAAGTTAAAGCTGAACATATTAGGAGTGACTACTTGGTAAACACAAATTATTAATTTGTTTATATGCTGGAAAAAGCAATAGCAAACACTTGACTCTTAGGCAACCACAACTTGCAATGATTAAAAGATGTCATATTCTTATTAGTGGAGTTTAAGTACCTGAAGATTGAGCTGTTCTGTGGCGTTGCAAAGTCTCTGTAGTACATTAAGTGCAGGGTTGCTGCCATCCATATTCTCAGAACTAAAATATCTTTCCACAAACTTATGCGCCTGCTCCTTTATCCAGCCACGTATTCTCTCTCTGGGTGAAAAGAGAAAAATACAAGGATCAAAAAAAATATTAGGTTACAGAATGAACGAACATGACATCAAATCTAGATGTTGAAAAAGGGATGCCACTGTACATCTTAGGATGTATTAAAAAGGTATAGGTCTACTGTACCTGTTATTTGAGATGGTGTCTTTGGAAGCCGTCCTTGCCAACCCGCTTACACCGGCTGTTCTCGCTGGCTCAATATTGTTGCTATTTGACTGTGTGCTCAACCTGCCCCAGGTTTTAGGGTTTAAGCTGGCCAAAAATGAGGATTTTGGAGACTGTGTGGCTGTTGGGCTTTTTGCTGAAAATATTATAGAAAAAAAATTAAAACAAGAAAAAAAAAAAAAAACACACAAACACAGAAAACCAATTAAGCCAAAAATCTGCTACACGTGTATCTGGAACATAGTGTGTGTGTGCGCGCAGCATTACTCTCTAGCACTGAGCACATAATTATTTGGTAGTTTACATATAGGTAGGGCTGCAGGATAAAATGAGAATCACAATATTTTGCTTAGAAGATCACGATTTTTGGTGCAACATCTTTCACAATATACCAAAAAATTGGGCTCACTTTACAGTTTAGTTTGTTTTACATTCGTTGAAGTGTATGTTTGCTTTGAAAGACTGCTGCGCAAATACAGTTTGACATGAAATATTGCAAGGACTGCCATTTTATCCTCTAGGGCAGGGGTGTCCAAACTTTTTTCAAAGAGGAGCAGATTTAATGAAGTGAACATGCGCGAGGGCCGACCAAAAATCCATCATACGCACTGCGATTGCCCAATATCACAAAGAATTAAGTTATAATAAATACCTTGAATTCAGAACTAATATCACATTTAAATTCATGCAGGATAACATGGTTAAAACAAAATATGTCATATACAATCTCACCAAACTCTTGAAAAGAAGAAAAAGAAGAAAAAGAAGAAGAAAAAGAAGAAGAATCACCACTGAGCAATGTTTTGAAACCCCTATAGGCTTTCTGCAAAAAGCATGTTATGTGGCCCTTTTGTCCCAACAACCTTGCATCTGATCTGCCAATTTAGGAGATCTCCAGTGGAGTATTCACAGAGTGCAGTTAAGACTGGATGGGGATTGGCATGTCCCAATACAGGAACTGCTATAACCAGGGCACTGAACCTGTAGCTGTGTCTCTGTAGATGATGGCAGCAACGTGCTTTGTGCATTTTCAGCTGAAAAGGTGGGTGGGAATTAGGCAAGCCAGAAGGCTGAAAGGGAAAGCCTGTCTTACCTTATCCATTACACTGGGCCCATTAGAGGTTCAGGCTTTACTCATCACAATGGGCATACCCCCAAATGGGTCTCAGGGTCTGGGAACCATAGAGATGGACTACAGCTCTGGAAATGCACAGCATCCTGACGCTAAATTACACACATTTCACTTCATGCCAAAGTGAGCCTTTAACACAGGATCCAGTGCTCAAAGCAACATTACAGGACAACCTCACAATGTGGGGTCTGGTTGCAGTCTACAATGTACACATCGAGGGCTGCCAATGTGAAAACTGCTAGGGCAATAGGCAGTCAGATCTTGCTAGAAGTGTCGGCATTGTTCTGCTGAATGGTATAAAAAGAATAACTTCTCTCTCCCCCTTATTTTCTTCCTCTCTCTCACGCTTCCTATTCGTTTTTCCCTTGTGTTATTCCAGTTTTATTTTATTTCTGTGTTCCCGATTTTAGTTTTATTTCCCACAATTTAGTGGATTACTCCACGCCTTACCCTCTGAACAATAACGCTCAGGTTCTCTATGCTGACCCCCGGCCTGGGCCGGAGGGCTATTAATGCCTGATAATTCCCACTATCGAATATGTTTTTAATGTGCACTTTTTAGCTGTGCCATGTTTATTGTTTATATCCCCTGCATGGGATTATTGTAGTTCTGATTTCTTAAAAACTTCTAATAAAAAAAATTGTAACAGAAAAAGAATTACTTCTGCAGAAGTTCATCATCTAAAGACAGTTTTTGCAATCACCTGAAGGTAGCTTGCATGATGTACAGTTAAGATAAAATATTATTGCCCTCCTTGAAAAATATTGCATTTATTTAGCTCAAGCTGGTCTGTTAAAACTGCTAACTTAAATCTGAACTCCAGGCAGATATAAAATGCAGTTCTGCATTTTCTTTTTTTATACAAGTACCCAAAACAAAACACCACCTTAAAAAAGGTCCATGCACACTGGGCTTAAAAAAAACGTCCGTTCCCTTAGCAAAAAAAAGGCTCATGTGTATAGGCGTTTAGCGTTTTTTTTTTTTTTTTCTGCCAGAAAACCTCTGAAAAATGCAAACCAGAAGGGTTTATTTATTTTGCCTCTAAATCATGTGCATGGACACAAGATAAAATATAACTGCTTCTTCAGGCAAATGACAAAACTCCCGTAGAAGCAGAGTTTTTTTAAATCCAGTGTGCATGGACCCCAAATGTAGAAAAAAATAAAGAATCAATGTTATACAATATCTGTTAAAAGAAAACAAAAAAAAATATAGGACATCTTAAAACCAGGACAGTAATAAAAACAAATAAGCATGTACCTTGATTGTCAGCTTTATCTTCATCTCGAGGAGGGGAGTACTTGGGCCTCCTTGGCCCACGTTTAGGCAGTCTTTTTCTTTTTAAGACGTCACTAAGTCGCCTATGGGGCAAAAGAAGTATTTAATATAAAAAGGAAAGAAAAAAAAAAAAAAAAAAAAAAAGGAAAACCAGCGTTTCTCTCAACATGTTATTTCTCAATCCCTTGCCTAGATGGTGGGAAAATGCCAATGTAGAACGGTTTCTTGCATATCGAATGAGTACAAATACAACAATTTCATAATCTGAATTTGCTAGTTGGAAAGATGATTGACAAGCTTCTCTTACCCTTGTGGGCTGAGGTCTAGCGAGTCATCTCGGTGCTGGAGGCTGGGTGAACCAAGGTCAGCAGCTGCATTCCCAGCTGCACTGCTAGTTCCAGTATTGATGGTTGCGGCACTGGCTAGAGAGCCAGAGCCATTGGTGCAGACCTTTGGAGGGCTTGTTAACAGCGTCTCAGATTCAGCCAAATTCTTCACTTGGTGCATCACACCTGGGAGAGAGACAGTGTTCAGTACAAAAATATGCAATACAGGAGACCTACAGTTAAAGGATTATAATTTAAAAAAAGAAAAACACCACCACACACACGGATCAGATATAATTATTCATACCTTCTCTCCTGAAAAACACACTGAATATGTCTGGCAATTTCTGCATTAATATCTCTGCCATCTGAAGAGCTCCAACCACAATTTTGAGGTCTTGGCTTGACAACATAGAAGCAATATGACTGAAAAGGAAAAAATAAAAAATAAATTGTTAAACACAACCAGAACAAATCTAAATAGGGCTCATTCTCATACTGATCGGCTCTGAAAGCAGCACATCTCTAGGTTGAAAATACGTTTTAAATAGGGGGGGGGGGGGGGAGTGGAAATAAAGATATAACCAGGGATTGTAATATTCTGCACTACAAATAGGGCTGGTTCCTACAGCCAACACAGATATTTGACATCAAAGATCAATATTAGAGCTCACCCTTTAGGTGTACTACATTTCTCAAAGGAATATCCAGGTGGGTAATCAACCCAGCACAATTGTAATGTTAAAAACAATTAGACCCCCTTTCACATCTGGGCGTTTTTCAAGCGCTTTTTGGGCTAAAAAGGGCACCTGCAAAGCGCCTGAAAAACTGCTCCCCTGCACGGGCAATGTGCTGGCATGACATTAAAAAAAACTCCTGCAAGCAGCAAATTTGGAGCAGTGAAGGAGTGGTGTGTACACTGCTCCTGCCCATTAAAATGGATGGGCAGCGCGGCCGAAACCGCCGGCAAATCGTCACTTTGCAGGTGGTTTTTAAACCCTTTTCGAATGCTAGCGGGAGTTTAAAGCTCCCCACTACAGGCGAAATACCCCCACAAAACTGATGGTAAATCGGCGCTTAACCGCTGACGCGCCAGTGTAAAAGCAGCCTTATAATTAAAGGATCACTAAAGGAAAAAATTTTTTTAGCCAAATAGCTTCCTTTACTGCAATTTTTTTTTCCTTTAGTGACCCTTAAAAAAAAAAAAAAAAAAAAAATGGAAACGATCTATATGGCAAAGGCTGTGAAACATCAATAGCAATCCACATTTTTAAAAGACAGCGAACTGATGTGAAAAGTGGTAGGCGGCACAGAGTTACAATTTTTTTAGGCTTCATTCACACTGGCATGCGAGTATTTTCTGCAGTTTCTTGCTGCCAGAGATCGTAGATCCTGCATAAAATACATACCTAAAGTGCTTGCAGCTACATGCATTTAGTCACGTACAAATCAAATGACTTTACACTTGTATGCATACATAAGTTTGCATGTATTTCTACACATACATGCATAAATCCTGCATATATGTACTAGAAAAAGCTGTGCCCTACTTTGTAGACACAGCTGTGTGCGGCCCCTTTGATCCTTTACTTCTGCATGTAGCACTATTGGAAACAAAGAGGCCATACATTTTAGATGCCCATGTGAATGAGCTCTTAAGAGCCAATTGTTTATTGAAAAACAAACACGCCATCAGTGCTAAAAGAAACAGAAATGATCATTAATTGACTACCACTAAAAAAAGAACATCTCTGGAAAGGTTTCTTCCTACCTGGACACAGCATGGTTCTTTAAAACATCTTTTAGGAGTTCAGCATCAGCAAAATAAATGATCCTAAGGATTGCTCTAAGGCACTTGTGTCTGACAGCAGGCCCCGCAGAGGAGCTGTACACTTCATAAAGCACTCCAAACAAGGTCTTAATAAAAGATTTGGCCAGCTCTGGGTCTTCTTTCATCAGCTGCGCTCTGGCGTCATCTCTTTTTAGCTCAGAATGTCCACCTGGAAGCAAAGCTACTCCGTCAGGAAAGCCCACTGCAGCAAAAATGATATCTCAAAATATACACACACACACACAGAGCTATATATACAAACACATAATCTATACATACATTATGTTTACATTACTGCACGCCTACTGTATGGGTGTATAGTGAAGATAAGGAGACCATACCTTTGGAGGATAGAAAATGAACCTCAGTAACTCACCAACCACCAATATATCAGTTCTGGCTAAACGAATAATGAAATAGTCAAATATTTTTTTACTGCACTTTGATGGCAGCTTGGTCTTCCTTTTGGACTCGATCACACCAAGTACGCCGAGTTGCACTGATCAGTGTTGATAAACACAGGTTTAATGCAAGGGCATGTTCGAAAACAATTATGTCCTGGGTCTGCGTTGTCTAAAAACACAGCATGTCTGCTAATTTTTTTGCAGCGCAATGAGCAAACACATGTAATTTCACTTCTCTGCAAAAAATTCAAGTGTCATTTTGTGACATTTCAATAAGGTCCCTTTCACACTAATCAGTTTTACTTCCATTTTTGCCTTACCAAAACCTAAAGAAAAATGCATGACCTTTAAAAGCCTATGGAACTCTACATACCAGTCAGTTGTGTTTTTAAAAGCCATGCATGCTGCATTTAGGCGCGGTAAAGAAAATGCGTTAAAAAGGCACTTTCGCCTTTTAAGTCGCACGTCTTTTTTCCACAGGAGCAAAATGCACCGGAAGCAGGGCAAATACGCATATGCGTTTTTACAACAGAACAGTGTGAAAGCAGCCTAAAGTTAAATAAACACTGAACAATACATCACACTACTACTTAACACACACCAGTGAGCATGCGCTACATGGACCATAAGGCGCTCCTGCATGTGTGAACAAGGTCCTTAGAGTTGCACTGTTAACTTGGCCCGTGTTTTAGATTGCTCAGGTGTGAATGCAAAGCATGTTCCTGGTGATTTTGAAGCAGAAAAAAAGCTCATGATGAATGAGAGCTTAAAGTTTAACAAAGAAAACAAAATCCCTGTTATAATACAGTATTATATTTATTACATATAACAATTCATATAACAATATTGCAGCCAACCATTTTTGATGCTTTATTTTTGGTTTAAACTCAGCACTGAAGAATCCAATTTAAAGGATTGCCTACGAGTAGATTGGGGAGCTCCATTTGCCATAAATCACTGTTTGTACTCTGCTAGCATATCTCATTGTCAGCTTTAGCCCAGGTTCACACTGGGCTGCGGGAGTGAAGCCGTGCGAGTTCAGCTGAACACGCACAATTTCACTCCCGCTGGCAGTCCCGATTTAGGCCGCGATTTCAGAGACATCTGTGCAGGTTTCTGCACAGATGTCAATGTAAATTGCAGGCCGAAAACGCAAAAAGTAGTACAGGAACTACTTTTTGAAATCGGTGCAGCGCCGCACCGATTAGGACGGTGCCATTGCCGACAATTGCCGCCGATTTGACGTATATATTATCGTACCAGTGTGAACCAGGCCTTAAACACAGTATGGTAATGAGGAAAAGCTCAGTATGTCTACAGTCAGCGTGGGGACATAATCACAGCAAAATTGTTGATTCTTTGCAGTCCTCCATACAGTCTTCAGTTTAGAAACCCCTAAAAATCTTTTTTTTTTTTTTTTTTAGTTTGTTTAGGTATACTTTGTGAATGGGAACACAAACATTGTGGGGTTTTCAAAAATTGACTGCAAAACTTTCCATAGGAGAATGTTTGGATGGCCTGCTGTACCAAATAACAAGGAACTAAAAAAGGTACAGCCTCAAGGCAAAGCAGGCAACCAATTAGAAGTATACAAAGAGGAACTTGGAGTATGGGTTTAGGTGTGTGTAATATATATATATATATATATATATATATATATATATATATATATATATATATATATATATATATATATATATATATATAATATACACACATACACACACACACACACACACACACAGCATATATAAATAGGAGGATCAGATTGACAAAATTCCAAGAATACAGTTTTATAACAAATAGAAATTAAAGACTTGGTAGATACTTACTAGTGTTTGCATTGGCTAGGGGGTTAGGTTTTCTCTGAATGGCGCGTGCTGTTCCGGTATCCTCGTTGATTTGCTGCATAGAATTAAAATCAATAGTATAAACACGCCCCAGTGTAGACAAACTTATCTCATCCTCACCAACCTGATGGGCTGCCTGAGAACACAGATATAAAACAGAGAGATAATCCTTGAATAGAAAACACAAAACTTCATCACGCACAATGTTAGGATCCGCTTTGTCCCCTTTGGGTGCTCATAGCTCCATAGTTCAGCTTAAGTGCCAAAAAAAACAAGAATGTAATTCCACAGAATTACAGTACAGTACGGTTTATTTGAAGTATCTCAAGGAAATTTGTCTTTGGATCTTCTTTCAAGCTTTACAGTATACGAGAAGGTGCCGATAAGTACTGAGCCTTACCCAGAAAAAATTGAGCGAAGAAGCTGTAAATTGCAGGGTGTACTGGCCAATTAGTCTATATTCAGTGGTGTAAAAATCAACTACCTTTGATTTTAACTTTTCTTTTTCAGGTTCAAAGTGAACATAGCAACACCTCCAGAAAAATTCAATGTGCAAGAGAATGTATGAAGCAGATCTATGATAAAATTTCACAAACTTTGGGTGACAGTGGCTCCTCATATGCAACAGTTAAACGTTGGGTTGCCAATTTTGGTTATTTCAGTGTAGAATGCAAGAAACCCAGTGGAAGGCCTGTTTGTCTTTGTGAATGTGAAAGCCATCCATGACCTGTTCATGGAGGACTGCCGAATATCAGACAAAAGTATTGCTACATATCTGGGAATATCACGTGAGAGTTGGTGCCATTATTCACGACTACTTGGAAATGAGAAAGCTTGCAGCGAAGTGGATCCCAAAACGTTTGCAGAGACACAAACAAGTCTTCCACTGGGTTTCTCACTTTCAACACCAAAATGGCCAGTTCTAAAATGGACAACCCAATTTTGCATATGAAGGGCCACCATCACCCAAAGTTTGTGAAATTTCATCAAGGATCTGCTTCGCAACTTTCCCTGGGAGAAACATGAACTTAATTATGGCCCTTTGCTTTACAGCATAATTTTTTTCTGGAGGTGCTGTCATGTTCACTTTGGACCTGAAAAAGAAAAGTTAAAATCAAAAAAGGTAATTGGGCAGTACACCCTGCAATTTACAGCTTCCATGCTCAATTTTTTCTGGGTAAGTCGCAATACTTATCAGCACCCCCCTTGTACAGTATGTGAACCCTCACCTTGTAAAACAACCCATTTAGTTTTCCACTTAGAGGGTTGGGGTTTGAGACTGCAGGGGGCAGGTCAACAGGAGGAAGAGAAACAGAAGTAAGCCGATCTCCCATACTAAGCTCCCAGGTAAAAAACAAACAAGCAAATGGAGCATGCTGAAATGGATGTGCTTTTATGCCTTGGGGCAGAGGGGTAACTAGAACCCTCAGGGCCCTGGCGCAAGAAACCTTGAAACCAGTCCATTTCCATCCGACTGTCATGCAATCCGATCTGCCGGATGGATGTGGAACGGATGTTTTTAGTGGACTGGATCTGATGCTGGCGGGTGTCAGTGGACACATACCAGCTGACATCTGCCACCTCATAGAGAACAATGGATGGTCCGATCGTGTCCGCCTGTGTGAAATGGGCCGAATAGTTGGAAAAAAAAGTGATTATTGTACGTGCCACCTAAGTGCCAACTGAACGTGAAGTTTGTGAAGCTCTTGGAAGAACAGAGAAGGGGGAGGGAGACCGATGGGGACAGTTCAGTGATCACAGCATTTTGCACTGCTCACTCACCCCGATGGTGGTTAGATGGTGGCTCAGGCATCTTTGACATAGCCAGAAATATGTAGCCGGCTGCTGTTTTTTATTTTTACTGCACACATATGCTCCACTCACAGCTGCATGCCGGGGATAGGAGATGCAGGAGGCCAGGCAGACACAAAGGGCTGGAGGTTGTGCTCCTCTCCAGTCTGTGCAGGGAGTAGCTCACTGGGCTGTCACAGACACTCGGCTAAGCTGCAGCCGCCAGTCTACATTTACCGGCCAATTCTCCTGTTCTATGGCTGTTTTGGTGGAACTCCAGGGCCTAGTTGCAAGTGTGACCTCTGTGACCCTGGTAGTTCTGCCACTGCATTGGGGCTGTCAGTTTGAAATGGGAAAGCAGGAGGACTGGCGGAAGGATTACAAAAAAAGAACAGGAACCCTTTTTCATAGAAGTACATGCCAACACAGACATCAGGAATATGAAATATTGGAGTAAGATGCACTTTACTTGTTTCCATTTCACCACTCCATTTGTCCTGAAAGTGAGATGAAATTTTGCATTTCAAGAGTTGTCCCCAGAGCAAGAGGTAACAGGAAATCTTCCGATGGCGATACCCGTTTCAGGGAAAACGGTCCAAGAAGAGAATTCCCCTCACTTTTTTTCCTCATTCCCGTTCTCTTGGGCATACTTCATTACAGGTAGGTAATGTCACTAAAGCTGTAGCGCGTCTTCAAAAGCTGTCAGTCAAAATTACCTAAAAAGGTTCCAGCCTATAAACCAGGGCTTATGAATTTTCAGCCTGTGCCCTGTACAATAAAACATTTTTTTTAGCTAAACGTCAGCTTTAAAGCAGAAAACCTACCAAAAGGGGAAGTTCCGCTTTAA
Organism: Rana temporaria; assembly: GCF_905171775.1. Classification (NCBI taxonomy): domain Eukaryota; kingdom Metazoa; phylum Chordata; class Amphibia; order Anura; family Ranidae; genus Rana; species Rana temporaria. Next base: position 113,477,051 of record NC_053492.1, on the reverse strand, counting down.
TTAGCCACCCCCCCTTATTCGGCATATCAGAAGCATGTACCCTAGTTTGGACAGGTAATGGCTCCCACTTCTGCTGGATCACCTAGGCTGGTCCTCCCCCCTCCCCACAGTCTTCTGCTGCTGTTAGACCCCCTCAGAGTGAACAACATTTAAGCAGTTTTGGAAAATGGAGAGCAATGTCACCAAATGAAAATTGGTTGCCCTCTCAATCATTTGCAGGTTTAGTGTCCCATACATCTGCAGTTAAAACTTGCACCATCTACCAACATCATCATTAGCCTAAAGGGAAGAGGTGATGATACAAACACCGTTAACAGGGAGTTAGTTTGTGATCTCCATTTAAAAAGGGAAAATGCACCCTTTTCGACTATTTTTAACACTTACAAATCTACAAAAATTGAATACAGGTTGCTCCCAGCATTTAACAAACACCATGGATTTTTTACCAAGGAAGTCCAGCTATGGCTGCTCAGATTTTTTATAGGTTTCAGATGACAGAGATGAGTATTCTTAAAAGGACAATTATGCCCTATTCACAACAAATATAGGAAAAGGACTTGGCAGTGAAAAACAGATTGACTGCTGTTTATACCGATATACTTCTATACTATGAAAAAACTAGGATACATTTTCAGCTGAATGGTGAAGTGACGGGTTAAAAAAAAAAAGGAGGAAGAGGGTTAAACATGTGCAGAAGTTTCCATCAGCACCCAGAGAGGACAATACATCACCCAATGTCATAACAGTAACAGCCTTCACACATCCTAAACAAGAATAGTTAAAAATGTCTTCCAAACTCTCACATAAAGCACTCTACTTGAGGCTTATGAAAAGCGGTGTAGTCACAAGGAGGCCACAGCAGACATTTTCTTACTAAGGACTTGCTGCTCAGGGCAATGATGGGGGGAAAAAAAAAATTATAGATCACATCATTGCCCTAAGCAGCAAGTAAAATATTTATTTATAATATTATATATATATATATATATATATATATATATATATATATATATATATATATATATATATATATATATATATATATATATTATAAAATATCTCTCATCACATGATATTTGAGCAGCCAGTTTATCAAACACAAATTTTCAGAAAAAAACACACCTAAATGCATTTCAGTGCACACAAAAATAGGACACCCAACCAAATTTTTGGTAAAATAAGAGATTGTTATGTGGAGTAAAATACCAAACATGTTATGATTTTAAGTTTCACGCCCCCATGAAATTGCAAAAAAACTATGGTACAAAAAAAAAAAAAAAAGCCTTTACAGGATACCAGTTTAGCGTTAAACATGACCTCAGGCCCTAGAACTTTTGCACTCAGTCATTCTCGTTGGGAACAACATGGAGATGTAGCTCTTTAAAAATAAAATTACTTTAAAATGTTACTTTATTGCCATCACAAGAGACACATCCCTTGGGATAGCTTGAGCAGTGACAGGTACTCTTTATTGTGAGATCTGGGGTCTATTAGACACACGATTCATTCTTCGCCCTTTAAGGCAGCCAATCAAACACAGATTGGTTTGATCGGCTGCCTCCCAGGCCAGTAACAATCAGTAAAGCAAAGAACCTAAATCGGAAGTTATAAAACCCTTGTCACTTGTTGCAGCCATAATTCTGGTATAACCACTTGCTACTGACATTGTATCGATGTGTCCAAAGAGCTGGAAATGGTTAAAAAAATAAATAAATTTATATGCGAAATTGGCCAAAGTGGCAACAGGAAAAGGCTACTGGTTTATATATGTCAGCCCTACTATTACTTTTGTTTATCTCTCGGATAGGAGGACAGATCTATTTGGTCTCCTGGGCAGAACGAATGACAATCCTGGTACAGTAAAGCTGAGCCTATTCAGCATTGATGTAATGTCACATTCAGACCTAGTAAACATGTCCGAATAGCAGCTTCTAGTACAGTTCATGCTGTGACAAATCTCCTTTAGCTGTTCACACACCAGTTTTCATAAACTTATTGCAGAGTCCTATATGTTTCTAACATGCATTCATTCATGCAAGAGCTCAGAGAAAGTACAAGGTTAAAAAGAAAAGAAAAGGTTAAAACAAAAAAGGTAACAGCAGCAGCCATAACCTTCAAACAAATTACAGCATAACATTTTATGTTGATCCACTGTTTAAATAGCTATACAAAAATGTACCCAGTACATCAACAAGGACATTTTATTTATATCCATATATACGTATTAATATACACACACACACACACACACACACACACACACACAGTACATGGTCATGCAAATTCATGCACAACTAGACATGACAGACATTTAGGGGCGTTGACTGGGGTTAAAACAGTGACATTACTGACTATGAAACACAGAACTCTTATTACCTCAATGATGCGACTATCAATTCGGCTGTATGGGTGCCAGAGACCGCGGTCATCCCTCCACTGCCAAATCGCTCCATCTGTATTTTGGGCACTTCCTTTCTTTAACATTGTGTCAACTGCAAATATTCCTTCCTTCGGTAAGCATGGCATCAACTCACTGAAAAGAAATATTTCAAACAGTGTCATTCAAGACCAGAACTGCCTATTAAATCTTTTGTCTCGACTACAGCAAACACACCAGGGGCTCAGCTACTAAGGCCTCACAGTTGACAGTACACACAAAAGCAATATCTTATAAACTTAAAGCGGAAGTAAACCCATCTATTTGATAGTTTAAAAAAAAACAGTTAACATTCCCGGCATGCCGGATATGCTAGATGTCACATTTGCTTGTGCTCTCAACCAAACTGTCAAACCATCCAATGGCTGGTTTCATAACTGATCACATGTGCAGCATCGTGGCAGTTGCAGATTAAACAGAGCCCAAGATGGCAGCTTCCTTGGCTGAAAACAATAGGAGGGTTTACTTCCACTTTAATGATTCAATAGCAGGCAATGAAACAAGCAAAACTTACCATATGAGGGAGGTAAGTTCATACAGCTCCTGGGGGCTGCGGGGGACCAGGTCAATTTGCTCCAGGCAACTACCATTTGAGGCCCCGCATAAAAGGAAGTGCAGAGTTTCTGCTATATCTGAAGAGAGAAAACAAGAGGTTCATTCAGAAGATGCTGACAACCTGCAACTACTGAGCTTTTACTAGACACAGTTTTAACAGGTACCCAGCTCCCACTTCCGCCCGCCCAGGTGGCTTCCTTTCCCTCTCCCTGCAATCTTCTGGGACACGTCAAAGGTCCACGAAGACTGCTCAGCCAATAAGGACGTGACGTGCAGCGCGACTCGCGAAATGTGCAGTGTTCACCCGGCTGTGAAGCTGCAAGCAGTCACAGCCAGGTGACTACACTTGCCCTGCCGGCTCCGCGGCTGGAGAGAGAATTGAGGCTTTGGGCAGCCGCATCGCTGGACCATGGGACCAAAAGGCAGCAGCTACACTTTTTTTCAAAAACTTGGGTCCAGCTAGAACTCCGCTTTAAACACTTACAGTTCCCCTCCCCCAGCATGTGACTGGACAACAAAAAGGAGAATAGTCCTGTGATCTCATCTGTCACTCTGCTCTTTCCTCCCATCAGCAGATCCCTTGTACGTACATGAGCATTTATACACAACTGATTGGCTCCGTGTAATGTTCTCCCTCTCTCACTGTGAAGTCCGCTGTAAGCTGCATTAATTTGTGCATTTTAAAAAACTGCCTTAAAGTGAATTTTCACCCTTGAAATTTAACTTTTATTCTCCCGATCCCAGCCCCTCCCCTCAAGCTACTCATAGCATTTTAGTTGTTGTTGTTGACTCACTTTTTTACTTGGCAACGTTTTTGCCCCCTCCCCTATTGGCCAATCTTTGGCATTTTTTTAATTAATCGGCCGATTGTGCTGCAAATTACGCTGATCCTTGCACATTACTTCGGTAATAGAAGTCAATGCAAGTTGCCTGAAGTCTCCCAGTCGGAGCGACTTGAGTCTCTCCTATATGGGCAGCCTGCCATGTCTGAGCACATAGCTGATAAAAGAAGCAAAGAGATATCATACTTGGTGGAATGAACTCCTGTGTGTAGAAGATCTCAGTTTAACCATTTAAAGACTAAAGTTTTTCTGACATGACAAGTAAAAATCACTTAGAACCCTCAAACATTATATATATTTTTTAGCAGAGACCCTAGAGAGAAAAAAATGGTGGTTATTGAAATATTTTATGTCAGACTTTAGTGGGGGGGGGGGGGGAAAAAAAAGGGTAAAGTTAGCCTTTTTTTCGTCCAAAAGTTTTGATTACCTGTTTTTGTGTATTTAAGGTAGAACTCTCTCTCTCATACATACAAGTGCACTGATTGAAGGCTTGTTGTGTTTAATAACATTTTTAATTTACCGTATATACTCGAGTATAAGCCGAGGCACCCAATTTTACCACCAAAAAAAATGGGAAAACGTATTGACCCGGGTATAAGCCTAGGGCAGGGATATGCAATTAGCGGACCTCCAGTTGTTGCAGAACTACAAGTCTCATGAGGCATAGCAAGACTGACAGCCACAAGCATGACACCCAGAGGCAGAGGCATGATAGGACTTGTAGTTTTGCAACAGCTGGAGGTCCGCTAATTGCATATCCCTGGCCTAGGGTGTCCATGCCTAGACTGACGTTTAACATGGGAGTCTATAGAAGGGGTGCCCGGCTGGGTCCAGGGGACCTACGATCGGCCAGTACCGGGTCCCCAAAGTCACTGGAGAAATTACAGTTTAACATGGGAGTCCATGGAAGGGGTGCCCAGCTTTGAAAAAAATCGGTGCTCGACGGCCGTAGGTCCCCCGGACAACAAACTTTGCACACTTGTAGAGGAAGAGTGGGGCTACATGTGTGCCAAGTTTGGGGTCCAGGTGACCTATGGCTGGCAACGGGTCCCCAAAGTTCAGGAGATCGGGCTCAAAAAGCTGACTCGCGTATAAGCCGAGGGGGGCATTTTCAGCACACAAAAAAAAAAAAAAGAAAAGTGTTGAAAAACTCTGCTTATACTCGAGTATATACATGGTAATACATTTTCTGTATCACTTATTACTTATCTGTTAGATTTTATGAGATGATGGGGAGGAAAAAAAAGCAGCATCATAGTTTTCTATATATCAGCATCGGCCAGAGAAAAACCCATATCGGTTGAACTTTAAAATATACCCCATGTACACATATTGCATAAAAATAAATAAAACTACAAGAATGCATTGAGATCAAAATAAACCTACTCTGCTTCATAAGCTGCACGGCCAGCGTGGGGCAGTTGGAACACATCAAAGAGAACATTCGGACCACCATGATGAACATGCCCGAGCTCAGGATCGGAGGTGTTACCACTAGAAGCTGCTGGATGTTGGTGAGCAGATCTCTGGAAGCCACTTGTTGGAGCAGATTCTGGATAACAGGACAACAGCAGAGTCTCTAAATGCTTTATTGATATATCAATGAATAAGGAAGCAAGCCTTCCTGGAAATTATTCACTTTTTTTGCATGTCAAAAAATCTATAACAAATAATTCTGCAGTGCACAACATATAAAGTAGCAACAACAAAAACAGCTATGTTACACATACTCTCTCTGTATTGTCACACCGCTCTAGGGACATATGCAAAAGTAAACAAAATCATTGGATAGCCGGGACTAGGAGCATTAAGATTTAACGGTTGTAAGTAAGATGGTAGTATTACTCGGATGAAGGGAAAAAAAAAAAAAAAAGTATATAGTTACACCCTTGGTGCCATTACCTCTTCATGCTGGAAGTTATCTACCAGACGAGCAAAACATAGGCAAGTGCTTTCCACAGATTTCTTATCCTAAAACAGAAAGAATAGGAAAAGAGCGTTTATTAGGCAGTACTTGAAATTACATAATTGAAATAGCAAAAAGCAACATAAACTAAATAGATGTCCCAGCAAAAGTAAGTCATCTTACCAAAGTGTTTAGGATTTGGGCAGCAGTAAACGGTTAACAATTCTTTAAACACATAAGACACAAAACACATAAAGCTTGAAAAAAATTTGTACGCCGATAAACACGTTTAAACACACTTTAAATGTGCACATATTGCGTGTAAATGTATTCCAATAGCCAGAATAAATTATTATTCTGGCATACACATTTTAATAGTAGAGGCAATATTTTTCTCAGCATATTCTAGCAGACAAAACAAATGCGGCAAATTTTTTCATCAGTACAGGTGCATAAAACCCATTTCTTATTTAACTACTAGTTGTCTGGTGGAATTGAACACGTTAAAATTGGGCATTTTTTTTTTTTTTTTTTTTTTTAACTAGAAAATTACTTCAAACACCCCAACAATAAATTTTCTCTGAAAGCAGAGTCCCTGGAAAAAAAAAATTAACGTTGCAATATTTTTTATGTCACAGGATATCTGAGTAGCAGTTTATCAAACAACTTTTCGGGGAAATAATAAAACAAAAAATGACTGTTCGTGCACACAAAACACATTGCCCAATATTTTTGTTGGTAAAATAAGATGTTGCATCAGGTAGATATAAAGTGTGTCAAGATTTAATATTGGGTACGACTACAGTATCTATAGTATTCCATAGGTAATGCTTAAAAAAAAACAAAAAAAAAAAAACACTTTATTCATCATGATTATTGGCCCTAGAATTATTGCTCTTACTCGGACATTCATGGCAATTGCAGCCTGTGATGTGGACACCTGGAAGGACCCAGTCAGGAAGTAAAAAGAGAAGGACCCAATGCTGGATGATCACAAGACCATGGCTTGGAGGCAAATTAAAAAGGGGGTTTTGTATTTTTTTAATCATTTGCATATTTTAAAAGGAAAAAAAATACACTAAAATGAATTTCAGTAAAACATAAATTTAATACCCATAAATATATTTTTTTAACCAAAAAAGTTGCAGCAAGTAAATAGATACTAAAAACGTTGAGCCTTAAAATAGTGTGTGCCCATGAAATGGCACCTAAAATTCTCCATACGCAATGCTTTAAAAGCCTTTACAGGTTATCAGTAATTATTGCCCTAAAATTACTGCTCTATTGTGGCAATACCTCAAGTGTGATGCCATTTATGATAACGTATATGCATGCACGCTACACTGTGTACTAGGAGGCTTTAAAATATATATATATATATATATATATATATATATATATATATATATATATATATATATATATACACACAAATTTTTAAGAGGGAGACAGATGTGGTTTGTGTTAGGTGGGCCATACACGGAGAACATTTCTTTCCTGCAACCACAGGTGGGGGAAAGTAGTTTCTGTTGTGAAAAGACCAATTTTGCTAGTAGCTATAACAGCCGCTTGTGATGGTCGCAAGCGAAAACAGCAGGCTGGTCGATCAACGTGGTACATTCAGCCTGCCCGTTCAAATCTTGGCAGACATTCGCAGTGTGCATGGCCAGCCTAAGACCAACGGTCTCCCTGATCAGAAGAAAAAAAATGCACCTGCAGATATCAAAAGAAGCTTTGGGAATATTGTTAACTTGAAAATGTTATGACCCACAACTTGAAGTGACTGAGAAACTACTTCTGAAAGAAGAAAGTGAACACCCACCTAGTTTATACAGCAGGCACCCTTATACTATTACAATGCCACTTGTTTCCCCTATAAAGAGGAGGCAACTGAAGTCCTAGTTTGAGAACTTCATAAAGTCAGCTGTGGGAAATTCCATGCCATAACTAACTTCTTTATGTTTCTATAAGAAAACTATAGTAAAAAGTGTTGAAGTTTTCTGGCGGGTGGGCGTTTATTGAAGAAGAAACACTACTTTTTTGCAATAAAAGTTATTTTTAACTAAATGTACACTTTGCCAGACTTTGTGTACATTCTCCGCATGCCTTGGTGCTGGGATGACTTACCCCTGTGCACATGCAAAGGAGGAGTTAAAAAATCTTAAGCCTAGCAATGAAGATGTCCAAAGATGAAACTGAAATACTTCCAGGCAAAGATTAAGGCAGAATTTTACATTTTTTTAACAACTTTTCATTTAAAATTAAATGAAATGTTTCCTTTTTGGGTGCTGGATATATTATTACAGGAGCTCTGAATTCAACAACACTTTATTAAGATAACCTATTGGTAGTCTAATTATTCAACTTGTGTTAATCATATGCATATTTTACTGCTGGCTTATATTCAAAACAATTATTATACAGTAGCAACAGTACAGTTTCTCACCTGATGGGTCAATCGCTGTGTGAGCAGTGGCAAAGAGTCAGCAACAAAGTGGAACTCATCTGGACTGATGCTCTGGCAGCAGTTGGCTGCTATGGCTAAAGCATTCCTCTGAGCATTGATGCTGAAGAACTCTAGATACAGGAGGCAATCAGCAAGTCCTCCCTGTAAAATTGAAAACCCATTAATATGTGCACATTTTGGTTTACAAATACAAGCCCAGGTGACCGCAAAGGCAGCACAAAAATATAAGTAGCAGAAAGTGATACTTACAGCTTGTAGGATGGCTTTACTGTGCCTGCGGGATAACATTTCCAGAGCAGTGAGCGCCTGTTCTGCCACATCTATACACTGAATCACCTGCAACTGTAACATTGCAAAAAAAAAAAAAAAGTGTAAGCTAGCCGTTTGTCAGGACCAGCGCATTCTATTCCAGATATGGAAGGACAGATAAACCCCTACCTTCTCTAGGAACACAGGGATCGCATCAACCACCACAGCAGAGGACCTTGGCAGTGCCTCCATCATATAGGTTAAGGCTCGACATGCATGGTTCATCTAAAAATAAAATAAAAAAGGGACACCTCTTATTTCTAGATGGAACAAAATGGATATAGCCCAAACTAAAAACTCTACAATTAGTCTACAGTTGCTTTAAAGTGGAACTGTATATGGGCACCACAAACTGAAATTTGTATTTTTTTCACATTAATATTCAAAACATACCCATCCATGACCCCATGCATCATTTTGTTGACCAATCACTCTGAACGCCCCCCCGACGAGCATTTCAAGTCATGATCACCTTGAGTAAGAGCAGATGATCCATGTAGCATATACTTTCTGGGATCCATTAGCTCAAGCATGCAGTGAGGATGAGAAAAGCCCCCCCCCCCCCCCCCCCATCCATCTACCCTCCTCCAGATAAAATAAAAACACCACAATGAAGACTCATGGGATGTATGACATCATTTTGGCCTAGGCCACAAACCAGAAAACAACTGAAGAAATGTAAATAAAATTGATTTGTTGACCAATTAGAGTGGTGTATGAATTAATCATAATGCAACGTTTATAAAAAAATAAAATAAAATAATAAATTTAATAAATTATATATATATATATAATTTGAATAGCTAAATGTAGTGGTACATATAAATAACCAGCTATATGGTTGGGAACAAAGTATTAAATCCACTCTCATAAAAAATGTTTTAATTATATATATATTTAATTTAATTATTATTATTTTTGTGTGTGTGTATGATTATATATAACACAAAATCAAAAAAGGACCTAAAAAAACTTAGGAGTGCATTATATTATTCAAGACAGGCTCCTGTGTCATAGGCAGGTAGCTTGATACAAAAGCTACCCATCCCTGCTGTCACTAAAACATTTAGTAGCAGGAGGATGCTTTTTTTTATCGGTCATGATGGGGTCAAACAAAAACTATCCCTTTATTGTACAAAAACAGCAGATTACTATAAGGGGGCTAATTTATACTGTGAAACAGCGAATGTATACATACACAATATTGTATATATTTTTTTATTATTCGGGCTGTAACTGATTCAAATTTGTGTTCGATTAATTGCTTTTTTTTCTATTTATTATAAACGCACATACAGATCCAACTACTTTTAGCTGTTCTCCTTGCATTGCAACTCTGGATTAGTCAGTGGTAAATGTGGTATACACTATATACAATCACCCGACACTAGCTAGTTTCCACAATCCATAACTTAACTTCACACAAATACGTTTTAAATTCAAACTGTAGCACTGACGCAAGTAATTGTTGATACTTGAGTGGATGTTTGTGCTGTAGGTGGTACGTCAGCTATGTATTTGAACCACGGAAAGCCAATTGTTTATTGCAGTGAATGCAGTAAACTTTGTTGCCATCATCTACTTTGCCATCAGCAGTTAGCTTAAAGTGGAGTTCCACCCATAAATATAAAATTACATCAGTAGTTTTAAAAAAATTTCATTAGTCCTTTTAGATGCCTTCAAAGTGTTGTTGCTAGGCAGAATAGTTAATCTTCCCTCTTCCTGCACCTAGGTGCTTAATGCTTCCTAACCTACACCGCACAGACTCCTGGGAATGTAGTGGGTGTAACTTTCCAGGAGTCTGTGCACTCCCCAGTCTCAAAGAATCATGTGACTTGGACAGCACAGGTGCTGAAACCTGATCTGACACTGCTTGTGCAGCACTGAGCATGTGCGAGATCTGCAAGGCTGAAATCCAGGAAGTCATACAGTCTGGCTTCATGATGCCCACACTTAAGATGGCCCCAGTGAATTTCTATTTTATAAAGTGTCTAAATGCTGTAACAACCTAACAAAACGGACCTTAGTTTACAGACTAACTTTACTAGAATACATTAAGCTCGTGTATTACAGGGGTATTTATATTTAAAAAGTGAAATTGTGGCCGGAACTCCGCTTTAAATAAAATGCTTGCTTAAATTTCCGCTTACATGCTTAACTGCAACATTGCTTTCATTGCTCGCTATTGTTGTTTACTGTCTAACTTTTATATAAAACCCCAAGGATCTCTTTCCGTCACACTGTTAACAGTGGAGATTTTGAAGTCCTCACAGAACGTTTCCCTTTTTGCCCCCTTCCCCTCATGGAGCCTGATGCATCCTCCTGCTCCACAGATGCAAAAATGGGGAAGTGGGAGGAGTCCGGTGACGTGACATCACCGGATCGCCGACGGAACTCGCCAAAGACCCGGAACTGGCTGAGAGGCGAGTACCGATCAAAAAAAATAAAAAATTAACGATTAAGCAAGGAATTAATCTTTAATATATACACACACACACATTTATATTTATATATTTATATATATATATATATATATTTATATATATATATATATATATTTATATATATATATATATATTTATATATATATATATATATATTTATATATATATATATATATATATATATTTATATATATATATATATATATATATATATTTATATATATATATATATATATATATATATTTATATATATATATATATATATATATTTATATATATATATATATATATATATATATATTTATATATATATATATATATATATATATATATATATATATATATATATATATATATATATATATATATATATATATATATATATATATATATATATATATATATATATATATATATATATATGTGTATATACACACACACACACACACACACACACACATACATATACATATACACACACACATAAATAGTAAGATATGTGGGTATTTTAACTGGGGGTCAACCATGAAGCTACAGTATATGAAGGACGGAGGGGGATATAAAACTCTTATATAAAAAAAGTGTGAGACTTTTCATGGATATAATAATTTTAAATATCATGCACAATACTGGTAAACTTTTACTTTAAAATTTGATTGTAATGCCTTATATTACCTCCAGTCTATCATCTTCCAGCTTCTCTAGGTTCAGATGCTGAGTTTTCCTTAAAGTTGTGGTAAACATTGGATTTTTTTCTCTTTTAAAACAAACATGCCATACTTGCCTGCTCTCTGCAATGGTTTTGCATAAAGCAGCCCAGATTTTCCTTTTCTGGGGTCTCCACCATTCTGGCTCCTCCTGCCTTCAGAATGACCCTATAGCAAGCCGCTTGATATGGGGATACTTGTGCAGGCTCAATACCTAGCCACATTGTGTGCTTCTGTTAACACACAGTGCGTTTTGGCTCTGCCCCCTGCTCACAGGCTGCAATTGACAGCAACAGGTGCCAGGGGGGGGGTGTCAGGAGAAGTCTGATCAATGGTGGAGAGTACAAAAATTTTCCAGCACACTTAGAAAACTGACCACAATGTGCTCTCCTGCTTCGTGTGGTCAGTTGTTCAATGGGAAAGCAGAGGCTAGAAACACCAGGGATTTCACACAAAGAAAGCAATACAAAAAGAACAGGATACTTTCTCATACAAGTACATGGTACAGCAGGCACCCATCAGGAATATGAAGTGTTGGGGTAACAAACACTATTCATTTGATAAAGATATATTATTTACCAACAATTTTATAAAAAGCAACAGGTATTTTTTTTCCCTTCTTTGTAGTAAAGGAGATATTAATTGATAGAATACAAAGCTGCCCAATGAATGGCTGAAAGTCACACAGCCAACGCCATTTTGTTGCGTGTCAGACAGGAAGGTCTCGTCCCACACCTGGAATACAGTGCTGTACTGTATGTAGCTGAGGCTACATGTAGTTTATACAGCTCACTCAGCGGACACACAGTGAAGGAAATAGTTTGTTTGGGCTATTCTGGGGGAGGACAAGCAGATGTTTTCCTTTACACCAGGGCTCGACAAATCCCGGGCGCCAGGTCGCCATGGCGACTAGAAATAGGGTCCTGGCGACTTGGCTTGGAAGGGGGGGCAAAAAAAATAAAATAAACATTTTTTTTATTTGGTGAGCTGGCACCATCTGGTGGTGAGCCGTTGGTATTACAAGTTATTACCACCAGATGTGTAAGCTGGCGCCATCTGGTGGTGGCCGTTGGTATTACAAGTTAAGCATTACAAGTTAAACAGCAATTCTAATGTAATTTTTCACTATTTTTCACTGCCATTTTCTTCCCTCTAATTAGAACCCCCAAACATTATATATATTTTTTATCCTAACACCCTAGAGAATAAAATTGCGATCGTTGCAATACTTTGTCACGCCGTATTCGCGCAGCGGTCTTACAAGCGCACTTTTTTGGGAAAAAATTACACTTTTTTTAATTAAAAAATAAGACAACAGTAAAGTTATCCCCATTTTTTTAATATTATGAAAGATAATGTTACGGCGAGTAAAATGATACCCAACATGTCACGCTTCAAAATTACGTCCGCTCGTGGAATGGCGAAAAACTTTTACCCTTTAAAATCTCCATAGGCGACATTTAAAAAATTCTACAGGTTGCATGTTTTGAGTTACAGAGAAGGTCTAGGGCTAGAATTATTGCTCACTCTACCAATCGCGGCGATACCTCACATGTGTGGTTTGAACACCGTTTACATATGCGGGCGCTACTCACGTATGTGTTCGCTTCTGTACGCAAGCTCGTCGGGACGGGCGCGTTTTTTGGCTCCTAACTTTTTTTAGCTGGCTCCTAGATTCCAAGCAAATTTGTCAACCCCTGCTTTACACTATGGGGTTGTTGTACAAATTCCCCTCCACTAAAAACGGTTTGTAGTCTTGCTTAGTAAAAGAGCAGGTCAAACTGTCTTGGACTGTTCCTAGGTGTTCCTGTCTTATGTATGGTTTACTGATGTCAATATCCCTTAAAATATATTTATGGCACGCCAAATCCTTTGCTTCATGCAGTTAACCAGGTCTCCTCATTTTGTGGCCAAATATTAGCCAATAATTGGTCAAACATGCATCAGGATGCTCTTGCACTTACTGCTTTGACACGACATAAAAATAAAATAAAAGATTGTGAGCTAGGCTGGCATTCTGATGCATCATATTTACAAATATAGGATATAAAAATACTTTATTAAGTTAAGATGCAGTCAATACTCATCCACGCTGGGCGTTTTTTGCTTTAGGCATCGTTTTTCCACAGCCAGTGAACTCCCCCGCATGTCATCCTAGGTGTCCATACACATAGGCTTTTATTCAGCATTTTTGGTATAGGTGTTTTGTGGCTGAAACCCCCCCCCCCCCCCCCCCCCCCCCCCCCCCCCCAAACTACTGGGTTTTGATAGGAGTTTTTCAGCTGTAAAAAGCTCAAACGCTACAAAACTTGGCCAATCAGTTTTTATAAGCATTTTTGAGCCATAAGTTTTAGTGGTTGTATAGTTTTGTTAAAATAATGCAAGTGACGCAAGCCATTTTATTTCCAAGTGCACAAGCTTTCTCAGTATAAACACCACCAAACCCTGAAGACCCCTTTTACACTTGGGGCCTGTGGCAGCGTTAAAGCGCAGTCAGTTTTAGCAGCGCTTTGGCGCTGTTCAGCTCAAAGAAGAGGATAAATGCGCCCATGTGGTGGCGCTTCCAAAGCACTTACCATTCATTTCAATGGGCAGGGCATTTTGGAAGCGCTAAATACAGCGCTCGCAAACTGCTCCAAAGATGCTGCCTGCAGGAATTTTCCCAACGTCCCGCAAGTGCACTGCCCCAGTGTAAAAAGTCACTGAAATGAATGGGAGGCACCATTTCTAGAGATAAAACACCTGAAAACTGCCTCCGTGTGAAAGGGGTCTAAAACTCCAAAAAAGTACCCGATTCAGCAGGTCTGACATTACAGTACTTACAATGTCAAAGTTGTGCTCCATCTGCAGCAAAGTGATCTGAAATGACAGAAAACCACATATATAAAATATCAGCAGCACTGGTTTTGCAACAAATATAAGTCCCACTTCTCCTCCCAGACAAATCTTGTGCAAGGATATAAATGGGGGAATTAAACATCCCATAGAAAATATAAAAATTCTAATCAAAAAAAGCACACAGCTTAAAATGAATTTCTCTTACCAGTGCGGGCACTACATTCTTTACTGGGAACCCTCCAAGAGTCTCTTCATTTCCCATCACCAGCAGTTGGCACATCTCAATGACTGCTTGAAGCTGCTGGCTCTCATCTGTGGCTTGAAGACCCTGTAGCAGTTGTTGAGCCTTGGAGCCTGCAGGAAAATGCAAAACAATTTCCTTAATGTGCCTATATACATGCATCACCGCCAAAACACATTAAACAGCAGCATCTTAAGGCCTGTACACACAATCAGAAAATCGGACGAAAAATATAGATTTCAAAATCTATCGTACACAGCTTTCGAGAGCCAGAATGAACAGAAGACCAGATGGCATCTTTGCAAGTTTACGAAACAAGAGTTTGACGCTAAAAAGCCCACGAAACACCAACCTGCACTACTGTGCAAATGTTTTAGGAAAAAAAAAATGCTGTAAATTAAGCAAGGCCTCAAAAAATAGGATTTTTTGTACTCACCGTAAAAAAAGTTTTCTCTGTCGTCCATGGACAGACACAGCTCCTATAGTCTTGACAAAGTGGGTTATGTTCCGTCCATTAGGAGAGGACCCTCTCCTAATAGACGGAACATAACCCACTTTGTCAAGACTAAAGGAGCCATGTCTGTCCATGGACAAAAAGAGAAATAGAAGTTTATTTTTCTTAATTACACAGCTATCCCAGACATGCGTTGCGATTGTAATGTTATTGCCCCCCAATCGATTTTGGACTGTCATGTGAAGGACAAACTGTGGGTCCCTTTGCAGAAAATTCTAGCTGGGCGAATTTGTCTAATCCCCCATGATTTAGCCCTCATAAGCTGTAGTGTCTCCTACTATTATACACAAGGTGCATATTCGGAATGCCATGAATAAGACTGGGCGCATGGCTTCCGTCTACCCCCTTGCACCGCTAGGCAAGGGGGGGTTCACCCCCTGGAGAGCATTTTACCTTCTTTTAGTCATGGGCAATGGATGGTGAGGTGTGAAGTGGTAGGTTTGTTCAATGGCTTCTCTGCGAGAGCAATATGGCAGATTTCCTATGGATGCTTGGCAATACAGGCAATGCCATCACTTTGTTCATGATTTGATAACTCCCGTCCTCCCTCACACCCTCTGAGAAGTTGTGTGCTACGAATGGCCCAGTCATGCATTCCATTTCGGTGCTTTAGAAAACTGCTCCAATCTGAGGAGAATCCCAGGAAGCTTTTGTGCATACAGGAATGGGAATGCGACTTGTAGCATGATTTTTATGAAAAAAGTAACTTGACCATATATCGCTTAACTCATTCCAGCTCTGTAGATCGTAAGATTTAGGAAAACTAGCTATAAACTGCTCACACAATTTTTATATGGGATATAGTTTTAGTCTGCCTATGTATTTTTTTACATGAGAGCAGGACTCCTTTTGGCAGAATAATTATTTTACCGTGTGTAGTATCTCACAGAAGAGTTGCTGCACAAATTTAAATTCATTTCAAAATAATTTTTGAAAGCATTTTTTTTCCTTTTAATATTCACGACAGCTTCCCAGCTCAAAGTGCCCCACTATGCGTACTAGTGCCTTCCTGTATGAAAAGTCAGCGTTTGGCCCATCCCTAGTCTAGATGATCATCTTTAAATCGGAAGCCATGGCAACAAATTCTAAAGCTTTGCAAACTGTCACAGGGCTTTTTACGTATTAGGTGCATGCGGTTTTAAAGTAGGCACTCCAAGAAAAAAAAAAGTTGAAACTGCTTTATTGAATTCCCTACAATCTCTTTATAAACATGAATATATATATATATATATATATATATATATATATATATATATATATATATATATATATACACACACACACACACACACACATACATACACATATATACATACACATATATACAAAAAAAAAACTTACTTGCACCACTTCCAATTGTCCGATGGAAGAGCTGAGACATGCGAGGTCCAAGGGGGCCAAACAAATGAGGGGGGAGGCCACGTGCCTCAAGAAGTGCTGCAAGATTATGGATATAGTTAACATTTAAAGGTGATCATTCTGGAAGCATTGAAGATACAGTCAAATGCAGGTGTATACATTTATAAGAATTACAAAAAGCGACTTCTGTAACCGATCAGATTCAATATTTAGAACTTTAAGACCTAAACTGTCTAATGTCCTTGAATGCAAGAATTAGGGTGCTGGTTGCTGCTACAATGAAACCTGTAACCAATTACTTTATAAATCAAAAAGGAGCTGAACGTTATTGAAAATGACCATGTTTTTTTTGCCCAATGATAGAATAACATATTGCTCTCCGATCTGAAAATTACTAGCTAGTGGTAATTATAGGTCAATGATAAGCAATTTAGGCTGCTCATATGACCAAGTCGTATAACAATGGTAGTGATTTTAAAGCAGGATTAAACCAAAAGGCAAACATTATATTGCAGATAATCAATTCTTAGATGCAATGGCTGTATTCATTTTCCTTCGGCTTATACTTTCACCTGGTGATCCAGCCAGGGAGTCCGATTTTCAACAAAACAAGCCATCCTGCAGATATAGTAAAACGGTTTGTCTCAAACCTCTAAAGCCGGTCCATAGACTGTTTGAATCTCAGCCGGTTATTGCTGAAGATTCGAATCATGTATGGGCAGGCTGAATTTATCAACTTGGGTACAACCAGCCTGCTGGATTTTACATATTATTGCTAGCGGTTGGTATAGCCGCTAGCAATGATCACAGTCTTTTTCCCGGCAGGTACAGCCCCCACCCACCCGGGGAACACAACGGCTCGGTGGGAGGGATTCCCCGTCAACAGTGGTTGCAGGAGGAAACCCATGGTTGCAGGAAAGGAATTCATGCCATGTATGGCCTGCCCAAGACTAAAAGGGGTGCTTACAATTGTCAGGTTTTATTCATGTAAAACCTTTATACCAAAAGGGAACAAAAGAAAGCGCTTACGGTAACTGCCTAAAAAGTGTTAGCCAGAGTTTGGTTTAAATTTTTTTGGTCATACAACACTCACTTCCTCAAGACTGACAATTGTGTTGTCCAAAGGTGTCTCTGTGCCCATTTATCCAGAGTGTAGGCATGCCAATGCAAGAGGTTTTACTGGCCAGATAACCAGGTGAAAAATTGAAAAAAGCCCCAAAAAACAACAAAAACTAATGCAGTCAGCACATCCAATGAGTGAGAACCTGCAATAACTAAAATTGTTGTTTTATCACTTTACCAACATAAAAAAAAAAAAAAAAAAAAGTACAACTTTTGCGGGTACAAAAAGAAAGTGTTTGTTTTTTTAACACTAGGAGCCTGGAAAGCATTGCATCCACAATCAGAAGATTGACGGTGCCATGCAAGACTCCTGCAGACATGTCAGTCTATCTGCTTGTACCTCGTACTAGCAGGCAGTTAAACAATGAGCGCAATAGCATTCATCGAGAACTACAAGCCTACAGCCGCAAAGGCTGTTGGTACTTGTTGTTTCCCCATTCACAAAACTCTAAATGACACAGATGGGCGAGCAAAAAAAAAAAACAATGCTTTGCTCCGTCATCAAGAATTGTGTGCCACGTGTATGCAGGAATACCATTATCTGAGCTTGCTTTAAGGACTCATGCACACTGGACGTTAAAATAACATTATAAAAATGCCAGTAGCTTTGCAGTAAGTTTTTCAACTATTTTCAGCTTTTTTCAAAGTTTTCGCGTTTAGGTGAAGAAATTATTTATTTTTCCAATGGATGAAAAACATTAAAAAACGTTGGTGAGTGACGTTTTTACAGCTGAAAAACGTCTTTTAGAACCCACTAGTTTTGTTATTTACTGCTCAAAAACGCCACTGCCCAAAACTGCTGATAACAGCCTATGTGTGCATAGACACATAGGATAACATGGAGAGTTTAATGACTGTAGAAAAAAAAAAACACACATCTGCTGCCAAAAACATCCAAAAACGTCCAGTGTGCATGAGGCCTTAAAAGGAAAAAATAAATATGTTCCATATGTACATAGGGGTAATCAGTGGGTTGACAGTGCTGTAATATAAATACATCTGTGTTTACTGAATCAATGACAGGGTAGGTGTACTTGACTCCATTCTAAGGTATTTTACTTGCAAGGACTTTCTGAGCAAAGTTTCTCTCTATTATGTGAAATGTAGTGTTAAAGTACTTGTGCAAGACACTCTGAAGTTAGGACTCCTCTTTCACAAAAAAATGATGCCAATTGTTGACAAAACCATAAACCACAGAAAAAACATTTGCAGGGGAAGTCATAAAGAGTGTCCACGACACTAGAGAATTCTGTTGCACCTCTGCATTAGTTACCTACAAACTGGTAGGGACTCTTTTGAATTTTAGTTCCATTAAGAACTACCTGAACACATCACACTGGGGCTTATTTACAAAAGGCAAATCCACTTTGGACTGCAAGTGCACTTGGAAGTGCAGTCACTGTAGATCCAAGGGGGACATGCAAGGGGAGAAAAAAAAAAAACAGCATTTTTGCTTGTACATGATTGGATGATAAAATCAGCAGAGCTTCCCCTCATTTCAGATCTTCACTTGTAGTGCAAAGTGGATTTGCCTTTAGTAAATAACCCCCATTGTGTCAGTAAAGCCATCGAAACGGATGGTAAGGATTTTTGAATCTGGCGCATGCCATTTTAATAGTAGGTGTTAGGGTTTTATTGAATTTCCTCCATAGTGTTAACATTTTCTATTATCTGCTATGACTGCATTTATATCTAAATGTGTGGCTGGGTATAGGAATGCATTGTGTGTGGTTACCTTGTAGCCGCCCCATTTCAGAGTCATCGCTCTCACTTTCTCCAGATGTAGTCATCCCCACAGCACCAGCTACAGAGCTAGAGGCTGGAGGGGAGAGAAGAGATGAAGACCTTTCGCCTGTTGCTCCTGTCAAAGTTGTAAGTCATGCTATTATAATATAATTAAAAGCTAAATGTAGCTTGTCCTTTATGATAATACATATATCTCATACACACACACACAAATGAAAATGTCTGAAATGAAACTCATCCAAGTCTTGCAGTAACACAAAACCTTTGGTAGGCAACATCACACCTGACAATGACTTTTTTAGCAAAACAGAATAAGTGCTGGTTCACACTGAGGTGGTGCAGCATTTTGCAGCAATTCCTGGGAGCTTCCCGTACCTCATTCTACTTTGTTCATGCGAACGGCTGTGGACATCTATGGTAATGACACCCCAAAACACCTGTGCAATCCGATTTGAGCCTTACAAAATGAATAGCTCAAATCACAATGCAAAGAATCACATGCAATTTGAACACAGAATGCAGCAAGTTTTGTCCAAATCACATGTGGTTTTCCCGCACCATAATAGTGTGATTTGGGACTAAACACACATAAAAAGTATAGTCACCTAGAAAAACAAACTACCACTTACTGTGAAATGGTCCTAAAAACAAAAAAATTATGCATTACCACCTACCAATTCTTAGATGTGTTGGCTGCATTGGTTTCTTTTAAGTGATTGTAAACCTTTCCATATACCCTCTGAATGACTAGCTTCAGGTAATACACAAATGAAACCAATCCTACTACATAACCTGTTTATCTGTGGTCCCTCTTCAGCCTAAAAACACAGATCAAAATCCGTTTCTCAGCTACCAGCAGAAAGGGGCAGAGATCTGCTATCAGACAGCACAGATGAGAGAACCGAGTGTATCCTGAGACCTGAGTGGAGGAAAAAGGACACCTCCCCCACTATACAGTCGCATGGAGAAACATGCACCGCAGAGGCTGTTACTGTGTGCTGGAGGGGGGGGGGGGCACCCATCTCCAGAGATTCCGAGATGTCGGCATGAACCATCAGAAGTGAGTCAAGCAGATAGAGGAATGAAGAGAGACAAATCACACTGTGCATTGGATTGTGGCAAGTTCATACTTGGGAGGGAAATGCACTGCTCATTTTTCATTTCAGAGGTTTACAACCACTAATTTTCACCTGTTGGTCCAGCCTGTTTTTTCAACTTGCTTTACCAGACCAGGTTGTCCAGCAAATGTGGCAGCAAGGGCTCATGTAAACTTGCTGTTGGCACATTAAAAAAATGCAGTACCTGTTAAATGGATCTCAGCTTGCCAACTACAATAGCAAGATAGGTTACAGAAATTGAACACGTGCATTGCTTACGGAAAGCAAAATTAATCTCTTATGTAATGTATGCACAAATTTAATTGCATATGAGAATGCTGGTTAGATCCTTTGTAACCTGTATGTAGCGTCCACATATTACTACCGCCTTTTCACGTCTGTTATAAGTGACAGCTTCATGCAGGCTTCTATGTAAACTCTATGATCAATCTATCTTGTTTAGTATCTTGTTGGCTGTATTAGATTAAATCTTTTTTTATTAATCACTCATTCAACATTTAGCGGACAAAACCACTGCCAACTGTGACCCATTCAAGGGAATGCGAAAGTGCCAACCACATGCAACGGGGGTGTGTTGGTGCGCCACCTATGGGGTTTAAACAAGATGTGGGGAAGCATATCTACTCCACCCTGCCTTTCAAACACCTCTGCAACGCTTAACAAACATGGATTGATTTTCGGGGGTGTGGAAACCTTGCCGCATAGCTAAACATAGCCTTAGAGAGTTGAGACAAACCTTTCAACACTGACAGGGGTGCTTAAAATTATTAGGTACTATGTAAAACCTTCAACTCAAAAGGAGGGGGGGGGGGTCCGAGACCACATCCACTGGCTTCAGGAAGCCAAGCAGAAGACCGAGAAATATTGGTTCCCTAATATGTTCTACACCAGGAATATGCAATTAGTGGACCTCCAGCTGTTACAAAACTACAAGTCCCATCTGCGTATCATGCTTGTGGCTGTCGGAGTCTTGCTATGCCTCATGGACTTGTAGTTCTGCAACAGCTGGAGGTCCGCTAATTACATATCCCTTCTCTACACCAAACAAAACTAAAAGATGATAATTTAATCACTTCCTGTCTCAGACCTGTCTTTCCCTGGCTAAAATAGCCAGGGAAACACCTAATCGAGCATAACATGCAACACCCACCATTTTTTTCCTCTAGGGTCTCTGCTTAAATAAATAATAAAAAAAATAAATTAAAAAAGTTTGGGGGGTTTGAAGTAGGTATATCAGAATTATATTTTGATGAGAAATTTTTGATAGTGTGCTCTCTGGTTATACTTGTTAACTTGCACTTGACTACGTCACATATAGGGTGTAGCAATTTTTCATTTGTTATTTTAAAACATATCAGATCATTACAGAACACACTAGACATTGTACCTGCAGCTCCCTGGGTGGTATCATCTGTACGTGCAGCCGAAGAATTGGCACCCTCTTGGTTATCAGGATCAGCCATCTTCTCCTGTCGGCGAGCTTCAGCTGCAGCTCGCTTGGTCGGGCCAGAGCCTCGCCGACTGAGGGAAATGTAAAGGGGGGGGGGGGGGGCAGAGAGAGAATATAATTTCTATCCAGAATATTGCTTCAAAAAGGCAAAAAAGACGGCAAATACAATTTGTTTATTCTCAAAACGAACAAGCAGCAGCAGGTGTCATGCGGTCATCCAGTGCAAGCACTCAACGGTATTTAAGTACGCGGCGATGGCCACGATTTGTCACCGACACGGCAAGCGGAGAGAGAGAGAGTTGGTAGTTTCCTCTCACTCCGCTGACATTAGTGCGGATCGCATTTTTCAAGGCAGGTATTCTCCATTTGGCCTCTCCTCTCCTTGGGGCATTCTATATTTTACAAATCGCCATCGCTTGGGCTTTTATCCTATGGGATTTATGGCCCTTTTTGTTTGATCTTAAAACTCTTTATTTTTTACAGTATCTTGGCACACTGCTTGTATAGTGGGCATCAGCAAACTGTGGATACACATTTCCTTTTCCAGCTATGATGTCCTTCATTCCATAACCTATGGAAAATCTGATTGATTCTATGTTGTAATCACAGAACCAGGTATGTTTCTATTTAACCAACCATACTCACTAAACTAAGTGCCGATACAAGTTATTTATTTTTGGCTGATATTTTTTTATTGGTGAAAAAAATTTTTAGGCTCTTTTACTGTGATCTGGTTATTGAATACGGATTGGACTTGATCCATGACCCCAGGATTGGTTACGGCTTTATGCGATCTGCTTTTATTTTTATTTGTTTTTTTGATTATATCGATTTGGACTCACCATCTATGGTGAGTTTTGCCTAAATGTTTGCACTTCAATATATATTACAAAAAGTATACTTAATTGTACTTAGAAAGAAAAAAAAAAAAAATCTTTTCCAAATTTTTTTTGTGTTTTGTCATTCATTTATGATAATATACAAATTTGGTGTTCTATCCTTTGTATAATTTGTTTGTGACCTGCAGTATCGTCTGTAAAGCTCCTGAAGAAGCTCATCGAGAGCGAAACGTGTTGAGCAATTCCGATATAGGTCCCTAGCTCATGCTTGAGCTTCATCTACTTCCATTGGATGGTTTCTCTTATATTTATTCTATAATGTTGTTCCATTTTGTAAAATAAATAATTTACTATTTTTGTATTATTGATTTACTGACACCATTCAAAGTCCCAGGGTTTTGTTAACCCCATTTCCATTTTTCTCTAATGAATACTTTGATGTAGTACATGAATATATGGAACACCAACATCGGTGGAAACGAGCTATGATTCATTGCATACCTGGTGCTAGCACAGGAGCCCGTGGTCTTTTGTCGTGTGCTCCGCCGCAGACTGGGGAGCTCAGCAGGCGGCGAGTCACTGCGCTTCTTAGTGGATTTCCTTAAGTCTGAAATAAAATAAAAAAACAGGAGATTGGATTATAATTATTTTAGGTACTTATATAGTGCCGTCAATTTACGCAGCGCTTTACATATACAATGTACATTCACATCAGTCCCCACCCTCAAGGAGCTTACAATCTAAGGTCCCTAACTCACATTCATAAACTAGGGCCAATTTAGGCAGAAGCGAATTAACCTACCAGCATGTCTTTGGAGTGTGGGAGGAAACCCACGCAGGCACAGGGAGAACATGCAAACTTCAGGCAGGTAGCGTCGTGGTTGGGATTTGAACCAGTGACCCTTTTTACTGTTAGGCGAGAGTGCTACTCACTACACCACTGTGCTGCCAACTCAAGTGCTTACAGATTCCCTATCATTAGCTTCCCAAAAGTATGTTTTGTACAGTACATTTGACTATTTGAGTAAAGTGACAGGTAACCATAATCTGTCTCCAAAACAGACTTCTGTACATGAGACGTGACAATTAGAAACACGATTACTTTACCGGAAGAGAAGATTGCACTCCTTCCTAATAAAAACACACACACACACACACACACACACACACACTACCTTCCTAATGAACACACACACACACACACACACACTACCTTCCTAATGAACACACACACACACACACACACACAACCTTCCTAATGAACACACACATACACACACACACACACACACACACACACACACACACACACACCTACCTATGTTCAAAACTAAACTCTAGCAGGTGGAGCTTCGCAGCAGAAAATGCAAGCAATTGATCATGCAATGAATCCTCAAAAGGACGCCTTTATCACACTTAACTGCCAAATACCAAGCACTTGGATTCATTTTCCAATTCTAGAATTTCTACCTAAACGTATCAATCATTTTGGTCTAACTTTTGCAATTTACAAAACAATAAAATAAAAAATAATATATAAAAACCAAGCAAATTTTTGTTTTCATGGTGAGAGAATTTGTGTTATTTGCTTGTGATCATAGCAGGGAGATGATCCTGTGCTTTCTTGCCCACGATGCCCATAAACAAGTGTGGCCCGGTGAGTCACCAGGACAGTAAGATCAGAAAGAAGAGGGGGGGGGGGACACCCTTTGTCAGCAGTTCTAAATCCTTCCTATTCCTACAAGTGTTTTTGTCTTTATTCATGTTTGAGAGATTTCTTCTAATACTGGCACAGAAGAATGTCCGAAAATCCCCCAATCTAGGTGTGCAAGGCTTGTCGAGTTACACCCAAAAAAGACTTGAGGCTGTAATTGCTACCAGAGGGTGCTTCAACAAAGTACTAAGAAAAAGGGTCTGAATACTTTGGTACATGCAAGATTCCCCCCCCCCCCCCTTTTCTTAAATGCCGTTTTCACTTTTTCATTACAGGGTACTCTGCGTAGATTGAGAAAAAAAAAAAAATAACTAACAGATTTTAAACCACTTGCCTCCTGGGTACTTTCACCCCCTTCCGAACACTGTATCCAAACAAAACATTTGTTTATATATATTTTTCTTTAGACAGTTTGAGCTTTCTTTTGGTGGCATTTAATCACTACTGAGCTTTTAATTTTTTTGGTAAACAAATTAAAAAAGACTGACAATTTTGAAAAAACTAAAGTTTTAGTTTGTTATAAAATTCTCTAAATAAGTAATTTTTCTCCTTTACTGATGTGTGATGGGCAATTGGGGCACCACTGATCAGGACACAGATGACCAGTGCCCCGATTACCAGTGTAGATGCGTGGATTTGCAGGTTATGGGCTCTCCTTGCCTCACACGCAGTCAGTGGGAGGAAAGGACTGCCAATAACTGGCAAATCCTGTTTACACTGATCACCTATGATTGGACACAGCTGGTGATTACAGTTCTTTATCCTGTGATTGGAGGAAAAAGAGCCAGTTTCAGGCTGAAACATAACCAAATAAAAAAAATAAAAAAAAAAGGGGGATCTGAATACGTTATGAATGTACTGTACATACATTAGGCCAGCTTGCCACAAGTATACATGCATGATACCTGATCAACATCTGTGGAAGCTGTAAATAACAGTGATGGCTGCAGTCTTCCAAGTGCTATGCCAAGCAACTTCTCTTCTGCACAAAACCACAGCACTATTCTTAGAACACAATGCACAAACACAATTATTCTCTCCGATTGGACGAGGTGAGGGGTCACATGATCTCCAGCTATGTAGTTGCTCAGCACTCTGATAACCATGACCATCACTGAACTAGCTCGGTCTACTACAGCGATTTACAGCTTCCACAGAGGTCGATCAGGTATCGCACATACGTGCTTTTTTTTTTAGCCAAGCAAGTCCAAAAGTAAGCATGTATGCCAAAATAAAGTTTAGTTTACCTGTAAAATCTCTTTTGTGCAATACATCACAAGACATTTATATCCATTACAATAGTTAGGCTGCCACCTTCCAGT
Source organism: Rana temporaria (assembly GCF_905171775.1). Classification (NCBI taxonomy): domain Eukaryota; kingdom Metazoa; phylum Chordata; class Amphibia; order Anura; family Ranidae; genus Rana; species Rana temporaria. Next base: position 113,451,120 of record NC_053492.1, on the reverse strand, counting down.
GACTGAAAGCTTGTTCTCGTGGGCTACAAGAGTGCAGTTTTGCATTTCTGTGACCCAGGATCAGTCGACAGCGGGCTAAAACCTGCTAATGGCCGACGTCACAGAGGCTCTCCAATCTCTGTGGATCCCAACATTTTTGGGATACATCTAAACATATGACTGGCAGCTAGCTTACCCTCCCGGCACACTGCTGAAAGCCTGAGTCGGCTGCTCCTAACAGCCCCCCCCCCCCCCACCCTGGTGCCCCAGTGAGGACTGGATGAGCAGACCAGAGCGGGGACTGATAGTCAGTGCATTCTGCTTAGCGAAGAGCAGTCTCCTTTAAGATGGAATGAAGCGACCATGTTTGGCAATAAAGAAGGGTGAGGCCGCAAATCCACCTTGTCACAGTTGAGCAACAGGAATGGTTATTTACAGGCAAGAGCAGCCATCTAAGACTCTACAAGCAATAGCAACCAGAAATATAACCATCCATGTCAAAACTATACAAATATCCCAGACCAGGTCAAATTGAGGTTTCTGCAATACAGAAAAGTACCTAAGTTAAGGTCCCACAAAGTCTTAACTAGTGAAACAATATACCTGACCCCTTGTACAAATGTGAGCACCAAAAATGCAAAGCAACAGATCTCTGAAAAAGACCTGCCAAAGCCAGAATTTTACTTTTGATTGTACTCAAGTCCAGACCCGGTCAACTCCAGATTGACCGGTGGAGGAAGTCGGCGGTGCATCCTGTGAGTTATAGTCCGGAGGCGGGACGTGCAGCACGTCAGGGGACGAATGGAGCTCCGTCTGTCTGTGGCCAGGGGAGGGACCGAAACAGAGTCGAGAGCGCTCAGCTGGTGGGCACTGATGAGGTGGCACCGATGGACATTGTAAGGCCACACACCACCTCTCCACCCTAAACAATAACCTTCTCCCCACCCTAAACAATAACAACCACCCTGCCTCTCCACTCTAGATGAGATAGGGGCCCAAAAATCTGCAACATATATATCTGCCGCCTTGATTTCTAAATATTGCCTTTAGAAAAACCCTATCGGTCGACCTCTAGTAGTGACAAATTCCCCCTATCCAGAATTCTGTATTAGCTGTAAGTGTAAACCCCCCTTTTTACCATTAAATGTCAGTATCACACCATGTGCGGATCATTTGTTTTTCATGCACACCATTTGATGAGATTCATTCATCACATGTTTTGGAGTCCATCGTGGATATCCGACAGTCATCATTCAACTTTGGGTGGCACCCTTCTTACCATTGGTGGGAGCTTCTGTTTAAGGCCATTCCCTCAAGGGTGCCTGTTTGACCCACATGCTATACGGTAAGTGTCTCCATTGAATCTGGTAAGCGTTAACACTTTACCATTTTGACTGTATTTTCAAGATTCATCCCAGAATTATGCTCTGCTGATCCCCCGCTGAGCAGACGGACGACAGGTCCATCTCTGCTCACTGTGCGGAGACAGACCTGTCAGAGTCCCACTCTCCTCTATTGGGAGATCGAATGAAAAAACAGACAGCCTTGTCAGTTTTCATCCAATACCGACAGATGCATCACCATACCTGTTTTTTGCGGATTTTGTCGGATCGGATGTTGGACACAAATCCGCCGACACCCCCCCCCTCCCCATAGAGGACAATGGATGGCCCGATCGGGTCCGCCTGAAAAAGACAGGTGGACCCAATCGTATGAAAGGGGCCTAATCCATTTTGGAATAAGTCTAACAAAATGTGGAAAAAGTGAAGCACTGAATACTTTCCAGATGTACTGTATATCAACAGCCCGCTGATCACACCTTTGTTCCGCGATCTTTAGATGTGCTTTATATTTCAGGGGTTCCCCAAGATCTCAAAAACTTTTTTCCAAGTGTTCCCAGGTAAAAAGGTTGAGAAACACTTATAGATGGTGAACTTTCCAAGATAACTCCACAAAATGTACAGTAAAACCTTGGTTTGGAGTGTAACTTGGTTTGAGAGCATTTTGCAAGAAAGGCAAAGTTTTTTTAATAAAAGTTTGACTATACAAGCGATGTCTTGATACAAGAGCAGCGTCATGTCACAACCGAGTATAAAAGAGAAAAGAGAGGCGCCTCTAAATGTAGCAATATGGTTACATTTAAAGAAGGTAGAACCCCACATGGTTGATGAGTAAAACAGGCACATCTAAGTATGCAGGCATCTGGGGTAAAGCTGTCCGCAGACATCCTCCTCAACGCCATTGAGGTCGTTTCTTCCACGCTGCGCTCCACAAAGGATTCAAGCCTCGCCCTCGCTTTCAGATCGCTCTACTGCAGGGTAGTCTTCCCAGTCACATTTGCAGACTGACCACAGTGAGGACGATGTGGATTGCTTTACCCCGGATCCTTGCATACTTGGATGTGCCTCTTTTAGTCAACCACGTGAGTTGCTAAAGTGTTGTAACTTCCTTAAAAGGTAACCATATTGCTACACAGAGGCTCTTCTCTTTTATACTCTGTAGCTCCTGCTGGATTTTGCTTCCAATCCCCTTTGTGGATGGACATTTTATGGTTACACAACCTATGACATTGCTATAATCTTTTTAGATGGACTATAGACTGAAGGACTTATAAATAAATGGTTGTGGAACGAATCATCTGCGCTTTCATTATTTCTTATGGGAAAATTTGCTTTGATATACAAGTGCTTTGGATTACAAGCATGCTTCCGGAACAAATTATGCTCGCAATCCAAGGTTTTACTGTATATTGCAATGCAAGAGCTGTGTAACTAGAATTAAAGTTGATCTAACAGAATAGAGTATTTTTCTGCAGTAAAGCAAGGACAGTATATAGGTTGTTGGATAGCCATCCCTCTATATTTTACATGTTCTTTCCTGCTTAAGCCATGTTCAAGAACATTTAGCTACATTTACATGCTTTTAGAAGTCTATTCAGACTCTGGACGCCAAAAGAATTTTCATATTCATTTAGCAAGGTCTTAAAAAATAAATAAATGCATATAACCGCAGATTCTCTCCTTTCCTCTAGCACAGGAGTGTCAAACTCAATTTCATCGAGGGCTGCATGAGCATTATGATTGTCCTCAAAGGGGCCAGTTGTATCTGTAAGATTAGATGTGCAGCACATCCCCTCCCCTTTACATGAGAGGTCAAGAGCCACCCCACCATCAGAAGTTGAGTCCCCTACATCACAGTGCACCCCCTTTCCTTATGCAGCTGCTGGCAAGAAGCTGGATGCATTGCTTGAAAACAGAAAGTAATAGTCTGGAGGAGGACCAGAGGAGGGCTGGAGATCTACTGCAGCTGCAGGAGAGGTGCAAGGGCCACATGAAATGGCCTGGAGGGCCGGATCCGGCCCGCGGGCCTTGTGTTTGACACCTATGCTCTAGCAGATTTGACAGTGTCAGTGTGAATGAGGCCTTAAGCTGCAACAGATTAAAGTATCTATACTGAACAACATTCATTAACATTAAAGAAAATGTTGCTTTTGGGGGCAACTAAGCTTTCCTGCGAGACTCAGCACGGATTTCTGTAAACAGCTGCAGGCAGGAAGCCCCAGGTTGCATTCAAGCTTTAGTAATTAATTTAAGAGTAAAATCTTAAAAAAACTTGCAAAATGCCTGTTGGGCTTGCGCTCCAGCTCATTGTTAATGGCACCCCAAATGTAGCAAAAAGGGTGCGCGTTTAAAAACATGTTAAATGTGTGGTTAAACACTCAATGCTCGACAACCTCAAAAGAAGCATGAGCTACTTTGCTGCCTTTGTCACACGTACAGCAGTCCATTAAAATCAATGATCAATGCGTCCAATTTTGCATGCAATCACAAATTGTTAAAATGCAAATGCAGCCTCAAAGCAATAAGAGGCCGACAGCACCTGAAACAATTTGATGCCATTTGCATATAATCAGACATGCAGTAATGTGATAAACTGGGGGTGCAATCAGCGCAAAAAATTACGTACGAATGAATGAACGAAAGAATGAAAAACAACCTCCAGGCCGTAATTGATAAGAATGCAAGCTGAACACAAAAAAAGGACATTCACAAAATCCCACAGTGATACTAGAAATAGAGAGCAGTGCATCGCAAACCAAAATAAGATATTATATAATAATAATAATAATAATAATAATAATAATAATGATAAAGTGAAATAAGAATACTAATAAATAAGAATAAAGAGGTATTACCTGTGGATGACTGGCCCTGGGCGCAAACAATCTGCGCCCAGGGCCAATTAGTCTACAGGTAATCTCTACATGTTCGATGTGAATGGCCGCAAGTGACTGCGGACTCTGTCAGCTTCTCATCGCTTTGTATGAGGCTTCCTGTCTGCAGGAAACTCAGTTGGGTCCCCCACATTTAATTGTAGTTGGATCCAAACCAATTAAGGACCGCCCCACACGCATATACTGCGGCAGGGCAGCCCTTGAGTGCAAAATTGCGTACATGTAGGCAATTTCTTCCATTGGCTCTGGGGCATGTGCGTGCTGGAGAGGCAGAATGGCGGGGCGGTCTGCCTATGTAAACAAGGCAGACCGTCATTCTGTCAGACAGGAAGAGAGATCTGATTCCTGCCAATCAAACACAGATGAGTCTCTTCCTCGAGTCAGTCCATCCCCCACACAGCAAGAAATCACCCAGGGAACACGGTTAACCCTTCGATTGCCCCTGATGTAAACCCCTTCCCTGCCAGTGTCATTTATACAGTGACCTTGCTTTTTTTTTTTTTTTTTTTTTTTTTTTTTAGCACTGATCACTGTATTGGTGTAACTGGTCCCCAAAAAGTGTCACTTGGTGTCAAATTTGTCTGCTACGTCACAGCCCTGAGAAAAAAAAAAATGATCGCCGCCATTACTAGTAAAAACAAGATTTATGAACTGTATATCTATCCCATAGTTTGTAGACTAACTTTTGCGCAAACCAATCGATATACGCTTTACCAAAAATATGTAGCAGAATACAAAATTGGCCTAAACGGATGAAGAATTTAGATTTTTACGGGATGTGTTTTATAGCAGGAAGTAAAACATTTTTTTTGCGCTAAAAACAAAGAAAGAAAAAACTGCAGGAGGTGATCAAATACCACCGAAAGAAAGCTCTATTTATGGTAAAAAAAAAAAACTGACAATTTTGAGTACAGCGATGCATGACCGCGCAATTGTCAGTTATAACAACGCAGTACCGCATCGCAAAAAATAGCCTGGTCAGGAAGCGGGTAAACCTTTCGGGGGTTAAAGTGGTTAATGAGGCCTTCGGCTGCTTACAGAGTTGGCCACAATTCTGGAGGACTTGGCAAGTCAAATACAGAACTCTGTAGAAACTGCTTTCACATGTTTTAAGCAAGCAGTGAAATGAAATAGAAGCAGCATTTTCTGCAGGAAACGGATTTCCATTTATGCATTACAGCAAAACGGTTTACATAGATTTATGAGAACATCTGATTATGGGTACATTTAAAGTTACTACTCAGACTATACTTTGCTGCCTGAAAAAATAATTTATTCACTTCCTTGACTAAAGAGACCAGTGTTGTAATAAAACTGCAGACTGGACACCCCAAAAGGCTATGTGAGAGGGCAAAAGGCAGCTAGGTTGTTCAGGACACAGGTCAGCCGTGACATTTTTAACCACTTAAGCCCCGGACCTTTAGGCAGCTAAATGCCCAGGCCAGGTTTTGCGATTCGGCACTGTGTCGCTTTAACGGACAATTGCGCGGTCGTGCGATGTGGCTCCCAAACAAAATTGGCATCCTTTTTTCCCCACAAATAGAGCTTTCTTTTGGTGGTATTTGATCACCTCTGCGGTTTTTATTTTTTGCGCTATAAACAAAAATAAAGCGACAATTTTGAAAAAAAATGCAATATTTTTTACTTTTTGCTATAATAAATATCCCCCAAAAACATATATAAAAACATATTTTTTCCTCAGTTTAGGCCGATACGTATTCTTCGACCTATTTTTGGTAAAAAAAAAAAAAAAAAAAAAAAATCGCAATAAGCGTTTGATTGGTTTGCGCAAAATTTATAGTGTTTACAAAATAGGGGATAGTTTTATTGCATTGTTATTAATTTTTTTTTTTTTTTTTTTTTTTTTTTACTACCAATGGCGGCGATCAGCGATTTTTCGTGACTGCGACATTATGGCGGAGACTTCGGACAATTTTGACACATTTTTGGGACCATTGTCATTTTCACAGCAAAAAATGCATTTAAATTGCATTGTTTATTGTGAAAATGACAGTTGCAGTTTGGGAGTTAAACACAGGGGGCGCTGTAGGAGTTAGGGTTCACCTAGTGTGCGTTTACAACTGTAGGGGGGTGTGGCTGTAGGACTGACGTCATCGATCGAGTCTCCCTTATATAAGGGATCACTCGATCGATACGCCGCCACAGTGAAGCACGGGGAAGCCGTGTTTACACACGGCTCTCCCCGGTCTTCAGCCCCTCGGGAGAGCGCTTCGCCAAGGGGTTATCTAATGCAGGGAGGAGCCGCGAGAGCTGCCGAGGGAACCCAGAAGAGGATGTTCAGGGCCACTCCGACAAGGGGACTGCCGCCCCCCCAGCAGAACACTCCGATCAGCGCTTTCTGCCATTGGCTGAGAGTGCCGATTGGGAGTCGGTCGGCTGCTGGTTTTCTCACTGGAGGAAAGGCATATATTTAGCTAGAATCCAGTGAATTATGGCATCCAATGCTAGAGGATCCTTGTTGAACCTGGAGGCCAAAATGCCCACCAGAGGACAAGAGATTGAAGGGACCACTCCCAGGATTTTTTGTACTCACCGTAAAATCCTTTTCTCTTATCGTCCATAGACGGACACAGCCTTCAAAGTTCTGACATATGGGTTATGTTCCTGTTCATAGGAGAGGACTAGGCAGAACATGTTAGATATTTAAATACATGTTACTTTAAAAGAGTTGAACAACCCTCCTCCCTGTAGCATGCAGTCTTAGTACGCAACAAGCAGTACAAAGCTAAAAAGGAGGGGAGGGGGGTGCTGTGTCCGTCCATGACAGAGAAAAGGATTTTACGGTGAGTACAAAAAAAAGCCTATTCTCTCTTATTGTCCATGGACGGACACAGCCTTCAAAGTCTTGACATATGGGACGTCCCCAAGCAGTGTCAAAAAATCAAGGGGTGGGAACAGTATCCGTAAAAACAATTTAACTTCACCCCAAAAACAAGCAGAGCTCCTCAACAAAGGAGTTGCAACTTTAAACAGCCGCCTGCAAAACCTTGTGGCCGAAGGAAACATCTGAAGATGCACTCACATCAACCTTGTAAAATTTGGAAAAGGGGTGAACGGACAACCAAGTCGCCGCCTTGCACACCTGTGAGACAGACGCTTGATGTTGGAAAGCCCAGGAAGCACCAATTGCCCTGGTTGAATGTGCCGTGACCGGAAAGGGGGGCGCCGGCCTCATAAGAGCATAGGCCTGTATGACGGTCTGCCTGATCCACTGAGAAATGGTGGCCGACGAGACCGCAAGGCCCTTTTGTGGACCAGATACCGACACAAAAAGTGAGTCAGACCTCCGAAACTAAGCCGTAGCGGACAGGTACACCCGCAAAGCACGTACTACGTCTAACGTATGCAGCGCAACCTCCTTAGGATGCAACGGTCGAGGACATAAGGATGGAAGTACAATGTCCTCGTTAAGGTGAAAGGCCGAAACCACCTTCGGAAGAAAAGAAGGTTGCAGGCGCACCGCCTTATCCTTATGGAGGACCAAATATGGCGACTTGCAAGACAAGGCCGCCAATTCAGAAACACGTCTGACAGACGTAATGGCCACCCTCTGAGATGGTGTCAAGAGAGGAATCTCTCTGATGATTTCAAAGGGAGGTTCCTGAAAAGCCAAGAGCACCATATTCAGATCCCATGAAGGAAGAGGTGGTTTAAGAGGGGGGGGGGGAGAGTATATGACGCACCCCCTGCACAAAAGGTACCCACCAGAGAATGGGCCGCTGAAAGAACACAGCCAAAGCTGAAATCTGTCCCTTAATGGTGCTTAAAGCGGGGGTTCACCCTATCAACGCAAAAAAAAAATTTTTTTTTTCTTTTACCATAAAATCAGGCATTGTAGCGCGAGCTACAGTATGCCTGTCCCGATTTTTTTTACCCCCGTACTCACCTTGTACTCGTACATCGAAGATACCGGGGAATGGGCGTGCCTATGAAGACGGAGGATGATTGACGGCCGGCTCTGGCGCGTCACGCTTCTCCGGAAATAGCCGAAATAGGCTTGGCTCTTAACGGCGCCTGCGCATAGCCTGTGCGCAGGCGCCGTGAAGAGCCGAGACCTACTCCGGCTGTCTTCGGGGAGAGTGACGTGCCAGGGCCGGCCGTCAATCATCCTCCCTCTCCATAGGCACGCCCATTCCCCGCGGGAGCCGAAATCTACAATGTACGATTACAAGGTGAGTCCGGGGTTAAAAAAATCGGGACAGGCATACTGTAGCTCGCGCTACAATGCCTGTCTCGATGGTAAAATCAAGTCAGTGAGGGTGAACTACCGCTTTAAGGCAAGTTTCTGATCTACTCCACGCTGTAAAATCAGCAGGACCCTGGAAACCGAATACGTCCGTGGATGCCACCTCATCTCCTCGCACAAAGATGTAGGCCTTCCAAGTGCGATGGTAGATCTTCTTGGAAGAAGACCTCTGTGTCCTCAGCATGGTTGAGATGACAGAGTCGGAAAGACCCTGGTCCCTTAGGTACCTGGCTTTCAATAGCCATGCCGTTAAAGCCAGCGACTGTAAAGCAGGACGACAGAAGGTCCTCCCGCATTGGCAGCCACCAGGGTGCATCCACCACCAGGCGCACGAGATCAGCGTACCAAGGATGCCGGGGCCAATCTGGAGCGATTAGAATCATCGGGATCCCTTCGGCCTCCACTCTGCGGAGCAGCCGAGGAAGCAACTTCAATGGGGGAAAGGCATAAATTAGCCGATACTGACCCCACGGGGCCACGACGCGTCTGCCCAGGGATCTCTGGACCTGGTCACGAACCTCGACACTTTGCGGTTGAGGCGAGAGGCCAGGAGATCCACGTCTGTTGTGCCCCACCTCCTGCAAAGTAGTTGAAACCCCTCCAGATGCAATGACCATTCCCTCTAAGTGAGATGGTGATAGTCAACAGTAAGTGAGTTAAGGTGGCCGACAGCCCCAAAACTTCCTCACCCCATGCCCATACATTAACCAATTCCCTTTCTTTCCAATAACTTGGTGAAAAAAAAAAAAAACATTACGCAGTTACAGTGTTGGCCACCACAATAGAGGTGGTTCTTACATTGCAATGAATGGGCACCGTCAAGTCATAGGGGGTCTTCCATAAGCCATAGGCAACCGAGTTGTAGGTCAGTCACCAACTGCTCCAGGTGATGTTTTTGACAAATCCCGTGGTTGTTGCAGAGTTTATTGCTATGGCTGTAAAACATATACATGTTTTCTGCATATTTTTATAGTCTTTCCCCCCACCCCTAGACTCCAAAGACTAAATGATGTATTAATTGACTTCTAACAAACTAGCCCTGGTTTGTGTGCGTCAGGCTGACTGTGGAAGAGATAAGAGGTCAGACTTGATATGACTGGATCAGTGTTTTGCACAACAGTTTTTAATGCTTTGGCACTGATTAGCGAGTTAAATAAACTTAAAAAAAAAAAAAAAACAACATGCAGCATCCAAGTGTTTGACTATCCACCCTTAACATTACAATCATTTTAAAAAGAAAAAACAAGGGATTGCCCCACAGCAAACAGATTAATTAGAAATTCTGAAGCACTCAACACAAGTCACAGAGCCATAATTATCTCTGACTATGCTAATAACGGCTGCCATAAGACATACTAACCCATCGCCACATGGCATTAATCACCTGAAAAAAATGTTCGTACCACCTCCCAGTCACAATTATGTAACTGGTCCAACAGCATTTCCAGCTATAAAACTGTTTACTAGAAACAAATAATATTTTCTTCGTAACACTAGCCAGACTTGCCCCCCCCCCCCCCCCCCATTTAAAAGCAAATACATAAAAAAAGGTGGACATAAAACAGCCTGAATTTATTTTAAGAACAAATTTCAAATTTTCCCTCAAGAGTTCTTTACGACCTTGTGTGCTGTAGATGGATGCCCTTGCCCCACCGATGGTTCTTAAGACCGAGGACCCTTAAGGAGAAAGGATATAGGATTGGCAATACGCAAAGATTTTTCAGCTACGAGATTACGTCCAACCACTGAAAGGGGCTTGTTACCACAGGACCAAATGGATCCTGAACGGGTCAAATTGCTTTCCATCATTCGGATAGATATGCATGGAGAACCTACGTGACACAAATACCCCTTTAGTAAACCACTGGCACAGTATTTTGGCTGCTCACGGGCTGGAGAGCAACGCTATGATCATTTATACAAGGCACTAATCGAACATCATTTGTGGTAGAAATAGACCTGGTGGTAGCACCAAATATTGCCAAAATAGTTGCCGACATGGCCATTGCTTAACAAGCATGAGGTAGATCTTCCACTTCTGAAATAATTCATATTACATAGAGGCCAACATATCTGGTTATAACCATGGTACAATGTTGCACAAGAACATAATAATCATTTACAATCTCGTTAATTAAGAATGTTTTGATACACCATTACCTCCTTCACTATCTGTGCTGCAGACTCCAAGGGGGAGATTTACTAAAATTGGAGCTTGCAAGAACTGGGGCCGCTCTACATAGAAACCAACCAGATTTCAGGTTTTATTGTCAAAGCTTAATTAAACAAGCTGAAGTTAGAAGCCGATTTGCCAACATGCAGAGCTGCACCAGATTTTGCACTCTTCAGATTAAGTAAAATCAACCTTTAAAGTATCAGAAGGCATTCAATAATCCAGCATTCTTGGCCATTTATGCAGAGTGCTGCTTTATAAAAGTATTTGACTCTGGACCAAATACAGTGCTTTAAATTTATGTTATATAAAATAAAACACTTGCCTTTTGCAGCCAATCACATTCATCTTCCATCCTCCACTGTAAAAACTATAGACCTTTACCTACCATCACGGCCAAACAAAGAATGGAAATCTAAATCCCAAGTATCATACAAGCACTGCCCAACTTGACACCAATGCAAGTACCAGACCAAATCCGAACACTGGTGTTAAGTCAACTGTTTCCAGTTCCATAGACAACAGAATATATAGGCTGACAGCACCAAAATTCAAATGCCTTTACCAGCATGCCCCATAAATGACCAGTTTCAACATTAACAGAAAGATCATCAGTAAGAACATTTACTCATGCTGTACCAACCTTAACTCACACGACAACTTTATAATGGCACGTGTATGGTCAAAACTGTAATTAGTCATGCATTACATTTGTTCTCTAGTAACTAAAACCAACAATTTGCGATTGGACTCTACAGAATTTAGTGAATAAAAAGCCTCCTACCAGCCTCCTGTCCGATGCAAATTACAATTGCCTTTAAAATACTTGAGGTATTCAAATTACCTCAAACTTGTCACACTACAGTCTGGGCAGCTTAGCTCCTTAAAATGCATCTTACCAGCTTTTTCAACTCTTATATACTTCTGAGAGTCCATTACACCCCAGGTAAACTTCATGCCATGGGGCTAAGAAAATATCTAAACTTGCAGCAAATGTAAAAAGGGGGATCACAGAGATCTCATTCACATGCTATGGCTATACCCCAAGTTACACCAGTACTGGGAGTCGGTGGTAGACGCTCCAATTCAGTTTTCCAAACTACAACAAAGCTACAGTCAAAGCAAGGTTTACTGGGTATACTCGAGGATAGTAACTGGTCAACATATCAGACACTGGCATTATCCAAAGCACCATTTCAGGCCTGAAAACCGATTCTTCAGTATTGGAAATCGGAGACCCCCAACCCAAGAGGAGTGGATCTTAATCTTAACCGTTTGGGTGTAAGCCATACTTCCTTGGGCGACCAGGTCAAGATAGCTTGCACTCCAAGCTGAGAATTAACAAGGTCTCCATTTGCTGGTCTTATTACTTTATGTGCCAAATCAGTGACTGTATGTCATGGCATTTTTCATGTGTTGCACACTGTAATTTCTTATTTACGGCATTTTGTATTGGGACTGTCAGCTGGAAAGTTCAATACATTTTTTAATCAAGGAAAAAGATTGGCCATCTCAGGGTACACTCACATAGTAGTAAGACAATGTGTGACTGGTGTGCAGGATCTTACAGGCAATCAATATCCTGCATAATAAGTGCACTACACTCATGTGATGTTTGAGCAACGTTTACATGCTTCAAGTGGCTCTTAACGCAAACGTTTTTTTATGGGAGGCACCCATATGAGGGAAAAGCAAACAAGGCTGGTGGGAAACTACCAAAGAGGAGGTAAGGAACCACTGTGTGCAATATTGTTGCACAGAACAGGCAATTGCAACTTATTTCTGCTAAAATAGCCTTTAGGCCCCGTTCACATCTGGCGATTTGAGATAACGCGCAGAATCACTGCAATTTCAAATCGCACTGCAATCGTGGCAAAATGCACCACGCGTTTGAGTGGCATTAACTTTTAATGGCACCTAAACTCATTGTGGCTTTACTACGATAAATTAAAGCAAACCACAACGCGTGAAGCTTGTCACCCAAAAAGAAGCAGGAGCTTCTTCCCAAATCACCAGATGTAACTATGTTAACTACTTGCTAACCTGCCGCCGCAGTTCTACGGCGGCAGGTCGGCTCCCCTGCGTGACAGCCCGTACAATGACATTGGCTCTCTAAGCGGCCACTAGGGGAGCATGCTCGCCCCCACTCGTCCCTGACTCCAGCACGCGTGCCCGGCAGGCGTGATCGCCGCCTGGCACCCGCGATTGCTTGTTACAGAGCGGGGACCGGGAGCTGTGTGTGTAAACACACAGCTCCCGGTCCTGTCAGGGGAGAAATGCCTGACCGTCTGTTCTTACAATGTATGAACAGCGATCAGTCATTTCCCCTAGTCAGGCCACCCCCCACAGTTAGAACACACCCAGGGAACATACTTAACCCCTTCCCTGCCCCTTAGTCTTAACCCCCCTAGTAATCCAATGCATTTTTATAGCACTGATCGCTATAAAAATGCCAATGGTCCCAAAAATGTGTCAAAAGTGTCCGCCATAATGTCGCAGTACCGAAAAAAAAAAAAAAAAACGCTGATCGCCGCCATTCCTAGTAAAAAAAATATTAATAAATATGCCATAAAACTACCCCCTATTTTGTAAACGCTATAACTTTTGCGCAAACCGATCAATAAACGTTTATTGCGATTTTTTTTTACGAAAGTATGTAGAAGAATATGTATCTGCCTAAACTGAGGGAAAATTTTTCTTCAAAAATTTTTTTTTTTTCAAAAATATTTTTTTTTCCAAAAAATTGTCACTCTATTTTTGTTTATAGCGCAAAAACTAAAAAAAAAAACGCAGAGGTGATCAAATACCACCAAAAGAAAGCTCTATTTGTGGGGAAAAAAAAGGACGCTAATTTTGTTTGGGAGCCACGTCGCATGACCGTGCAATTGTCAGTTAAAGCGACGCAGTGCCGAATCGCAAAAAGTGCTCTGGTCTTTGACCAGCAATATGGTCCGGGGGTTAAGTGGTTAACAGAGCCTCATTATTACTTAAGTGCGTTACAGTGTAATTGGCCCTCAAGGAAGCAGATTACATGCTCCATTGCTAGGACGCAGGTGGCTATTGCTGCCTAGCATTTCTCTGTTGCTGCGTCAAAGGCAGCTTCTCATGGAAGCCAGCTGGTGTCCCATTTCTAAGAAACAGGCAGCTTTACAATAAAGTCACCTAGCGTCTTCGTTGCAAGGGTACAAGCAGCTTCTGAGTGAATCTCCCTAGTGCTCTTATGTTGCTAGGACGCAGATGGCTTTTTTACTCCAATAAAATGTACATTTGCCCTGTACACATGTCAATAGTACAAACGTTTACATGCATAAAGCACAAAATACAGTCCCATACATGCAGGAGCTCAGATGCAAAACTTTTAAATTTACGGATAAAAAAAAAAAAAAAAAAAAGAAGAAGTAATTTAACATCTGAATGCAGCACAAAGTTACCAATAATTACAGTTTTGTGCTTGGGCCCATATAAAACAATACACTTGAGATCAGATGAAAAAAAAAAAAAAAAAAAAGGGGGGGGAATCAGTAAAATGTTATGACCAAGTGGATGAGCCCTTATAGAATCAAGAATTGCAAACTGTAAAAGTATGGACAACCTCCTAAAGGGCATACATGCCCGTGAGCTATTCTGAAGATCTGTGTCACGATTTGCTCTAGGGCATCAACACAAAAAAAAGTCTCTGCACAGGGTCCAATTTTGGAAGACAGGAGCCTGTTGGTTGTTTATTGCCAGAAACCTGCGATTGCGAACCTTGGCACGTTAGATGTTTTGGAACCATCTTTCCCATGATGCTCATGCACTCTGCAGTGTAGCTGATCATGGGAAATGTAGTTCCAAAAACATCTGGGGGCCAAGGTTCACTATCACTGCCCTAGACCAATTAGCTACCATCTGAAACACAGAAACTGCAGCAATAGCCTGTTGCAGAGCTTAGTCTGCGAGATTAGAAAGCCTTTAAAAGCCTCAAAACTTCTGTCAGCAGAATCTTTAAATTCCATAGGCATAGCAAGACGTTTAAGGGAGGTCTTGAGGAACTGGGTTCTACAGGGAGAGACCATGGTTCTGAACCTGTACAGCATGCTTCCACTAATTACTCAATTGAGCATCCATGCACGATACAGTGCCCAACAGTACAAGCCGTCCCCAAAGTGGCCGGATATGGCTCAAAATGTTTACACCGAGGATGTGTCAATCTTGATGCACAACTTCTATCTGTGGCATTAAAAGGCAGTGAGGAGTTCACTGAATTTAAAAAAGTAAGTAGTTAGGCCAAGAGTGACGTCTCCGTGGAGCAAGGGTGCATCACCTTACGAGACAGACAAACAAAAAATAAAAATTAAGAAAAATAAGGAATTAAAGGTAGGGTTATAGGAGGAAATTCTTTGTCAGTGTTCCAACCCTGAACAGTTAAGATTAGTATATTAGGAGTGAACCCATTGCAGTTTACTGGTCTTTAAAGAAAAAACCTGCACCCAAGTCATGCACCTTAACTGCCTCTGTTTCAGGTCTACAGCATCTTATTTTATTGCCACAGTATACCGCATGCCATAAAGACATCCATGGATTCCAAGTGAATGGTGAGTTTAGCTACAATATCTGATGAAGATTGTGCACCGTGATTGTCTGTTTTTCAGGCCAGGCATAGAGTTCTCAAGGAGGGTTAGTCACCATTAAAATAATTGAAGTCAGAATAGCAGTCAACTGCAAATACAGTAATGGGATGCAAACCAAGACACATAACTGTGTTTGGTGCTTCACTGGGCTGGGACTGAGGTGCGGTTCTTGAGTTTCAGAATTGCACCTTCAATTTGAGGCTGCTTAATCCTTTTGACCACTCTAGGACCTAAAAGTGGAACTGAACTTAAAGTGAAGATATGCCACGTTTTAAGTTTTAATTTTGCCTAAATTTCTGATGTCGATTGGACGATATCACTACTGCACTGCTTACGGTTCTCTTTGCTGAATGGTATGACATGACAAAGCAATGCCCTGCTTTTACCAAGATGATCACCCATACAGACACACAATGTAAGCTAGTAATGGGGAAAGATGCACCTAGACCACATTCAACATTAGCTAGTTCCTTTCCCACCTTTTTTGGACAAAGTTTGACGTTTTTCGCTTTAAAAGACTTCACATTTGAAATACATCTGGCTTGGTTAGGAAAAATCATTGAAAGTATAGTCTGTGATAAATGTATGCTGCTCAGCACTACAAGTCCTTGTGTTGTATGTGAAACCGCCTGTTATTTTTTCAATAAGAGTTCACTGAACAACATTAACCACTTCCAGACCTGCGCACGACGATGTACGTCCTGTTTTTAAATATGTATATCTCGGTAACGTCAGCAGCTGCTGTCACAACCGAGGTATCTATCTTTAGGGTGCGCGGTCTGGAATCCGATAATGGCGGTCTCCGCGGCGGATTCGCCACGAGATCACCGTTATCGGTGGCGGGAGAGGGCCCCCCCCCCTTCCCGCCGCCGCTTACCGGAGCCGTCGGTAGCGGCGGAGGCGATCGGGTGCTGTCAGCTGGTGAGCGGGGACGAGACTGAAGGAAAAATCTCCTTCGCCCGTCCCCATAGCTCGGCTGGGCGGAAGTGATGTCAAAACGTCAGTCCCGCCCAGCCTCTTAAAGAGACAATTATTTTTTTTGGTCATTTGAAAAAATGACATTTTTTATTTTTTGCATTTAAGCCCAAATATGAGATCTGAGGTCTTTTTGACCCCAGATCTCATATTTAAGAGGACCTGTCATGTTTAAATTCCTTGTAATAGTAATAAAAGTGAACAAATTGTTATTTTATTTTTTTTTCAGTGTAAAAAGTAATAAAATAAATAAAAATAAATATGAAAACAAAAAAAAAATTTTTTTTAAAGCGCCCCGTCCCGACGAGCTCGCGCGCAGAAGCGAACGCATACGCGAGTAGCGCCCGCATATGAAAACGGTGTTCAAATCACACAAGTGAGGTATCGCCGCGATCGTTAGAGCGAGAGCAATAATTATAGCCCTAGAGCTACTCTGTAGCTCAAAAAATGCAATCTCTAGAATTTTTTAAACATCGCCTATCGAGATTTTTAAGGGTAAAAAGTTTGACGCCATGCCACGAGCGGGCGCAATTTTTAAGCGTGACATGTTGGGCATCATTTTACTCGGCGTAACATTATCTTTCACAATATATAAAAAAATTGGGCCAAATTTATTGTTGTCTTATTTTTTAATTCAAAAAAGTGAATTTTTTCCAAAAAAAGTGCGCTTGTAAGACCGCTGCGCAAATATGGTGTGACAAAAAGTATTGGAATGACCACTATTTTATTCTCTAGGGTGTTAGAAAAAAAAATATATAATGTTTGGGGGTTTTAAGTAATTTTCTAGCAGAAAAAACTGTTTTAGTCTTGCAAACACCAAATCTGAAAAACACCTAAGGTCTGGAAGTGGTTAAAGCAGTTGTATACCCGCTCAATATGAAATACTTGCCTTAGAACAAGGCATTGGTGTCCTTCCCGGTCCACGCCGAAGCAGCTGACATTTTCGCCTCAGCGTGTCTTCCGGGTATCGCGGCTCCAGCACTGTGAGTGGCTGGAGCTGCAATGTCGTCACTCCGTGTCGCATGCACGTGGGAGACATGTCGTCACACAATGTCGCATGCGCACAGGGAGACATCTTTCCGGCAAGGTCCGGCGTCTGCCAGGCCTTCAGCCGAGAATGCCCTGTGTGCATGCGCCGCATTGCGAGGGGAATATCTCCTAAACCGTAAAGGTTTAGGAGATTTTTTTTTTTACCTACAGGTAAGCCTTAGTATAGGCCAGTGATGGCGAACCTTGGCACTCCAGATGTTTTGGAACTACATTTCCCATGATGCTCAAGCACTCTGCAGTGTAGTGGAGCATCATGGGAAATGTAGTTCCAAAACATCTGGGGTGCCAAGGTTTGCCATCACTGGTATAGGCAAAAGTAAAAAAAAAAAATGACTATACAACCGCTTTAAACATATCAGTTTGTGAGGGTTTTTTTTTTTTTACACCATACTTCCAAAATGAGTTGTATAGTATAGCTGTATGTAAAAAGTCAAAAAGAAAAGCGATTTTTTAAAAAGTGAACCTGTACTGAGGAGTTTAGAGGCTGCCATCTGAAACTGCCAGTTCAATTGAAACAGCTAGCTTATGTCAATTTACATAACACAAAACTTTATTATAGGCCCATTTTTATTTATTTTTTACCAACGGAGGGCGGGGATCGGGCTGTCCACCCCAGGTGCCACACAAATAGTCGCCCCACCTCTCCTGACCCTGGGACAGCACTGCCAGCCCCTACATACCAAAGAACAGCGTTAATGAGGGTCTCCTGCAGGGGATGCGTGTAAAGCTTTTTTTCCCTGAAACTTCCCTCTTAAAAATTAGGGTGCGCGTTATACATCGATAAACACTGTACTTACTTTCTAAGGCTGGGTACACACTCTTGTGCAACTCGCTGAGATGCATTGGGGGGGGACCCCACACACCCCTGGCACCTTCGTCAGAACACGCCGATCAGCGCTCTGCCATTGGCTGAGTGCGCTTAAATTGGGAAGTCAGTCGGCTGCTGGTTTTCCAGAGTGCATGTCCAACAAAAGCCAGCCGAGCGGCCAGCTTCTGTCGCACAGACCAACATACACATGGCAGAATGTCAGATGGTATTTTTTGTACAGGAAAAAGGGTCTCCTGTCACTCTGCCCATGTATACAGGGTTTAGTCACAACCTCTGAACATTTGTCCAGATTAGGAGTCTTGACTTCAATGTGAGGTACCTAACAAGCTTGATCCACGTCAGTTTCTCAGTGGTAGCACAATGGCAGACCCTTAGGTCTCTCAATACAGGTTTCTTACACGTGTTGCAATATACCACTTTTTCTACAATCACTTACTTGCTAATTTTGCTTGTAATCCTGAGGGTCCAGGTTTTGACGTCTCAGCCTTGGAAGATCCCGGGAGGGAAAGTTTTGTTTTGGAAAGGCTGACTTTTGGGCTAAAACGAGCTGCCCAATCAAACTTGGAGGAGCTGCTAGCTTTGGACTGTTCCTTTTCCCGGCTGCTCCTGCGAGGGCTGGGACTTGAGGCAGAACGGGAACGCCTTGCCTTGTTCTGGTCTTTCCCCTGTTTTACGCGAGCTCCAGGAGGTGCAGCAGAAGAGACAGAGGCGACTGCTGAAGAGGAGGAAGAAGAGGTGGAGGCAGAAGATGAGGAATCAGTAATGGTGCTACACCCAGCTTTGGCTGAGGTGGCCGATTTTGAAGCCAGCTTGGTGGGTTTAGGAGGTCTGTCTTCGGCACCAGTCGCTACTATGGCTGCACTGCTGCTCTTCACACAGGAGGAGTTATCTGTCCTTTTTCTTTTGTGCAGCGGGGATGATCCGGGGACTCCACCCTTCCTGTTGTGTGCTTTGCTTGTGGATGGCAATGATGTGGTTGGAGCTGAATGCTCCTGGTCAAACTGTCTCTTCTTCGGTTTATTATTTGGTCGCCTCGTCCCAATGGAGGGTTCAGCGTGCTGAAGTGCTTTGGGTTTTTTAGCAGAGCCAGTTGAGTTGGTCCGGCTGTACTCAGGACTGGCACTACGTTTTAGTCCACGGGAAGAATCTTTTTTAGGCTTGTGACTTTCTGAGCTGTTTTGTTCTGGGTCCTCTGGTTGTGATATTGAAAGAGATGAGCTACAGCCCCTGAAAGAAAAAAGGAACAAGTAAAAAAAAATGAAAGTTTTGTAAATACATACATAGCACAAATGCCCGCCGACTACGGCATCGGAAAAAAAAAAAAAACTGTACAAGAAGGTTCTAACAAATGTTGATTTCAAAACAGTTTTGTACTCGGAATTCAACTCAATTAAGAAGCCCTCATTTACCTCCTGTAGCTCTGCAGGCACAGTGGAGCTATTCCTCAAAGTTCACAACAGAAGTACTGAAGTTAAAAAGAAGCTCTATGGTGCAATTGGTGAAAACTACCCTTTTGACCAATTTAATGCAAAAAAGGTTTTGTTCGTTTTTTTCGCCCCCCCCCCCCACTTCTTTCCCCCACCGCCAGGCCAATTAGGAAGCGCATTTGCAGTAGGAAACCCGCTGTGACGGGTTCCTTTATCAGAAATGGCAGCGTCAACACCCGGGAGTCGGGAGTCGATCCTAAGATCGGCTGGGGTGATGACATTGTGGGCTTCCTGGACAGGTAAGTGCCCTAATATATTAAAAAGTCAGCAGCTACAGACATCCTCTAAGATTCTGACCTTCATCAAATAATAGCCAATGCTGGTACAGTTTCTTCTTGACTTTTTTCCCTATTGATCCCTAGCATTCTCATATAACCTAAACCCTAGACTGCAAGGTCTCTGCCTACCATAAGCACTGTGTACAATTTACGTTTATATCAGACAGACCTGCTGATTCAAATGCATTACAAGCTCCTATTAAAAAAAAATGATAAATGCACATTTTTATTTTTAAAAAGGTGAACTTATCCTTTAAAAAGTAAGTGACTGGGCCATGTTTATTGTACATTGTTTATATCTGCTCTCCCTTGCTGTCACTTTGACAGGGATTATGGTTAATGATCATTTTGGTCTAGGTTGCCAGAAAAAAAAAAAAAAAAAAGCTATTTTACTTGCCTGATTCCCCACTTTTCTCCCTTATGCTTCAGCTTGTGGCCTCCTCTACTCCCATCCAATGCAGGAAAATGGGTCCTGCAATGTACTTTACGTCAGAGGATATGGGACCCAGGGGCTGACTGGCAACTTTTGGACCAGGGGGGGTACAACCCAAAAGGTCCATGGTGCAGAGACTCAGCTCCTATACCTGCTCTTCCCCGCCTCCTCCTGCCCCCACTCCAGGATGATACTCCACTCCAGGTACTCTCTTGCTCACAAGGAGGGTAGGGCTGGACAGGGCCTGCTGCACAGTCTAATGGTTCTAAACCAGCTGGCAGGGGGAGGAGAGCCTTTCCTTGGACACAGCATAAACCATAGATTAGGAAGGAAAGGGGAGTGAAAGTTTGATAGCTTGGGGGCTGCCAGTGCTCGGTTCTCCTTCTCATCCCTCACTTCACCAGAAAACCTTTAGGCATGTCTGCAGTGCAAGCAGTCCTTTTTACAGGGCATCAGAGCGGGTCAAGGGCCAATTGCCCCCTGCCCAGTCCCCCCCTGTTGCAACCTATGGTACGTATGGGAAGAGGCCGTCTAATGCCTTGAAAGAATACTGCAGAAGCAGGGGGTCAGGTAAGAAAAGGGTTTTATCTGTTACCCTAGATCTAAATGAGCATTTAAACCTTGCAGTGTGTGAGAAGCCCCACTGTAAGGAAGGATTTTTGTTTCCCCAATAATTTAGCTTTAATTAAAAAAAATAAACACAACACATGGAGCTCAGGTAAAATACATATATTGGATCAATGACCTACCGTATTTGCCGGTGTATAAGGCGACCGGGCGTATAAGACGACGCCCTAATTTTACAGTTTAAGATTTTTTGCCTGTACTCATTGTATAAGATGACACCCCTTCCGAGGCTTCCAACGCTTCATATTTCTTCCTTCTGGAGCCATATCCTTCTTCATTCTTGCTGAAGCTAAAGCCATATTCTTCTTCCTTCTTGCTAGAGCTGGAACCAATCACAGCGAGCGATGTATTCAATTCATGAATACAAAGCCTGCTTGGATTGGCAGAGGCTGTAACATCATCAGCCCGGGCCTCTCTGACTCTCAAAGCCAATCCGAGCAGGCTACTGTATGTAGCCTGCTCAGATTGGCAGAGGTTGTTACTCTAATCCGAGCAGGCTCTGTATTCATTTGAATACATTGCTCAACAGGATTGGCTAAGCGGTATATACTGTATTTAGCCGAAGCTACATACAGTATTACCGCACATCCAGCAGGCATCCAAGCAGCTGACCCGGCGTATTAGACGACCCCTGCTTTTTGGCCATTTTTTTTTTTTTTTAAGTGTAAAAGGTAGTCTTATACGCCAGCAAATACAGTATATTAACCAACCAAGGGATGATCTCTTAAATATTAGTTCCCAGACAGACTGCAACTCAAGCATTTGGCTCGGTCATCTTAAGTCAATAACATGTAAAATGCGATTTAATATTTGAGGGTGAAAATACAAATGAATACCACAATGTATAGTTCAGAAATAGAGGCATGAAACATCCAAAGGCTGCTGGAGAGAGAAAGAAAAATCTGTGACCGTATCCAAAATGCTAAAATCCTTCATTATTCTAGTTCGAATAACTGCAAGACAGCAAACCCCCTGAATAGTCTAAATTTAGGAACTGAGTTTACACATTTGTGCATTTCACACCCTCAAAGACCATTAGAAAGAAACTGCCTGCAAAGCAGACACAAGCAAGTTAAAGAAAAAAGTAAGTAATTAGTAAAGTTACCTTTTAGAGCTGTATCCCCTGGACTGGCCAGAAACTGTATTAGTCTGCACTTTGGGGGCCTTAGAAAGAATCTTTCTGTTCTCAGGAAGGCTAAAGGTCTTATGGTCTGCCTGCTCTAACTGGGACCTGTTGCTGGAAAACCAAGAAAGAACTGCATCAGAGGATACAGGGAACAACAGATCCCTTCGGTCACAGTAAAAAGTAAGAGAGATACAACTCAGTAAAACAGCCAAAGTGCAAGAGACATCAATAAAGGATCAGAATGTATAAACATAATAGTCCCCACCAAGGATTAGGACAATGATGACTGCTGAAGACTTAAGATGAGCCATTCCCTTTAATTTATGGATATGGATGGAAAAAGCCAGTATAGTCTATAGATACAGTGAACAAGACCAGCATCTAATAAAATCTGAATCCAAAAAAGGAATAGTTCTTTCCTGATCCATGGGATATAAAATGGATTTTAGTATGGTTAGTTAACTGCTCCATTCAGTCAGTCCCTCTGTTCTATGGCAGTGGCTTACAATGGAATCCTAGGAAGAAAATGTCTAGCACTACCTTCACCTGTAACCAGACAAACACAATTTACCTTCCTCCTGCAGTGTCCTCTTGCGGCTGGGCCCCGGCAGTGTTCCTCTGTGAACGTCGCAGTGACCCCCCTGGATTGTTATTAGGCCGGCTGGACATTGGCACCTTTCACCTGAAGGGACATACCCTTTCTAGACACTACCATTCACTGAAAAAAAGAAAGAAGAAGAAAATGCCAATTATCAAACACATTTCTCAAATTGTGGTGCAACGTTGGGGTGTATTAAACAGTACAATAAACATTCCATTAAAACTAAATTATTCTGGCTCCACTGTACACAGCTGGTATATCTATAAATATGGGCAGCTTGAAATCTGTGTTGGTTATTTTACAGTGATGCAGGTTTCTACAGCAGCACAACCTAATATGGAAAAACATGAAGGCTACCACTGCTACCCTCTCCTCAGAGCTTTACTTCACCTGCAATCCTGATGCTTTAGTCCACTGAAGAGATTTACCCCTCACTTACTGTCTAAGGGACACCCATACAAGAAGGAACAATAAAAAAAAAATTAAAAAAAATGAACCCCCAATAACCATGGTCAGTGGTCCATCCTAACCCTTCCTCCCTCAACTAAGAGTGTGTGTGTGTGTGTGTGTGTGTGTGTGTGTGTGTATATATATATATATATATTTTAGCCAAAAAAGAGAAAAAAAGCGTGGGGAGGAGCAAAAAAACGTTGTATAGATAAAACCACAGCAGTTTACAGGCGGTCCCCCGAGTTACAGAGGAAGACAACAGGAAGTGAGGGAATCTACCCCTAGGAAGGGAAATTCACTCCTGTGAGAGTTACCATGGGAACAAGGTTTCTCTACTGAAGCAGTGTTACCAATCCTCCTTTTCCTTTGTGTTAAGAGTAGGTTACCCCAGCAATTTGTATTCCTGGTATGTGCCTGTTGCACCATGTTCCTGTTCTAAAAAGCATCCTGTTTTTTGTATTGCTTCCTTTGTGTGCAATTCCTGCCGATCCCTCTGCGTTTCTATTCCAAACGGACCACGCTAGGCATGAAAGCGCATTCATCCGTGCGTGGTCAGTTTTCTGTCTGGGAGCACAGCCTGCCTGTCCCCCAATGGCCAAGACTTCTTCCCCCCCCCACCCCCTACACAGCTCATCACTGAGGGGAGAATATATGGGTTGTCCCGATACCACTTTTTTTAGGAACGAGTACAAGTACCGATATTTTTTTAAATATCCCCCCACAAATGCAGCCATGTCCCCCATATAACCAGCCATGTCCCCCCCATACCTAGATGCCGCCTGGTTAAACAGCGTGCGGGGAACATCACAGCTTTCATTTGAATAGCTGTAGTCTTTCGTGCCACGCTGCGTATAGACACTCCCCCTTGCTCGGGATTGGACAGTTCACCCGAGCAAGGGGGAGTGTCTATACACGGCGCAGCGGGAAACACTACAGCTATTCAAATGAAAGCTGTAATGTTCCCCGCCCGTATTAACCAAGCAGGGATGCGGCGACGGCGGCGGGGTTCTATTTCGGTATCGGGGGTATTTGCGGGAGTACGAGTACTCCCGCAAATACTCAAAATCGGTCCCGATACTAGTATCGGTACAACATACACACATACGTACTTACTTACTTATTTTTCCTCCCTCACTAGCCCATCACTTTGGGCCTTTGCTCCCTGCTGCAAATGTTCCCTTTCACACTGAAGCGTTTTTACAGCGTTTTAGCGTTAAAAATAGCGCCGTTAAAACACTCATAAAATGCTCTCCATGCATCTCAATGGACCCTTCACACTGAGTCCTGCAAGCAGCTTCTTTGAAGCAGCTTTTGGGCGCTGAAAAAAAACCGCTCCAAAAACGCCCCTCTCCATTGAAATGAAAGCGCTGTAAAAACGCCTTATCCTTTCACACTGAGGCACTGCAAAAACGTTAGGGTCTTAGCGTTGCTTTACCAGCGTTTTTCCAGGTCTTTCACATTGGGATTGCAGATGAGGCTTCTTTCAGGCGCTTTACAGGCTTTTTTTTTTTTACACCAAAGCGCCTGAAAAGCGCTCGAATAACGCCCGAAAAACGCCCCAGTGTGAAAGGGGCCTTAGGGGAAGCGCACCAATTATAACGAGGCCCAATTCATCCACGGCCAGCATAGCTTGAGGAGGCAGTGCTTCTAACCAAGTCTCAATGTCGTTCAGCCAATCAATGGAGACTAAAAAAATCACTCGGTGGAATGTGTAAAAATGTATAAGCAAAGGAGGGACTATTGGTAATCTGTTGACTGGACGCTTGAAATACTAATATAATAATGCTGCAACCAAAGCACATGTGGCTCCAATGTTGGATTAGGAAATCAGTCTCCATACATTTTCTTTTTCAGATATAGTCACTTATTTCTGGACACCTCCACCCTTCAGTTTAACCAGTTTTTTCATTCTATGCCTAGAAGACTTGATACGGTCCTTACAAATCATACAAAATATTATATGTAGTAGTTTGTTATGGGGTGTAGACATTTTTGCAACAACTAAATTTGAGAGAAAAAAAAAAAAAAAAAACTGAAGATTTTGTAATCCAAAGTTACATTACATAGTAGGCAAGGTTGAAGACAATAGTCCATCCAGTTCAACCTGTGTAGGTGCACGTGTCAGTTTCTATATTTCCCCATATCCATGTAGGTTGTGTTCTTTAAGATGCACATCCAAGAATCTCTTAAAAATATCAATACACCCCACAGCCACCACCAATTGTGGAAGAGAGTTCCACATCCTCGTAGCCTCGACCGTGAAAAAAACCCTGCGCAGGTTAAGGTTAAAACCCACTTCTCCAATCTCATAGGTGAGACCCCGAGTCCCCTTAACACTCAGAGACTGAATAGTTTTTTCCTATGCTGGGATTGTCCTTGAAGTATTTTTAAATCACCATCATATCTTCTCTCAAGGATCGATCCATCGAGAATAGATTTAGTGTTTGCACTCGTTCCTTGTAATCTAGGTCCTCCAGTCCCCTTATCAGTTTTGTTGCCCTTCTTTGGACTCTCTCCAGTTCCAGCACATCCCTTCTGAGGACTTGTGATGAGAACTGGGCAGAATACTCCAGATGTGGTCTAACCAAAGTTTTATAAAAGTAGTAAGATTATCGTTCTCTCTGGAGCATAGCCCTTTTTAATGCCAATATTCTGTCAGCTTTGGTAGCTGCAGCTTGACATTGCATGCCATTGCTCAAATCAGTCTACTAGGACCCCCAGATCTTTCTCCATCCTCGATTTCCCCCAGCGGTTCTCCCCCTAGTGAGTAGCTTGCATTTATGTTTTTTTGCCCCCTAGTGCATTACTTTACATAGCACACATGAGGCGTCTCTGCAACCACTACTTGGTGTAATATCTTACAAAAGATTGGTTATGTATTGTATTTTTTTTTTTTTTGTATATATAAAAAGGGGCATTTTCCTCCAAAAAATAAATAAAAAAATTGCGTTTGAAAAACCACTGCAAAAATACCGTGTGACAAAAATTGCAATGATTGCCATGTTTTCCCCTTTAGGGTTTTATAAAAAAAAAAAAAAAAAAAAGGAAGGAAGTAGTACCAATTATGAAGCAATGCACTTGCATCACTCGTCCACTCCCAAGGTGGATTAGGGCACCGTTCAGAAGGGCACCCCCACAATACTTCAGAAAGAATTGTACCCACTGAAACAATGCATGTCCCTCAGTAACGTGCATTGGAATGTCATCCAGAATGGCACCCAACAACAAAAACGTAAGAATGAAAGGCCCAGTGTTTCTGCAGCACTATGTGTGGGCCTATTTACACAACACATTATATTGTGTTATGGTGCACTTGATTAAAGGGTCACTAAAGGAAAACATTTTTTTTGCTGAAATGACTGTTTACAGGGCATAGAGACATAATAGTTAACTGATTCCTTTTAAAAATGATTAAAAATAGATAAAAAAACAATCATATAATGTGCCTGCAGTGTAGTTTC
Source organism: Rana temporaria (assembly GCF_905171775.1). Classification (NCBI taxonomy): domain Eukaryota; kingdom Metazoa; phylum Chordata; class Amphibia; order Anura; family Ranidae; genus Rana; species Rana temporaria. Next base: position 113,424,540 of record NC_053492.1, on the reverse strand, counting down.
GTTTTTGCTGTTGTTTGCTGGTTCTCTGATGTACAGAGAGCCACTAGAGGGCAGTCAGCCAATAGAGAGCAGTGATACTTTGTCTAAAACTCCTCAGCACCAATCCAGTTTCGTTTTACACACACCTCCTTGATTAGTGACCACCGTGAGAAATCTCCCAGTACTGTGGTTATCAGTAAACAGGCAACCAGGAAGTGTCCAGAACAGAGAGAGATTTACAGCAACATGAAAGCAAAAACGAACAATGAGGACATGAAACCAGGACTGCAGTAAGGTAAAGGAAGCTATTTAGCAAAAAAAAAAAAAATTCCTTTAGTGACCCTTTAAGGCAGATCATTCACTTTAAAATGGACTGGAAGCACACCTTACACACCTCTTGTCTCTGCTAATATTACAAAGGCCAATTTAAGGACAATAGAAACTACATAAAGGCACAAAACAGGAACCAGAGGAGCACTTAAACCACTAACGATAGGAGGTCAGAACAAATCTCTTTAGTCTCCAGGAAATTATCTTGTTTTTTATCAAAATAGGCGACGACATACCAAGCACAAAAGCCCTAAAAACGTTGTAATTAAATTTTTTCCCATTACAGAAAAACACCCAGATTCAATGACAACACATCACACACACACACACACACAAGAAAAACAAAACCAAGAAATCTATACCATAAGGAAAAGTCCCATTGAGTACAAATGTGTGCATTGTATGCACGCCTTGCCTATGACTAGACATGGGGAAACCAGAGGTAAGAGTTGAAGTAGGTTACACATACAATGGTCTTGTGTACAAAAACATCACACCGCATTAACTATTCTGCCACAATGGTTGACAATTTCATTTATGGAGAAGTCATTAGGTCAGAACTAGAATTCATCAGAAATCTAAATTTGAGCAATTACCAGCACGGACAACTGATGTGGGTACATCAAATGGGTAAGTTGATGGGCAATGTTAGCACCACATACCCAACTACATAGACTTGAACACAAGAAATAAAAGATATTATGGGCGCTTCAAAATACACATTTACAACTTTATATAAAACAAGCAATTTAAATAAGTAGCAAGTATACCGTTAGATTAAAGAAGAACTCCACTGCATTGGTTAACCATTTTGTCTAGAGGCGCACCGAAAGGCTATATACTTACCCGATCCATCAATTCATTGAAAAACAGCACTCCCCCAAAACCAACAGCGAACTGTTCCTGCCGTTCTTTACATCCAGAGTGGGTGTATGGGCGTAATGACATCAGGAACAGTCCATGTACAAGACGGCCAATATGCGGGGGAAGGGGTGATGGGGGCAGTCAGGAGCGGTAGAAAAATCTGTCTTGCACTCAGAGGATCAGCAGATTAGGTTTTTTAGGTATATTTCCACTCTCCTCACCTCCAGGCACACGGATACATTTTTTCTGCATCGTTACCTTGCAAGAAAAAGGTTTCCATTTAAATCCTATGGGACTCTTCACACCACTGCCTTGCAGGTGCAGTACATTTTGAAGAGTCCTGCATGATGCATCTCTGTGGTTTTTGGTGTGTTTGAGTCACATGTCCATTTTTCACAGGTGCAGGCAACCCAAAAATGCACCTGAAACACAGCAAAATCGTCAATTTTTTATTGCCGTCTGTATCCTACTGGGGAGATTTGCCAGTTTGTGTTTATGACCAATGTCACTAAAAGAATAGGGAATGTAAATCCAGGCGACGGTGTGTCTTCCGATGAGGACATCAGTTCAAGTTACCACTGTATAATTGGATCCGTGAGCATTGAACTATGGGCTGCCTGCATGCAGGTAGATGAACACACATCTTCCAGCGGCTCTACACAGGGAAGACACTAATCTACCATCTGAATGAGCCCCAAGGCAGAACTCCAGCCAAAAGCAGCAAGTTAAAAATGAATAGCCCTTTAAAGAAAAAAAAAAGAAAAAAAAAAAAAACACACAACCAAGCCAGTTTTTGATACTTTATCACATTTTTCCAGCTGCTAGATATGAACAGTCTGATAGCCAGCATCATTCAACCTAAAATCTGTGCCCAAGTCATCCTGAACCCACCCCAGCCTGTGACTGGTCAGGGAACAACGAAGCAGCATTATGAGCAGCTCATCACTCTCTCTAATTAGCACATGAACCAATTGGCTCCTTGTACTGCTTCCCTCACACACTCCAGGGAATGCAAGAGACTGATACAATGATACCAGGTCAGATTCAGGTACTTTTACTGCATTTAAAAGCAGGCAAAATAAAAAAACCCATGCACAAAACCAGGCCCCTTGCAGGTTTATGCAATAATGTGCACCACATCCAACGATAAACTTGCCTTTCAAACAAAGCCCTCCAGCAGTGCGCTGTCACATCTGCCAGGGCTTCCACGTTCACCCGGGCTTCCTACCAAGTTCCCGGGCTCCAGCCATTTGAAAGGCCAAGCCGCAATGACGTCACTACCACACGAGCAGCAAGGTACCCTACACCGATTAAACAGTCACTGCGCAATGGCTATTGCACGTTAAAGAGATATTCATTGTACCTACAGGTAAGCCTGATTGTATGATTACCTCTAGCTACAAGCTCACATACAGAGTTAGAGAGGAAGTAAACCCTGATGGTTTTTGCTCCCTGCAAATTAAAAGCATAATGGGCTAGTATGCATCGCATACTAGTCCATTATGTTACGAAGCTGTCCCTTGTGCAAGCTGCGGACACTGGCTCTGTGACTGGCTGGATCCGCGTGACGTCACTCCCACGCATGTGCGCGAGAGCAGTCAGTCACGGTACTTACGAGTGAAGAAACGGTACAGAGGTCCATTTTTTCGCAGCGCATGCATCGATGACTATCGGCGCGCTACAAGTGAAATACGGCGCACGTTTAGGAGATATTTACACTACCTATAGGTAAGCCTTATTCTAGGCTTGCCTATAGGTAAAATGTCACACAAAAGGGTTTACAACCACCAACTACCACATTAAAGCTTAGGTGTGGCCAAAAGCTTTATTGGGGCATTAGCAGAGTACCAATAATATACTATTCGATTGGCTTTGTAAAAAATAAAAAAAAATAAAAGGGTCTAGTTTGAGCTTGTTTGGCTCTGCTTCTCCTTTGGGTCACAGTAATGCAATTAGTTTTGCACTCCTCTGACCCGCTTTCAGCAGAGAGTGGTCTGAAGTCCGCTCTCTGCTGACGTCACAGGAATCCGTCCAAACAGAACCATGTCATCACGACAATAAAGTCTGGATAGCCACTCCCCGACAGCTCAGTGCTCCAGTGAGCAGGGGGGGGGGGGGTGGGAGGTCAGCGCAGAGAGCTGCGCCATCAGCAATGTTTGATCGCTCAGTTCTCAGTGCAAAGGCGTAGAGGGGCCGATGCTGCATCCACCTACACAAATATGATTTGGGGGGGGGGGGGACCCATACTTCTAAAGAGTTTGTAAAACCTCTTTTTAAATCTATACTTACATTCACTGTGCAGTTAGTTCGCACAGTGTGGCCCCGATCAGTCTTCTGGGGTCCCCCGGCGATAAACCCCCTAGGAGAAGTGCTCTCCCTGGGGGTTACCTTGCAGGCATGTTCCCGAGTCCAGTAATTACATCCATAGACACAGAATGCCGGACTCAGCCCCATGTCATTGGATTTGAGCGACAGCTGCGGGAGCCAATGGCTGTGCTGCTATCAATCTATTCAATCAAGAGCCGAGAACCCCATGCAGAGAGGTACAGCGTGTCTCAGCCGAGGGAACCAAACTGGCTCAGGTTAGTAAAATGGGGGGGGGGGCCCTAGGTGGTGGGCTGGTCAGTGTCAGAGGGTTTACAGCCCCCTTTTTTTCCTGAAGAGTACAAGAGGGTTTGTGAATGGGAGAAAAATGCAGTGTGAGCAAACCTGTGGTGATCGCTGTATTCCAGTACTGGCAGTCAGTTTTATCACCAGAACTCCAGTGGTGTCATCACCATCAGAGGCTGCATGTAACATCATGGAAAAAGCAGGAGCCACACCTCATCACCTACTGGTACCTAGCTAATGTCCCAATAAAGCCTTTGCCTACATTTCAGCTGTAAGAAACACATTTCAGAGCTGCATTATTGTGCCTTTTATATACGCCTAGAACACAGCTTCTTGCAATCCATTTCATGAACAAGTGATAAAAGTCGATTTTGCTCTCACTCACCACAAGTAGGATCTCATCTGGCTGTAAGGACATGGTGATAAGGTTTGTTTTAGCTCTCTACTCTAAAACTGCCTGCTCATAGACTCGTTACCAAAAGGAAACAGAAAGACGCTTGACTTGAAATGGAGCGTGCACAGACAAATGTTAGCAGGGGCCTGCCTTGTCCCTCAGGAATGCCCTGGTTAGTATTCGGAACTAAAAAGAAAAGTAGCGTCTGCCAATACCAGCTCTGCAATAAAAACTTCCTGTCAAGTTCACGGAAAACACTGTGGAAAGAGTCGCAGTCAAACCCTCATTGCAAGTCATACTTGGAGTGACAGAAACTTCTCCCTATCACAGAGTTCTCCAGTCTCTGTCACACCCACATCACCACATACGTCTGTATCCAAACAGCAATACCTATCCACGCCAAGCTGACTCATGTCAGTTTCCTTTGGCAATTACCCTGAAAAGTCAACAATAGAAGGGAACCGGTTTAAACAAAATCAAACTGCAAGCGCTTAATGAAAAGGCAAAAACTTTTTTTTTATTGTTGTGGTGTCTTGCCAAAGTAAATCAGTGCATATTTTTAAAGTAGCAACCAGCCTAGTCCTTTGTTTACTGTGCCCCAGTCTTTATTTTTAGCAGTTTGTTGTTTAGTGCGTCGAGTCCCTCTCTTGCAGCCAGGGAAGCACACCCCGACCCCATAGGATCCTTGTTTGCACTGCCCATAATATTGCGCAAACAATCCACAGAGTGCTGCCTGTAATGCCCATGTACACACAGTGAGCACAGCACCAGCATGCTACCCTTACAGGCTCATGCACACAGAACATTTAAAAAAACGCTAGCGCTGTGGTCAGGCATAAGCAGCGCTAAAACACACTTTCAGCAGCATTCTTGAAATGCGTTTAAGCATTAATGCGCTTTTTTCTCAGCTTTTGAGCGTTTTAAAACAAACGACCATGGCGAGGCCTGTTCTGAGTGGAACCTGTCCTGTTAAACCGCTGTGTGGTCTTGGCCACTGTGCTGCAGCTCAGTTTCAGGGTCTTGGCAATCTTCTAATAGCCCAGGTAATCTTTATGTAGAGCAACGATTTTTTTTTCAGATCCTCAGAGATCTTTGCCATGAGGTGCCATGTTGAACTTTCAGTGACAAGTATGAGAAAATGAGAGCGATTACACCAGATTAAACACACCAGCTCCCCATTCACACCTGAGACCTTGTAACACTAATGAGTCACATTACACTGGGAGGGAAAATGGCCAATTGGGCCCAATTTGGACATTTTCACTTCGAGGTGTACTCAATTTTGTTGCCAGCGGTTTAGACATTAATGACAGTGTGTTGAGTTATTTTGAAGGGACAGCAAATTTACACTGTTATACAAGTTGTACACTCACTACTTTACATTGTAGCAACATGTCATTTCTTTAGTGTTGTCACATGAAAAGATAGAATAAAATATTTACAAAAATGTGAGGGGTAAAATATACAGTGGGGAAATTTGATCCCCTACAGATTTTATAAGTTCGCCCACCGACAAAGAAATGATCAGTCTATAATTTTAATGGTAGGTTTATTTTAACAGTGAGAGACAGAACAAAAAAAAAAAAAATCCAGAAAAAAAATATATATATATATAAATTGATTTGCATTTTAATGAATGAAATAAGTATTTGACCCCGTCGAAAAACACGCATTGGTGGCAAACCCCTTGTTGGCCAGAAATTTCTTGTAGTTGGCCACCAGGTTTGCACACATCTCAGGAGTGATTGTCCTCTGCAAATCCTCTCTAAATCATTAAGGTTTTGAGGCTGACGTTTCATAACTCGAACCTTCAGCTCCTGCAACATATTTTCTATGGGATTAAGGTCTGGAGACTGGCTAGGCCACACCAGGACCTTAATGTGCTTCTTCAGCCACTTTGTTGCCTTGGCCGTGTGTTTTGAGTCATTGTCATGCTGGAATACCTATCCACGACCCATTTTCAATGCCCTGGCTGAGGGAAGGAGGTTCTCGCCCAAGATTTGACGGTACATGGGCCCATCCATCGTCCCTTGGATAAGAGGATGAAGTTGTCCTGTCCCCTTAGCAGAAAAACAGCCAAAGCATAATGTTTCCACCTCCATGCTTGACAGTAGGGGGATGGTGTTCTTGGGGTTTAATAGATAGCGTTCCTCCTCCAAAACACAGCAAGTGGAGTCGATTGCAAAGAGCTTGATTTTGATCTCATCTGACCACAACACTTTCACCCAGTTCTCCTCTGAATCATTCAGATTTTCATTAGCAAACTTCAGACAGGCCTGTACATGTGCTTTCTTGTGCAGGGGGACATTGCTGGCGCTGCAGGATTTCAGTCCTTCACAGGGTAGTATGTTACCAATTGTTTCCTTGGGGACTATGGTCCCAGCTGCATTGAGATCATTTAACAATATTCTCCCGTGTCGTTCTGGGCCGATTCCTCACTGATCATTAAAACACCACGAGGCGAGAACCTGCATGGAGCCCCAGACCGAGGGAGATTGACAAGTATTTTGTGTTTCTTCCATTTGCCAATAATCGCACCAACTATTGTCACCCTCTAACCAAGCTGCTTGGTAATGGTCTTGTAGCCAATTTGTCTTTTGTAGGTCTACAATCTTGTCCCCGACATCCTTGGACAGATGAGGTCTTGGCCATGATGGAGAGATTGGAATCTGATTGGTTGCTTCTGTGGACAGGTGTCTTCATACAAGTAACAAACTGAGATTAGGAGCACTCCCTTTAAGTAGGGTGCTCCGCATCTCAGCTTGTTATCTGTATAGAAGACACCTGGGAGACAGACATTTTGCTGGATTGATAGGGGATCAAATACTTATTTCACTCATTAAAATGCAAATCAATTTATAACTTTTTTTTTAAATATGATTTTCTGGATATTCTTGTTATTTATTATTATTTGTCAGTGGGCAAATGTACAAAATCGGCAGGGGATACAATTTTCTCCTCTCAGGAGCACCTTCTTAACCACTTCCAGCCCAACGACATATGATGTCTGACTTTCGGTGGGGATATCTGAATGCCTGCAGCTACAGGCATCATCTTTTAGAGCTGGTCATTCTGTGCACCGTAAGAATGATCATAGCGGCAGTTCCGCCACTTGATCGTTGTTACAGGGACATCCCCTGTAGAATCCGTTGCCAGATGACGAGCATAGAGATCTCCAGTGACCAAATGGTCACCAGTCATCTTTATGACTGTTGCGACGTTATGATGTCACGTCCGGGCCACGGTTGTAAACAAAGCCGCAATCGTGGCTGAAAAGCATGGGATCGTTTGTTTTTTTTATATATCATGCTTTCCAGCCTGGAGGAGAGATGTGGGGTCTTATAGACCCCATAAAGAGGACCTGTCACACACTATTCCTATTACAAGGGGAGTTTACATTCCTTGTAATAGGAATAAAAAAAGTGTCAAAAAAATAAATACAGGCATACTGTAGCTCGCGCTACTATGCCCAATTTAATTCTAAAATGTTGGTAATGAGGGTGAACCACCGCTTTAATTTTAGCAATTAACCAAAATGGAAAGTAAATGAACAGAAGAGAGAAAAAAAAAAAAAAAAACAATATTTGGTGTGACCAGAGCATTTGCATAAAAAACAAACCCCAGATATTTCAGTTCTATTTTAAAGAGGTCTTTGTGAATATAGAGAAAGTTTCAGGATCAAAATGGTGGTGCTCGATTCTGTCAGGTCAGATTTATGAGTGAAAAGCAGGGAAGAGGGGTCTTTATAGCCACATATACACATACCCCATAATATAATACACACACACACACACACACCATAATATAAATATACACACACACACACACACACCATAATATAACACACACACACCATAATATAAATATACACACACACACACACCATAATATAATACACACACACACACACTTGAGCCCCCCATTCCGTAATAAGGCCTAATTCACACGGAAAGCAGTCTACTGCCCCCCTAAGGAGGTCCATGGCGTGTGGTAGAGCAGGGCTCCAAGCCATGCAGAAGATACTGCCAATTCCTAAATACCAGTTAATTATTTTTAATTCCAAGGGGGATTTTACATGGAACTACTACTGTGCTACAACCGTGTGTCAAGTGTTTGCCACACAGTTTTCAGCACAATCCCAACAACTTGCCAGCATGTGGTCAGGGAGCAGTAAAAACATTAATTAACCGTTTGTACTAACCACCCCCCATGTGAACAAGCCCTTAGAATAATTTAATCTATATCTCAAATATCCCCCACTCCCACTTTCTGGTCTAGGGACAGTAAGTGAGGGAAAATCTGTAACAGGAAGTGTGCATTGCTATTAGGGAGTCGGGGGAATTTCCTGAGGTAATCTTTTTACCGGAGATTGTATAGGAATATTTTAGGGAATCAATTGCTGTAAAACCTGGGGAGTTTAATTTTCTTTTTAGTTTTGAAAAGGGTAGAAAAGTATGATCCATAGATACTGTTCAAAGTCAGAAAATTGAACCTGACCTATTTGTACATTGGAGGACACCGTCACCTTGACCTTCCTCCCCCTGCAAAGCACAGTGCACCTCCGGGTCCAGCAAAGCATGTGACCTCCCCTTCCCCCATAACAGTTCTCAGGTCTAGCAGCCAATAGTTAGGCCCGGGCATTGTTACATGACTGAGGAAGTGATGTCACAGCTTCCAGGCTCACCAGACACATGAGGGCTGGGTGTGGGGGGAAGGAGCAAATAGACATCACTGATAATTGCCCTGAATCAGCAAGGTCACTTATGCATCTAGAAATATCTAACCAAAAGAGTTTCTTACTCATGGCTTTTTAGTGTGCATTTTCGCTGCCATCATGGAGATTTCTATACGTGTTGCTCCAGAGATACAACAGGAACTTTTTTTTGTGGAATAGAATTTCAGACATTTTACAACTTCAGGCATTTTGGTTAATGCAAGGAGAGGGGGGAGGATAGGTATGGAGAGCTGCTGTTTAAAGCAGAGTTCCACCCTAAAAATTAACTATTAACAGTTTGCCTTTAATATATAAAAAAAAAAAAAAAGTTTTACTCACTTCTATCTGACTGTTACTAGGCAGATTTCGTAATCTGCCTGGTTCCTGGTCCTAGGTGGTTCAACTTCCTGTCCTAAAACCCCATTGCCTCCTGGGAAATGACGACACACATTTCCCAGGAGTCTCTGGGTATTACCGTGCCTAAAAATCGCCCAGCATGCACCTCTCCCTGAAAACCAGGAAGAAAAAGGAACTGGGCTTCACATGCCCACACATATGATGGATACGGCCACTAAATGAGCTGGAGGATATAAGGCAAGTGTTTGCAATGATTTCTGGAATGATTGGGGAGCTATGAATATGTTTTAGGGACTATTTAATGTGATTCATTTTAGCTTACAAAAAAATAAATAAAAAAAAATTATGCCCGGAACCCCACTTCAACCACTTCCATACCAGGCACTTACGCACCTTCCCGCCCAAGCCAATTTTCAGCACTGTCGCAATTTGAATGGCAATTGCGCGGTCATGCTACACTGTACTACTCCTGGCTCTTTTTTTAACATCCTCCAATCCACGGGGATGTTAAGGAAAGAGCCTGGATGCCGACCAAGGTTTCACTGGTGTGCACTGTCGGGAATCCATTGGAACGCATCGCATTTGCGTTTGGAACGCATCGCGCATGTGCAGTTGACCGCCACGTGACTTCCGGAGCATTCTAGGATAGGCAGCAAACTGACAATACAGCGCCACTGAGCATGAATGGCCACTGTGGGGTGGCACCGATGCATCCCATGTTGCCAGTCAGTGCCCATTTGTGGGCACTGATTGGCATTTTTTTTTTTTACAGATTTTTTTTTATTTTATTTTTTTATTGCCCCCTTTTTTTTGCCCTTCCCTGGTGGTCCAGTGTGGGCTTCCCTGGTGGTCCAGTGTGGCGATCCGAGGGGGGGCTGCGCTGATAAACAATCAGCGCGAACCCCCCCTGTCAGGAGAGCCGCCTATCGGATCGGCTCCACTCGCGTCTGTCAGACACGAGTGAGGAAGAGCCATCAACGACTCTTCCTGTTTACATCATGATCAGCCGTGATTGGACACAGCTGATCACGTGGTAAAGAGCCTCCGCCGGAGGCTCTTTACCGAGATCGGAGATGCAGGGTGTCAGACTGACACCCCGCATCACCGATTGGCACGAAATCCTGCAGGACGTATAGTCAGGATTGTGTAACCACTTCTCGGATGTAAATTTCCCATTGGGCGGGAAGTGGTTAAGCAAAAAAAAAAAAAAAAAACTTGCATAGAAAACGCTTAAGTCAGGCTTTTTCCCCTGGCATTTCTATTAAAGTCTAAGGGGACAAAAAAAGTGCTTGTAATCTGCCAAAAAGATGCTTTAGGTGACAGAATGCTCAGATGTGAACAGGGGCCATTGAAATTCATGGAATTTGGCTTGTTGAGTGTTTTAGAGCTACAAGCCCAAATAAATAAAGAAAAATGGCCGATGTGTGCGCGGGACCTTAGACAGCAGGGGTTTGCCTAGGAAGAATTCCCCTCTATTCCAATGACAGCATGTTGGATTCCTCATGACCTTCGGCCTCTGTGACAACAATCACCAGGATAAATGGCGAGGGTGGATCTCCGATGATGTCATTCAGTATTGGGGAAAATACAGGCAGTTTTCAGACATTATCCCCTTGGCGAATATTGAGAAATATCAGAATGTGTTCAGGTAGATGTTAGAAAGTATATATTTTAACATATAAAAAATACATACTAAGCTGGCAGTCAAAAAAAAGAAGACTAAAATTGATTTATGAAGTATGATAGACACCTGGTATAAAATCTTGTCAGGAAATTAAGAAATAAATGATGCTTGGAGCCTGTATATGAGCAGATCTGGTTGCTAGGTGACTAAATTGGATGGATCCTGTAACACAACCAGACAGAACAACAGGCAACAGCATAGTTGGTGTTTTCTGCTGAGAACACATAAAAGCCCATGGGGTTTTACAGCAATCCTGATTACCATTTGAAATCCCAATGGTTTAGGACATCAGCTCCTTGGGGCACTGGAGTACAGCAACCCTGAATTATATACTGCAAGTCTGCCAATACACTGCCCAATAGATTTCCAAGGATCACCTATGACAATAGGCTGTTGTAAACCACTGACCAGGAATCATCTACAATGGGCAGTTCGGAATTCTCAAAATCTGCCTATACACCACGATATGGATTTCCAAGTGCCCCCTACAAAATGTTCCACTCATGAACATAATGAAATGGCTTAACTGGTGCTTGTCAACATGCAGACAATTTGTGATTAGCTAGTGACTTCCGTTTTCCCTACGAAAAAAAAAGGGACTAATTCTTGTCATTGTACATATAATCAGGATCACGTGTTGAGCAAGAATGCCAAAAAGGGTTAACTACACAAAAAGGTGATAACACTCTTAGCAAAGGGACTACCCAGAATAACAAAAACCTCAGTGGTGACCATGCATTATACATGGACACGTCTTAGGAGTTCAGGTGTGCTGTCATGTTAAAGGAGGCAATATATTTCTGGAAGATCAACAGTTCTTGTTCCATACTTGGAGGGCGTTAAATCACCTGGGCGCACATAACTATCCCCTATGGACCACAGCAATTTCTCCACATTTCTGTTTTGGGCCTGTTTATTCAGCATTATTTTTGTCATTACTTAACCACTTCCAGCCCAAAGACGTTATACATCGTATTTTGAGTGGGGATATCTGAATGATGGCTGCAGCTACATGCATCACTTTCAGCAAACAATGATAGCGGCAATTCAGCCGCTTGATCGTTCTTACAGGCAGCGGGAGGGGATATTGGATATGACACCCACGGGTGCTTTTTTGGACTCGCCCGTACGATTGGCGAGCCGGAGAACGAATCGGTGGCCGCCGGAAGCGGTTTATAGAAATTTCTGGTGACCAGTCATTTCTATGACCCTCGGAGCCCGGGCGTGACGTTATGATGTCACGTCCGGGCCGGCGGATGTAAACAAAGCTGGACTCAGCTGAAAGGCAGAGACAGTTAAAAAAAAAAATTATAATGAGAGGGGGAACCAATGCGCAAATCCACCTAATAAAGAATAATTCTGAACTAAAAGGAAACTAAAATAAAATTAAAATAAAATAGCAGCCACGACGAAAAGTGTTCTCACACTCAAGACAGATATGAATATTGGTGGGTGTAATGGCGCTAAAAACACTAGAAAAAACTTAAAAACAATAAGTGATCCTCATCACTCGACCCATAAAATAATGGAGAAAGTTTCTTGGTAAATGCTCCAATGAATGTGAATAAATGTGTCCCACTCTTGGCGAATCCTGGAATACCATCCAACATCAACAAAAAATGTGGAGGGTATTAATAGTGGCAAATAATAACAAATGATAAGTGAACAAAATGTGCCAAGCCAATGCACAATGTTGCATCAATACAATCAAAAGTGAAATATTTGGGTAACCAAATGAACATCAATATTAGTGAAAAAAAGGGAAATCCAGTATACAAAAACACCAAAAAACAATGGTCCAATAAAGTGCAGCGTGCAATAATTATAGTGTAACAAATTCCAAAGTGATCCGAAGTATTTAAAACAACATGCAAAAATTAAGCATGAAAATAAATCTAATTGTGAAAAAATGTCCAGTGAAATGAATAATGTTACATTAGTAACAATGTCTCTAAAATTCACCAATAGAAGTTAAAAATAAAAGCACAGTGATAATGGTAAAGTGTCACAGTGCATATATAGATGAAGAAAAAAACAATCATAAAAGATGTTCAGTGAAAAAGATAAGTGCTCCAAATCGCAAATCTTTAAAGTTCACAGCGTTCAGTGATCAATCCTGGATGTGCATGCAAGCTTAGAACTTCCACCATCAGGATTCCCAGAAGTGTCCAACAAACTAAGTGTTCCAGCCCCTTACCTCAGAGCGGCTTGTAATTAAGCCTATATAGATGTCTCACAGGCAGTCAGCTGTTCATCCAGCTCCACAATCCCACGACCCAGTCACGGATGGTTGCAGTCTCTCAGAGGGAACATAAAGCAAGGGGAGCCTCCATGGTGTAGTAACATCAATGCATTTTATTGAAAAACAAATAGACACTCACATTTCTAGTAGTACAAACTCGGCGTGTGTAAATCTTTGTGTCTCCCGCTCTGCGGCCGCGAACGGGTGACGCGGGTGACGTCACCAGCAGCTCCTCCACGTCCTAAGGACGTGGAGGAGCTGCTGGTGACGTCACCCGCTCGCGGCCGCAGAGCGGGAGACACAAAGATTTACACACGCCGAGTTTGTACTACTAGAAATGTGAGTGTCTATTTGTTTTTCAATAAAATGCATTGATGTTACTACACCATGGAGGCTCCCCTTGCTTTATGTTCCCTCTGAGAGACTGCAACCATCCGTGACTGGGTCGTGGGATTGTGGAGCTGGATGAACAGCTGACTGCCTGTGAGACATCTATATAGGCTTAATTACAAGCCGCTCTGAGGTAAGGGGCTGGAACACTTAGTTTGTTGGACACTTCTGGGAATCCTGATGGTGGAAGTTCTAAGCTTGCATGCACATCCAGGATTGATCACTGAACGCTGTGAACTTTAAAGATTTGCGATTTGGAGCACTTATCTTTTTCACTGAACATCTTTTATGATTGTTTTTTTCTTCATCTATATATGCACTGTGACACTTTACCATTATCACTGTGCTTTTATTTTTAACTTCTATTGGTGAATTTTAGAGACATTGTTACTAATGTAACATTATTCATTTCACTGGACATTTTTTCACAATTAGATTTATTTTCATGCTTAATTTTTGCATGTTGTTTTAAATACTTCGGATCACTTTGGAATTTGTTACACTATAATTATTGCACGCTGCACTTTATTGGACCATTGTTTTTTGGTGTTTTTGTATACTGGATTTCCCTTTTTTTCACTAATATTGATGTTCATTTGGTTACCCAAATATTTCACTTTTGATTGTATTGATGCAACATTGTGCATTGGCTTGGCACATTTTGTTCACTTATCATTTGTTATTATTTGCCACTATTAATACCCTCCACATTTTTTGTTGATGTTGGATGGTATTCCAGGATTCGCCAAGAGTGGGACACATTTATTCACATTCATTGGAGCATTTACCAAGAAACTTTCTCCATTATTTTATGGGTCGAGTGATGAGGATCACTTATTGTTTTTAAGTTTTTTCTAGTGTTTTTAGCGCCATTACACCCACCAATATTCTTAAAAAAAAAAATTATATATATATATATATATATATATATATATATATATATATATATATATATATATATATATATATATATATATATATATATATATATACATACACACATATACACACACACATACATATATACATATACACACATACACACACACACTATTCCTATTACAAGGGATGTTTACAGTCCTTGAAATAGTAATAACAATTATTTGAGAGAAAATAGAAAAAAAAATGTAAGCGCCCCCGTGTTTCCACGTACAGAAGTGAACGCATATGCAAGTAAACGGCGTTCAAATCACATATGTGCATTACCGCTAGGGTTGTCCTGATACTAGTATCGGTACTGATACTGAGCATTTGCGCGAGTACTTCTACTCGCACAAATGCTCCCAATGCTTTACCGATTCTCTCTCCCCCCCCCCCCCCCCCGAGAGCGGGTGGAGTGCGGGCGGAGAGCAAAGCTGCTGCCGCCTAGTCCCCCAAGAGAAAGCCAGGATTGGACGGGTGATCTGTCCATCAAAGTGCCCGGACAAGTGGGAGAGTCTATACATGACGAGGCGTGGCGGGGAACACACAGTTATTCAAATGAAAGCCGTTATGTTCCCCAAGCGCAAATCAACTAGACGGCAGCAACAGGGGGGGGGGGTGACTTGGCTTTCTCTTTGGTGGACACAAGGCTGCATTTAAAAAAAAAAAATTATCGTTAATCGGTATCCGCGAGTACATGAAAAAAAAAAAAGTATCGGTACTTGTACTCGGTCCTAAAAAAGTGGTATCGGGACAACCATAATTACCGCCACTTTCGTTAGAGCAACAATTCTAGCCAAAGACCTCCTCTAACGCTATACTGGTAACCTGTAAAAAAATAAATAAATTGAAAGCATCACCTATGGAGATTTTTAGGTACCAAAGTTTGGCGTCATTCCACGAGTGCGCACATACGATTCCTATTTTATTCCCTAGAGTCTCTGCTAAAAAAACATCTAAAAGGAGTGCCAGAATAGGCCTGGTATGGAAGTAGGTAGGTTCAGGTAGGTTGCAGCCTGTTGTGGAAAAATGCATTCATGCAAATCATCAGCGCTCACCTGATGTTTTTACAGCACATAGGGATAAATATCACTTATAGTGCGGCATTGTAACCCTGGGCAGCCGCTGTAGTCATTAGGACCACACAGAAATATGATTTGTTTCAACATGCAGATTAGCATCCCTTGTATGCTGTTGGTGGCTTGCATTACAATATAAGAGTACTTTTTTTTTTTTAACTTCATTAAAGTGACAAAAGTGATCTATGTTCCTATGTGCTGTAAAAACAGACCATGACATCAGGTGAGCTCTGACGATTTGCATGAATGCATTTTTCCACAACAGGCTGCAGCCTACCTGGATGCAGTGTTAACAGGCCATGTTTTTCTGTGTGCAAGAAATCTAATGAAAAGAAATGTGCAAGAAAATAAAAATTCCTGAAAAGATTCTCAGCCACAAATACTTTTCTGAAACTGAAAGCTTGGTTGGTCGAATTAAAAAAAATGGTGGCACCATCGGATCACAAAATGCATGAATGCACTGCTTGCATTTTTCCCAAAACAGGCTACAACCTACCTGTAGGAAGCATTAACAGGCCATGTTTTGTTATGTGTTCTTGTGGTGACTGCCATTAATCAAGTGCCACAAAACACCTGTCAACGCATGTGAACAGGTTATTAAGGTGGAACTTTAGTCCCAAAATAAAGTCCTGCTAGATGACTTCAGGCTGGCCCCTTTTGCAGGCAAAGCTATGCAAAACATTAAAAATAAGTATCTATACTATTTAATATCCAGTAATACACCGTTTCACCCTTTTCTGCACACACTCTATTGGCTCCCTATTTTTAGGTACTGTGTCAAATTTGTAGAGGCTGACCTGCCAACAGCCTAAAGATTTACTGCTGCTAAGGGGCTCTGAGCTTCAGCAAAATAGCCTCCAGAAGAAAGAAGAAACAGGAGCAATGCTGGAGGCAATTTACAGCACATACTAAATGTTGGTAGCATCATTATTACTGTGGAATGTATGTTCCTTGCTAAAGAACATTTTTATCTAGTTAGGTGTTCTGCTTTAAAAAGGGATCGTCAGCTTTGTCATTTACAGTGCCTTGAAAATAAATTTATATCCCTTGAAGTTTCACATTTTGTCATGTTAGGCTTCTTTCACACTATGGATTGTATGTCCGTTTTATAATATCCGTATTACACCTATTAACGGACGTTTATTAACGGATTTAATAACGGATACATACGGATAAATATTTTACCATTCTTCCTTTATTGAAAACGGATAATGTTTATCCGTATATATCCGTATACATCCGTTATATCATTCCTTTCTAACGTCCGTTAATAAAAAACATTTCACCCTTTCTTGAAGTCCAGCTCCAGAAGTCGCATGGATATTCAGGGGAACCCCGCCGTCAATTTAAAACAAAAAATGACGTGCGGTTCCCGGTAAATATCCATAACCAGACCCTTCAGGTCTGGTATGGATATTCAGGGGAACCCCGCCGTCAATTTAAAACAAAAATGACGTGCGGTTCCCCCTAAATATCCATAACCAGACCCATTATCCGAGCACGTTGACCTGGCCGGCCGCAGAAAAGAGGGGGGGACAGAGTGCGGCCCCCCCTCTCTCCTGAACCGCACCAGGCCACATGCCCTCAACATGGGGAGGATGTCCCCATGTTGATGGGGACAAGGGTCTCATCCCCACAACCCTTGCCCGGTGGTTGTGGGGGTATGCGGGCGGGAGGTTTATCAGAATCTGGAAGACCCCTTTAACAAAGGGGACCCCCAGATCCTGACCCCCCCCCTGTGTGAAATGGTAATGGGGTACACTGTACCTCTACCATTTCACGAAGGAAGTAAAAAGTATTGTAAAAAAACACACTGACACAAAAGAATAAAGTCCTTTATTTAAAAAAAAAAAAAAAAACTCCAGCGGTGAAAAATCCACTCGTTCCCGGCTTCCAGCGTTGTCCTGATCCTGCGACGGGTGCGGGTGATCTCCCGCGATGAGAAGATCCAGCGTCGGGTGATCTCCGCTCCGGCGATGTGAAGATCTATTCATCCGGCGCAGCAGCATCCCGGACCTCCTCTCACCGCTGGGCACAGCCCAGCGAATGAGCGGCTGAAGCGGTGACATTTCTTATATAGAGGAGGCAGAGCCACCCGTCACGTGACCCTGCCCCCTCTGACGTACCTCTGCTACGTCACTGGGGAAGACCATGAAGAGGAAAGGTCTTTCCTCTTCATGGTCTTCCCCAGTGACGTAGCAGAGGGTACGTCAGAGGGGGCAGGGTCACGTGACGGGTGGCTCTGCCTCCTCTATATAAGAAATGTCACCGCTTCAGCCGCTCATTCGCTGGGCTGTGCCCAGCAGTGAGAGGAGGTCCGGGATGCTGCGCTGGATGGATCTTCACATCGCCGGAGCGGAGATCACCCGACGCTGGATCTTCTCATCGCGGGAGATCACCCGCACCCGTCGCAGGATCAGGACAACGCTGGAAGCCGGGAACGAGTGGATTTTTCAGCGCTGGAGTTTTTTTTTTTTTTTTTTAAATAAAGGACTTTATTCTTTTGTGTCAGTGTGTTTTTTTACAATACTTTTTACTTCCTTCGTGAAATGGTAGAGGTACAGTGTACCCCATTACCATTTCACACAGGGGGGGGTCAGGATCTGGGGGTCCCCTTTGTTAAAGGGGTCTTCCAGATTCTGATAAACCTCCCGCCCGCATACCCCCACAACCACCGGGCAAGGGTTGTGGGGATGAGACCCTTGTCCCCATCAACATGGGGACATCCTCCCCATGTTGAGGGCATGTGGCCTGGTGCGGTTCAGGAGAGAGGGGGGGCCGCACTCTGTCCCCCCCTCTTTTCTGCGGCCGGCCAGGTTAACGTGCTCGGATAATGGGTCTGGTTATGGATATTTAGGGGGAACCGCACGTCATTTGTTTTAAATTGACGGCGGGGTTCCCCTGAATATCCATACCAGACCTGAAGGGTCTGGTTATGGATATTTACCGGGAACCGCACGTCATTTTTGTTTTAAATTGACAGCGGGGTTCCCCTGAATATCCATGCTCAGTAAAATTAACGTCCGTTAACATAACGGACATTTACAGAGACATTTACTAACGTCCATGTGCCATAGACTTCAATGTTAAAATATAACGGACGTTAATATATCCGTTACTTGCAACGGACAAATAATTTACAAAAAATAGTGCAAGACCCGTCACATATTCCGTTATAACTAACGTCCGTATGTTATAACGGACTATTACGGATCTTTACGGAACATAAAAAAATCCCATAGACTTTAATGATATTTTATAAAGGACGTATAACTTCCGTTTTTTAACATTATCTGACGGATTTTAAAACGGATTATTAAAACGGATTTATTTTGTAGTGTGAAAAGGGCCTTACAACCAAAAACAAATGTGTTTTATTTGCGATAGACCAACACAAATTGACACAATTGTGAAATTAAAAATATCCAAATTTTAAAAAAAAACATTAGTGAAAAGTGTGTCCCGAGTGAATACTTTGTAGGACCACCTTTCACAGCAATTACAGCTGCAAGTCTTTTTTGGGAATGTCTCTTCCAGCTTTGCACATCTAGAGAGTGACATTTTTACTCATCCTTCTTTGCAAAATAGCTCAAGCTCTGTCAGATTGGATGAGTGTGTCTTTCCACAGATTCTCAATTGGATTTAGGTCTGGACTTTGACTGGGCCATTCTAACACATGAATATGCTTTGATCTAAAACTATGGCCTGTCCAGGTCTTTTACCCGGCCCACCCAGCCATTCGGGCACTGGAGCCCCCACAAAGCATTGTCCGACCGGAGAGATCCATTCCCCGCCCCATAGGGGGAGGCAGGCTTAATGTCGGGCACTGTCCAGGGTGGGGGCGGAGACACAGAGCCCACTCCAGCGTGGAAAAGCTTCACAAGGATCTTCCTCGCAGCTGCCTGCTGACAGCAATAAGTCCCACAGCGATCCTCTACTCCCTGGGCACAGGACAGGCTGCGCCGATTCGCCCCCCCCCCCCCAACAGTCTAGGGAACAGAGAACTGGCCGCCTGTTTAAAAAGGTGAACCTCCGCCCCAGTCTCAAGTCTTATGCAGTCTAACAGTTTATTTTTTTAAGAATTCCCTGTATTTGACTCCATTCATCTTCCCATCAACTCTGACCAGCTTCCCTATCCCTGCTGAAGAAAAGCATCCCCACAACATGATCCCGTCACCACCATGTTTCACAGTGGGGATGGTATGCAGTGTTAGATTTTACATCACATAAAGCATTTTGCTTTTAGGCCAAAAAGTTAAATTTTGGTCTCAACTGACCAGATCACCTTCTTCCACACGTTTGATGTGTCCCGCACATGGCTTCCAGCAAACTGCGAATGGGAATTCTTATGGCTCTTTCAACAATGGCTTTCTTCTTGCCGCTCTTTCATAAAGGCCAGATTTGTGTGCGACTAATAGTTGTCCTGTGGACAGATTCTCCCACCTGAGCTGTGGATCTCTGCAGATCCTCCAGAGTTACCATGGGCCTCTTGGCTGCTTCTCCGATTAATGCTCTCCTTCCCCAGTCTGTCAGTTAAAGTGGACAGCCATGTCTTGGTAGGTTTACAGTTGTATCATGCTCTTTCCATTTCGGATGATGGATTGAACAGTGCTCCGAGTGATGTTCATAGCTTGGCATATTCTTTCATAATCTAACCCTGCTTTAAACTTCCCCACAACTTTATCCCTGATCTGTCTGGAGTGTTCCTTGGCCTTCATGATGCAGTTTGTTCACCAAGGTTCTCCAACAAATCTGAGGGCTTCACAGAACACCTGTATTTATACTGAGATTAAATCGCACACAGGTGGACTCCATTTACTAATTAGGTGACTTCTGAAGGCAATTGGTCCCACTAGATTTTAGTTGGGGGTATCAGAGTAAAGGGGGCGGAATACAAATGCAAGCCACACGTTTCACATATTTGTTTGGAAAGCCATTTATCATTTTCCTTCCACTTCACAAGTACGTGCCACTTTGCGTTGGTCCATCACAGGGGTCTCCAATATTTGTAAACAAAAGGGTCAGTTTACTGTCTGCCAGACTTTGGCAATTGGAAAATGTCCTGGCATCAGTGGACGCAAACACTGCCCCATTTTTTGTTTCAAACAAGAGGAATTGTGCCCTATCGTGTCATTTGGTGGAAAGAATAATGCCACATTGGTGTCAGTGAGAGCAATTGTGCCCCATCGTTTGGGTCATTGGGAGAAACTGTGCCCCATTCATTGTGTTAATAGGGGGAAATTATGCCTTAATGTTGGTGTCAGGATAAAATATTGCCCTAAGGCCTGGATAAAAGCAAATAGCCACATCTGGCCCCCAGGCCACAGTTTGGAGACCACTGGTCTATCTCATAAAATCCGAATGAATTACATTTAATTTATGGTTGTAACATGACAAAATGTGGAACATTTCAAAGGGTATGAATACTTTTAGGCACTGTATACCCTCCTCCTAAGTACAGGTCATACCCAGCTCCGCCCCCCGGGTTTTAATGACAATATAGCAATGTCCATATGACCTGGGGAGGAGTGCGTATGCCATTTAGCATCTTGAGGAAGCGATACCTGGACCCCTCCTCCAGGCTGTGGCCCTGCGAAGTCCATGGGCTCATGATGACATTTCAGGGGACTAAACACAGGATTTCAATGCTCCAGGATAAGGGCGAGTAAAAAAAAAAAAAAAAAAAAAAAACAGGGCTGAGGAAAGGGTGGGAGGGGAAAACTTTAACAAAAGCACACGATTGTGTATTTTTTTTTTTTGCCCCCTATTTGCAGTAAATTGCAAACCACCACCCCTATTCCAAGCAAAACACACCAAATACTACCTTTTTAAACGTTGGCTTAAAGGGGTTGTAAGGGTTTATTTTCTAAATAGGTTCCTTTAAGCCAGTGCATTGTTGGTTCACTTACCTTTTCCTTCGATTTCCCTTCTAAATGTTTTTCCCCCCCCCCCCCTTTGTTTTCTCCCTGTTCCACCTCAGAAAGCTTTTCTGGCTGACTAACCCCCAGCCGGAATGGCTCAGATGATGGGGGCAAGCTTACTGAGGAAAAACAGGAAGTGAAAAATTCAGACAAAAGAAAAAACACATTTAGAAGGGAAATCGAAGGAAAAGGTAAGTGAACCAACAATGCACTAGTTTTATTTTCTAAATAGGTTCCTTTAAGCTAGTGCATGAAAAAAAGTTTATTGCATATCACCACTAGGTCTCTCTGCAATGCATGCGTAGCTTCCTAAAAATGTCACTGGTCCTCTCGAGAGCCCCAATGCAGGCAGTGGCTTGGTTCTTGGGAGGAGTTCTGTAAATAGCAGAAAACCGTCATAGGTGGGCATAGAGCTGCACGATTAATCGTAAATTAATCGCGATTTTGATTCACCCCCCGACGATCTCCTGGCTGGATGACCCGCGATTTTCTGGTGCGGCCATAGGAAAGTCCCCGGCTTCGGCCTAGCTCCGGGTGTACCATCTTGGTACACCCAGCGGCGGCTGTCCCGTCAGGAAGTGACGTGTCGCCGCCGCCATCTTGCTCCACCTCACACTCCTGTACAGTAATGTTAGTTAGAAGGGGGCAAGCGGACATCTTGTTACACCCGACAGAGTAATAACATACTAGCTCATTATGGCTTTCAGGTAGGTTTAAAAAAAAAAAAAAAAACGAACAAACAAGAACGGGGCTTACTACCACTTTAAATTAAAAAATAAATAAAAAATTGAGAATCGTGATCTTCATTCTTTGCAAAAGAATCGCGATTCTCATTTTTCCCAGAATCGTGCAGCCCTAGGTGGGCATCAGTCTGGAGGAGTTGTAGTTTCTAGGCAGAGCAGCCCAAGTAGTGAACACATGTATTACTAAGCCCTCGCTCACACCAATGCGATTTTACAAAAAATAATAAAATCGCATGACCCATTTGACAATGGGGCCATTCAAATCATTGCAACTCAAGTCGAAATGGGTTAGATGATACTGGAAGTCCTCCAACCAGGAAACGAGGAAGGCTTCTATTGCACACTGTGAGGCTCAGTGTGCAGTAAAAACAAAGTAATGGCCAATTCACACAACCACTGCATTGACTGCAAAGTCGCTAATGTGCGCTGTGAGAACAGTGCTAAATCGCCAATCCCACCGTTTATTTTTTGTTAGCACTTTATTGAACTGTAACAAGCGACATTAGTTCTTTTCACCCTAGAAGTGCTGGGAAGAGGTGCTTTGTACCACAAACCACTGTGCTAAAAGAATTGCATAGCACCCCACAGCAGTGGGGTGAACTGGCACCATAGGAAACTAGGCAAATGGCCTTGCCCTGTCATTGGGACATGCAGTGAGCAACCCTGGCCAATGCATCTCAACGCAAATGATGTGAGTGGGTCCCAAATTCAAGGCTGGAGTTCAGCTTTAAAAATGCAATCTGGTTGCAGCTACCTGCTGACATTCCTGGCTAATGCTGCCCAGAGAGTATTAGAATATGCCGTGCAGTCACGTCTCACCAATACACTTTAAATGGGACACTGCAGGCCTACCTCTGACAGGCATCGCCGAGGACACACAGCCAGGTCACATCGCAACATTGCAGTAAAATAATCTTCCCATCACGATCAAATCTCAACAGACATTACAACATTCTGCAGCTGACCTCTAATATCCACCACCAAGAAAAACAGACAGACAAAGCAACGTCAGAGCACTCCAAAGCGAGAACACTGCACTGTGTCTACGCTGAATCAACACACTCATGTCAGGGCCATCAAAGGCACAACACTGACCCCATGACAAGCCAAAGAGACGTCCCCTTCCCTAGACCTCCCTCATACTGAAAGGGACACAGAGGAGAGCGTGAAAAGGGGGATCTAATCAGGTAGAGCACCTAGAACGTCACTAGGCCAAATCCTCCACCAAGAACAATAACAGGAAGCTGAATCTGACAAAGAGCCCCTGATGGGGGTACACAGCCCTGAGATTGGGGATCACACAAGAAAAACAAGAAAAAAAACACAAAGGGAATATTTGATCTAGCTCACGTCAGTGCAACAGAGAACGTCTGCATAATCTCATTAATTCCACGTACTGTTTACAGAAAGCCTTCAAAAGCCAAAAACGCTCAGATCCTACATGGACAAAATCTTTGTCTTCTCACGTGATCAGAAAACATGACCCTCGTGTACTGAATTGGAACGCAACCGTCTCTTTTTATTTTGGAAGGCGCCGCGCAATTGTAAATAATAAATCCAGTATAATAATAATAATAATACCAACTCCTATGGATCAGAGTGGGCACACAAAAGAATACTACATGAAATCAGATCCAATGAAAAGACGTCCTACTCAGGATCGATTATTTTTCCCTAATCAATCGATATGGATAATAAGGTGGACAGTTGGACTATAAAACCACATATCTAATAATATGACAGGCTATGGGTTTGTCTCTTGGTTGTAGATGGACTTTTTTTTTTCTTGCATTTCAATCTATGTACAAAGACTGTAAAAATTAGAAGTAGGCCGTGCCAATTATGAATGTTACCTTTCGTATCGCCTTCCCTTCCCGATTAGCGTGTAAGCTCTTATAAGCAGCCCCTCCCCCCAGATCTCTTGTACTGTACGCCTTTAGGCCCCCTAGCGTGTAAGCTCTTATAAGCAGCCCCTCCCCCCAGATCTCTTGTACTGTACTGTCTTTAGGCCCCCTAGCGTGTAAGCTCTTCTAAGCAGCCCCTCCCCCCAGATCTCTTGTACTGTCTGCCTTTAGGCCCCCTAGCGTGTAAGCTCTTATAAGCAGCCCCTCCCCCCAGATCTCTTGTACTGAACTGTACTGTCTGCCTTTAGGCCCCCGTTCGCAGCTGTGCATTCTGGGAATGTGTGCAAAACACGTTCCGCCATGCTTGCGGTGTCAAAAAAAAAGCAAAGCTCTATAGCTGAAAATGTTCTTTAGAGCGATGGTCACGTGAATGGACTGCCATATGCGTGGCATTGTGCGAAAAAGGTGCAAAAATGGGATGTTGGGGGGGTGAATGGGACCTTCTAGTATATGGTGCTGTGGAAATCCTGTATAATAATAACCCCAAAGGCTCAGAGTATGTAAGCAGATTAATGGACATTATTATTATATTGTAAAGCGCTGTGTATACTGTTAGCGCTATATAAAACTTGTATAATAATGGAGCTATATAAATTCTGTATAATAATAGTGCTATAAAAAAATAATAAATATGCGAGATTGTATAGAAAAAAAATAAATAAATAAAAAAAAAAGGAAGGACTACATGTCATCTACAATCAGATCAAATGAAGACAACTGGGGGGGCTATGGGGATAAAAATAAACAACAATGCTCCTTATCCGGATCGATCAATATTTAATGTAAAACACTTACTCCTAATCAGAAACCTGGACAACTGAAAAATAATGCTGGCCACACACAATATACAATCCGATTGTACAATCTCCTTTAGATTCACCAAAACTGTGACATGGAAATCCAACCAAATGATATCAGGCAGGCCTTGTACTATGTAACTGATGATAGGTCTATATGGGATTGTACAGCGTATGGTCAGCCAGAGGGCTCATTCACACAGACATTTTGCTGGCACACCTAGAAGATCCTGCGTATAATACGCACTTAATTACTGACGCAAAATCTGCCGAGGTGTTTTTTTTTTGTGTGCGTCTAAACTTAGAAAAAAGTTGCGTGTGGGGGGGCTCACTGATTACTACAGTGCTGCATTTAGATGCCTACAAAAGACCCATCTAAATGCAGCGTTTTTACCTGCCCATGTGAATGAGCACTCAACCATCCAATGGGAAAAGAGGACCGGCTACAGTTTGTTTCTCCTATTGGTTGACTGTTTTCTTCCAACCTATGTAGAGAGATTAGAGTAGGCCAGTCTACCTTTCTGCACCACTTCCTGGTTAGATTGTAAGCTCTCACGACTTGCATCTTTTGTACTGCAACTGTCTGCCTTTCTTTAGTGAACACTTTATTAAACCTGTATAATAAGAACAACTAGCACTTTATTAAGCCTTTGTTTCCCTTCCTTATTAGAGTGTAAGCTCTTCCAGCCAAGGACCCCCCTGCATCTTTTGTACTGTAACTGCACTGTCTGCCTTTCTTTAGTGAACACAGCCAGCACTATAGTAAACCTGTATAAGAATAAACACTATATTAATCTTTCGCATTCCTTCCTTCTTAGATTGTAAGCTCTTATGGCCAAGGACCCCCCTAAACCTCTTGTAGTGTAACTGTCCCATCTACCTTTATTGTGTGCATACAGCTGGCACTCTAATAATAATAGAAGCCAAGGGGGCATGGTGCGTGTATCTGCCCCCTTCTAATTGTATCCTATGACATAGTGATGATCTCAGGATGCGAGTGCCTCCATTGTATGTAGGGAATAGCGCCGACAGAGGCCTGTGTGTAGTAATGCTCCTAGCAGGGCCCAGCCATGACCTCCTGTGATAACCCATAGCGGGGTGCAGGCCTCAGCCCGGCCATAGGGGGAGCTCCCCCCGACACCTATTGTATAAGATACATACAATGCCATATAGTGGCCTTCCTGGCACAGACACTACACCCTCCTTATCACTGCTATGGCACCGTGCCTGTGAGCCCTGGCCCTCCCCGGGTACCTCTGTCCGCCGCACTCCCCCCGGTCTCTCCGCTTCCTCTTCGGTTTTCCTTCTCACCGATCAGCTGAGGACGCGCGGCCTCAGATCCCTCCGCGCACTATTTTACCGCTCCGGATCCTTCCGCTGCTGGGCTTACTTTATTCTCCCCATAACTGCGGCCTAGCCGGGATCCCTCCGCGGACTACTTTACGGGGAAAAAGGGGGAAACGCAGATTCACCGGGAGTGCTCGGGTGGCTGTGGCCTGTACGTGGAGCGGCTCATAGGGCCTCTCGCCCTCTCTGGATGACGTGCTCAGCGAATTTGGCGTCCGTTGGCCTCGGCCAGATGCCTTTTTATGTAACGCCTCTTATACTGCCGTCGGTTTTCTCTAAGCACAGCTTGTCGGGAAGAGTTGTAGGTCCTCACAGGACCCCTCGGCAGGCCGAGCCCGGTTTATTTCCGCCAGGGTCACCGTGTCTCCCCCGGACGGTTATTACACGCTGTGCCGCTCTGTTAGCTCCCCGGACGAACTGTTAGACGTCCAGTGCTTATTGTTCGGGGATGTATGTGAGGCGGAGGGATCTGTGGTAGCTAAGCCCCGCCTCCCACAGCGCGCACGGATCCCTCAGGGAAGGGGTAATTCGCCTTGGTTGCCCTAGCAACCGCGTGAGCGTCTCAAGATGGCGGCGTTGTTGCCGGAGATCCTGTACCAGTGTGACGGACAAGCTCCGGCGCCGAGCAAGGACTTCTATCAGCTGCAGGTCACTCGCAGCGAGGTGGGTGCGGGGCGCTCCGGTGTCGTGTTGTGTCACGGAAAGGACGGGCAGGTTTGGTGTGTGTGTGTGTGTCTGCGGGAAGCGCTGCGCGTGACAGAGGGAGGGCGGAGCCTAAGATATCTGTGTACGGAATAGGAACGGATCTGTTACTGGCAGTGTATGGAATAGGAAAGGCGGAGCTAGTGATATCAGTGTGCGGATTAGGGACTGAGCTCTTATTGGCAGTTTATGGAATGGGGGCGGAGCTAGTGATATCCGTGTGCTGAAATAGGGTCTTAGCGTGAGGGGACAGGGGGTGGAGCTAATCCTGGCAGGGTACAAAATGGGGCGGAGCTAAGAGTGCAGCGTAGAGACGGAGGCGAGGCTAAGGGTTGAGTGTGCGGATAAGGGCGGAGCTGACTGTGGGCGTGTTCTTAGTTGGGTGCGGAAGTGTACGGCATGGGGGCGGAGCTACCAATGTAACAAACAGTGCAGAGGTAGATCTGAGCTCTGTTATAGCAAAACAAAGTCTCTGTATGTGTATGTGTGTGTGTGTGTGTGTGTAGATGAGGAATATACAAAGGGGACAGCCATTACTCCTTTACCCATATTTAATACTGACTCAACCTTTTCACTGCCAGAGCCACTTTTGTGTTTTTTTGCACACGATTAAAGAAATCATTTTATGCTTGAAGATTACATAAAACCCCCCAAACCCATGCAATTATCTTTATATGGGAGTGGAAGGGCTCAAAACATTTGTTTTCAAAGTGATTTTGAAGGTACAAATAATTATAATTTTTTTTACTAGTGATGGTGGCGATCTGTGATTTCTATCGGGACTGTGACATTATGGCGGACACTTTTGACACATTTTTGGGATCATTCACATTTATACAGCGATCAGTGCTATAAATATTCACTGATTACTGTATAAATGTGACTGTCAGGGAAGGGGTTAACACTAGGGGGCGAGAAAGGGGTTAAATGTGTTCCCTAGGAGTGATTCTTACTGTGGGGGGGAGGGGACTGACTGGGGGAGGTGACCGATCTGTGTCCCTATGTACAAGGGACACACCATCGGTCTCCTCTCCCTGACAGGACGTGGATCTCTGTGTTTACACACACAGATCCACGTCCTTGGCTGTGTAACGGGCAAACGCGGGTACCTGGCGGACATTGCGGCCGGCTGGCAACAAGCATCGGCACCTCGGTGACGCGGCGGGTGCGCGCGCGCCCCCCAGTGGCCGGAGGAGCCGAGGACGTCAATAGACATCCTCCCGGCATTGTAGAGCCACCTTGTGGCTGTCAAAGTTGTATGGCCAGGATGGGAAGTGGTTAAAGAAGATGAGGATGTGCGCTGCATTTCGACATTTCATCAATTTCATCAATTGCCGCGTCACACATGTTAATTCTAGATTACAAACAGCAGATTACAAGACCGAACTCTTCAGGATCATTCCTTGATTCCGATCATGCGTGTTTGTACTTTCGACTTTTGTGTGACAATTTCTGTACTGACAATCCGAAAATCAGACGTTGAGCTGTCGTTTGTCAAAAATTTACTAGTGTGCTCATCCAGCTTCTATCTTACGAAAGATGAAAATCGGATTTCGAAAGAAGCATACTAACGGTAAGAATTTCGGACGACAGGCTGTCGAACGACAATTCCCTTTCCAAAATGCGCATCATGTGATCATGTGTACGGGCCTTCAGGCTCAACCGTTCAGAAAATAATAATTACCCCAGAATCCATGGATGGAGGGTCTTGAAGGACAACTATTTACAATATGCATACATATATCATTTTATTGCATAAAAAAAGCATAAAAGGGTGATTATACTGCGCTGCTTAAAACCCACTAATTAATAAGACCAGCTGCTCACACTGCTAACAAAGACACATTAGCTGGAACAAACAGAAACAAAATTGTGTAGCGCTATGGCAAATTAATATCTATAATGGTAGTTCCTCATGGGAAAAATGGGAACATAAATAAAGTAACAAATGCAATAAAGAAGTTCTCGTGAAAGATAAAGTCCAATGGTTGTAAACACAAAGTCCATATATCTGTAGACACCACGTGCAAAATGAGGGAACTTGATTAGAATCCCATCGAGACAAATTGTGTAGTAAGTGATCACCGCCACCAATGGTAGTAAATGGAGGCTTACCGAAGATGGTGGACCTGAAATGACGTACGTCAATCAAGTCATAACAAGCTTCAAGTACCAGACAGGGTACACAAAGTAGCAATCACCAAGAAACTTGCTAGAAGTAATCAATCAGTGTATGATCATAAATGGATAACCTTGAATCTTTGCAGCTCAGCAAGGGGTTAAATAGTTGAAAGAAAATGGAAAGAGAAGGGCCACATAGTGTAAACCGGTATAAAACTGGGTATTTATTGTAAAAAGATAGCAAGTGCACTCACATGTATCTGGATAAAAACTCGCATATTCTATAGTATGAAGCGGCAGTGGAGGCGACCCGACGGCGTTTCGTGTTATTCACACATCATCTGGGCAAACCCAGATGATGTGTGAATAACACGAAACGCCGCCACTGCCGCCTCATACTATAGAATATGCAAGTTTTTATCCAGATACATGTGAGTGCACTTGCTATCTTTTTACAATAAATACCCAGTTTTATACCGGTTTACACTATGTGGCCCTTCTCTTTCCATTTTCTTTCAACTATTTAACCCCTTGCTGAGCTGCAAAGATTCAAGGTTATCCATTTATGATCATACACCGATTGATTACTTCTAGCAAGTTTCTTGGTGATTGCTACTTTGTGTACCCTATCTGGTACTTGAAGCTTGTTATGACTTGATTGACGTACGTCATTTCAGGTCCACCATCTTCGGTAAGCCTCCATTTACTACCATTGGTGGCGGTGATCACTTACTACACAATTTGTCTCGATGGGATTCTAATCAAGTTCCCTCATTTTGCACGTGGTGTCTACAGATATATGGACTTTGTGTTTACAACCATTGGACTTTATCTTTCACGAGAACTTCTTTATTGCATTTGTCACTTTATTTATGTTCCCATTTTTCCCATGAGGAACTACCATTATAGATATTAATTTGCCATAGCGCTACACAATTTTGTTTCCATAAAAAAAGCATACCCACTACCAAAAACCACAAGATAAAAAATAATTGGCCAATTATATTTTATCTGCTTTTTGGTATTGGGTATTTATATAAAATTATATATATATATATGAATATTGTACCTAGTTGGTGTTCAAGTCCCTCCATCCATGGATCTTGGGATAATTATTATTGTTAGTCAGAGGAGAAAGGCAAGGGTAGCCAGGCACAGAAGATCGAAAAGTATAGTACAATTGGTCCCTTGGGCCAAAATAATCATGATATCCCCAGAGACACTAGAGCAGGAATTGGCAAACTACGGCCCGGCGGACCTTTTAATCCGGCCCCCACGCGCAATCTCCTCGTGCCGCGATCGCCGCTAATTGAGGCTGCGGCTTTGCCGCCTATGCTTCGAGGGGGCTGGAGCGAGGCGAGCGCAGATAGGCTGCGGGTGCTCTGCCGCCTCTCGCCCCGGGGGATTGGGGAATTCCTCTGAGAGGGCGGTGCCACCTACGTCACTGCCACAGGGAGACACAGGAAAGGAGCTGGCCGGAGGCTGCAGATAACACGGCGGTCTCGTGATCACACAGCGTGCGAACAGCAGGATATGGTAAGAGAGGCCAAAAAGAATAATTTAAAATCACTGTGCCATCAATTGTCACCACTGTGCCATGCCAAATGCAGCCACTGTGCCATGCCATCAATTGTCACCACTGTGCCATGCCAAATGCAGCCACTGTGCCATGCCATCAAATGCAGCCACCGTGCCCATCAATTGTCACCACTGTGCCATCAATTGTCACCACTGTGCCATGCCAAATGCAGCCACTGTGCCATGCCATCAAACGCAGCCACTGTGCCATCAATTGTCACCACTGTGCCATGCCATCAAATGCAGCCACTGTGCCATCAATTGTAGTTTTGTAAAATAACTATTTTTATGCTTTTCTACCTTAAATTAATCTAAACATTTAATGTTACAAATGTAATTTATATTAATTCACACATACACATCGTCCATCTACTCTTGGTCCGGCCCCCGGGTCCAATATATGAACCCATTGCGGCCCTCGAGTCAAAAAGTTTGCCAACCCCTGCTCTAGAGTGTGGTGTGTCAGTCTGGCACACCATATCACTGATCTGTAGTGCCACCTTATCAGTGAAGGAGAAAACATACTTATTTACAAAATTTTATAAAGAACATTTTTTATTTTTTCAAAATTTTCTGTCTTTTATTATTTAATTAGCAAAAAATTAAAACCCCAGTGGTGAGCAAAACCACCAAAATAAAGCTCTATTTGTGGGAACAAAATGTTAAAAATGTATTTTAGGTACAGTGTTGTATGACCGCGCAATTGTTATTCAAAGTGCGACAGCGCTGAAAGTTGAAAATTGGTCTGGGCAGGAAGGGAGGAAAGTGCCCGGTATTGAAGTGGTTAAAGGAGTTAGAAATAAAGCATTCATGGACAGAGACGCGCTTGTTTTAGACAGAGCCGGAGGTTAGAGGAATTGAAATACAATTTTGTGGATTGTGGCTGCTGCCAGGGAAAGGAGTGGCAGGTATAGGGGTGAAAGTTAGATGATGGAGGGCCTGAATTACAGGAAATATCCACAGAAGTTAGGAGAAGCAGTAGGGTAAGCAAGGTAAGATAGAAACAAGGGCCCGGATTCACAGAGAGCGGGCGCACATTACGCCGCCGTATCGCAAATAATATACGCTACGCCGACACAGCGCAGAAAGGCAAGCATGGAATTCACAAAGCCAATACTGCCAAAACTGCGCTGGGTTTCGAAGGCTAAGTCGGCGTAGGTGGAAGTGGGTGTGAGCCATGCAAATGAGACGTGACCCCATGCAAATGATGGACGTTTAACGAACTGCGCATGCGTCGTGCCGTGGACGCATCCCCCTGCGCATGCTCACAACCACATCGGAACAACTGCCTAAGATACACCGGATCACTGCCTACGCCATGAACGTATCCTACGCCCAGCCAGACTCACGTCCAATGTAAACTACGTAAAAAATGCCGGCTTGTATTCCTTGGTGCAGACCTTTGCATGTCTGCTGCTGGGTTACACCTCCTTTATGGGGCTTAACTTTACGCCGGACGTACAACTTACGCGCACATCGCGTAGCCTGCGTCGGGCGCACTTACGTTCGTGAATCGCCGTATTTCCCTTATTTGCATTTTTTAATAGAAAATCAATGGGAGCGCCACATGTGTCCAGCCTAAATATGCGCCCACGCTACGCCGGTGTAGGCAAGTTACGTCGGCGGGATGAAGCCTATTTTTAGGCGTATCTTAGTTTGTGGGTCCGGCGCACAGATACAACAGCGCATATTTGCACTTGCGTCGACGTATCTTGAGATACGTCGACGCAAGTGCTTTGTGAATCCGGGCCAAGGTTGTCAGGTAAGATGGGAACAAGGTTGTCAGGCAAGATGTAAGATGTGAATCCGGGCCAAGGTTGTCAGGTAAGATGGGAACAAGGTTGTCAGGCAAGATGTAAGATGTGAATCCGGGCCAAGGTTGTCAGGTAAGATGGGAACAAGGTTATCAGGCAAGATGTCTATTACAGGCGCGGGGTCTGGTGGAGGCGGGGCTGTGTGAGCGAGCAGAGCGGAGGAAATTTCAATGTAAGTTCTAACAGCGGGCTATACCGCTCTGCGATCCGCGGCTCTCCTCTTCCAACGTGCTCTCTGCCATCGGGGCGATCGCTGGGAGAACAGCTCTCGATCAACCCCGCCTGCCGCGGGGCTCGCCCCCTCACTCCCAGGCAGCCCAGCCCCTCGCCAGACCTAATTTTCCACTCGCAAAATGCGAGTAGACGAGTGGAAAATTTGAGATATATATATATTATACACACACACATATATTTTCCCCTTTTTTATACGTTATCACATTCCCTCTGTTCTCAGCTGCATAAAATCTGGGGGAGAAGAAGCAACCGTACACTAATCTTCCCAGTGAAAGGCTGTGGGGTGGCTGAGTTCCCAGGGCAGCTAGAGAACTGACCACGCTATGTTCTCATGCTTAGTGTGGTCAGTTTTTAATAGAAAAGCAGAGGGAATGGCAGAAACCCCAGGAATTTGCATCAAACAAAGCAATACAAAGAGAACAGGATACTTTTTCATAACAGTATATGGTACATCAGGAATAAGAAATGATGGGTTTACATATGCTTCTTTGATCCAAAAAGCAAAGGAGGGTGGTGAGAACTTTTTTTTAAATAAAATCAAGTTTTACAGATATTTAGGAGCAGTGATGACCACAAGTCAAATTTGATAGAAAGAAGGCCAGTTTTCAGGTAAAGTGACACTAAGCCTAGGTTTACACTGATGCGGGTTAGAAATCGTGCAAATTCAGCTGAACTCGCATGATTTTAAACCGGCAATGCAGTCCGACTGCTGGGGGTGATTTGACAGATGTCTACTGAAATCACCCCCCAAAGTCGCCAAAAGTAGTGCAGGAACTACTTTTGGGAATCGGTACGGCGCTGCAAAGTCGGCGTCGCACCGTTTCGGACAGTTCCATTGCCGGCAATTGTCGCAGATTTGGTATGTGATTTCACATGTCAAATCGGATGCCAAATCGGCCCAATGTGAACGTGGGCTAAGCTCTGGTTTAAAAAATAAACACTGGGGTTGATTTACTAAAACTGGAGAGTGCAAAATCTGGTGCAGCTGTGCATAGAAACGAATCAGCTTCTAACTTCAGCTTGTTCAATTTGGCTGGGTTCACACTACTACACTACTTTCATCCTACGTTGCTCTGCTACATTGGTCCTACATTTATCCTACATTGGTCCTACATCCATCCTACTTTCATGAACAGGATACTACTTTGGTCCGACTTCAATTATATTCAATGGGCCTGAAGTAGGATCAATGTAGGACCAAAAGTAGTACAGGGAGCATTTTCAAAGTCGGACCGACTTGTGTAGGACGCTACAAGACGCTCTCATAGGGAAACATTGAACACAGAGCAAAGTAGGATGAAAGTAGTGTAGTAGTGTGAACCCAGCCTTAGAGTCGGTTCACACTGCAGCAGCAAGACTTCAGGGGCGACTCGGCAAGTCGTCCTGAAGACGACTTCAGAGGCGATTGGCAAAACGACTTCTGTATAGAAGTCAAAGCAGGTCGCCCCGAGCCGCCCCCGAAGTCGTACAAGAAACTTTTTCTAAGTCGGAGCGACTGCGTCGCTCCTATTAGAACGGTTCCATTGCATTCAATGGGACGCGACTCGTCAGGCGGCTGAGCGTGTCGACCCAGTGTGAACCAGGTCTTAATGCCGGGTACACACGATCCGATTATCGGACGATCATTTTTTTTTTTTGTATGCTAATCTCACGTCGAATCTGATGAGTTTACTAAAGTCACAAAATTTCTCTTACGGCAGAATAAAAAATCCGAAGTGATGTCACGTGTTGTAATGCATTTGTATTGCATTTTCAAACGACAGCTGTACTGATTAAATGAAAATCGTACGATCTGGCATCGTACAATTTTTTTTTACGTGCATGTCCGATGAAATAAAATCGGATGAACTGTCCTGATCGGCTCTCGGAAGCTCTGTACTAATGATCCGATTATCGTACGATCGTTTCAAAAGCGGCATTTTTCGTACAATTTTTTTATAAAAACTGAAAGCTGGTTGGTTTCTATGCAGAGTTGCACTATTTTTTGCACTCTCCAGTTTAAGTAAATCAACCCCAAATCTACAATTTATTTGGGTTTCTTATCATAAGACAACACTTGTATACATGGCATATTGCCTGGCACATGGTAAAAGACCAGACATGTCCCCTTGAGTTGTTTACTGCTAAGTTGTTTATTTCACAAAGCGCAAGCCTCCATTTTAGCTTGTTTGGACAAAATGGAGAATCCAGCCACATACTAACTATTACCATAATTAATATACTAACTTATTATTATGTATGTGCACTATTAATGTATACTATGATGTGCATTAGTAATCAATGTTGTCCCCTTACATCCCCACAGTATGCACCACTACAAGGTTTGGGAGCTCACGGAGTGCATTACTACTTGATTTTTTGCGATAAGGCACTGAGTTATTTTAACTGACAATTGCGCATCATGCAACACTGTACCCAAATGAAATGTACGTGCTTTTTTTTCCCTACAAATAGAGCTTTATTTTGTGGTATTTGATCACCACTGGGTTTTAATTTTTTTTGCACTATAAACAAAAAAAGACCAACAATTTTGAAACACAAAACCCAATATGTTTTACTTTCTGCTATAAAACATATCCAATAAAAAATGTAAAAAATCGAATTTCTTCAAAAATGTTGGCCATTAGGTATTCTGCTAGATATTTTTGGTAAAAAAAAAAAAAAAATGCAATACACGTATATCAATTTGGTTGGCGCAAAAGTATAGCGTTGACAAACTATGGGATATATACTGGAATTTTTTTTTTTTTTCATACTAGTAAAGGCGGTGATCAGCAACTTATAGTGGGACTGAGATATTAATTATGGTAATAGTTAGTATGTGGCTGGATTCTCCATTTTGCGGAGATATTGCGGCGGCCAGTCTGACACTTGTGCTAAAATATGCACTGTCACTGTACTAATGACACTGGCTGGGAAGGGGGTTACTATCAGGGGCGATCAAAGGGTTAAATGTGTGCCTAACCAGTCTTTGTGTGTACTGTGTGTGCTGTTTTTACTAAGGAATGTGATGGATTTTATTCCCTGCTTTTCAGGGACAGAAAATCCATCATATCACTGCTGAAAGAACAGAGCTCTGCCTTGTTTACATGTGCCCTTGACATGAATGAAGTGTCACTTTGTGTACTTCACATAAATACCTAGATTCAGAGACGCCGCCGCAACTTTAAGGCGGCGTATCGTATTTACGCTACGCCGCCTTAAGTCAGAGAGGCAAGTACTGTATTCACAAAGTACTTGCCTCCTAACTTACGGCGGCGTAGCGTAAATGCGGCCGGCGTAAGCGCGCCTAATTCAAATGAGGATGGGGGGCGTGTTTTATGTTAATTACTCGTGACCCAACGTGATTGACGTTTTTTACGAACGGCGCATGCGCCGTCCGTGTACATATCCCAGTGTGCATTGCTCCAAAGTACGCCACAAGAACGTATTGGTTTCGACGTGAACGTAAATTACGTCCAGCCCCATTCACGGACGACTTACGCAAACAACGTAAAATTTTCAAATTTTGACGCGGGAACGACGGCCATAGTTAACATTGACTACGCCTCCTAGGGGCAGCTTTATCTTTACGCAGCGTTTCTCTTACGGAAACGGCGTATCTTTACTGCGACAGGCGCACGTACGTTCGTGAATCGGCGTATCTAGTCTTTTACATATTCTACGCCGAACTCAACGGAAGCGCCAGTTAGCGGCCAGCCTAAAAATTACACTTTAAGATACAACGGCGTAGGAGACTTACGCCGCTCGTATCTTAACCTACTTTAAGCGTATCTGGTTTCCAGAATACGCTTAAATTAACACCGGCGTAGATTCAGAGTTACGACGGCGTATCTACTGATACGCCGGCGTAACTCGCACTGAATCTGCCTAAAAGATTACAAAAAAATCTGCTGCATGTCCCTGCAACCCCAAACTGCTCCAGTGTGGCGTGCAGGCAAGTGTGAATGGACCCAAAATGAACAAATACAGAATTATTTTTAACTAATGTTGATATTTTTTTAACAACGTTACTGGGTCCTCCCACACAATAGTGATCTGTATACATTTTGCACACTGTATGATTTTAAACTCGAATACCTCCATCACCTTCATGTACAGTACTGTGCAAACTTTTTAGACAGGTGTGAAGAAATGCTGTAAAGTAAGAAAGCTTTCAAACATTTATATTTTAATTGTTTATTTTTATCAATTTACAAAATGCAAAGTAAGGGAACAAGAAAAATCCAAATATTGGGGACTACCCTTTGGCTTCAAACCAGCATCAATTCTTATGCCGCGTACACACGACCGTTTTTAATGTTTTTCTCGACGTGATTCTTGTCAAGTCTGCCTTGCATACGCACGACCGTGAAAAAAAAAATGCTCGAGCAAAGCGTGGTGACCTACAACTTGTATGACGGCACCCTTTGGGCTGCTTTTGCTGAAAAACGGTCGTGTGTAGGCTTTAACGATGGGAAAAAAACGCGCATGCTCAGAAGCAAGTTATGAGACGGGAGCACTTGTTCTGGTAAAACTAGTGTTCGTAATGGAGATAGCACATTCGTCACGCTATAACAGACTGAAAAGCATGAATCGTCTCTCACCAAACTTTTACTAACACAAAATCAGCAAGGTCTCTCCCAGGCAAAGGTTTTGACAGGTACCTGCTCCCACTCCCGGGTGACTTTGCCAAAGTCATCTGGAAGTTCGGCCCTCCTCCTCCTTCCCCCACCGCCAGGTCATTCACAAAGAGCAGCAGGCTTCACTGCCGGTTTCCCTTACCTGAAATCGGCTCGGGTGAAGGCACCACTGGATTTGTGGAAAGGTAAGTGTCCTAATATTAAAACTCAAAAGCTATTTGTAGCTACTAACTTTCATTTTTTCTGGCGGAGCCTGGAGCTTCTCTTTAATTTACAGCATTTTTTCACACCTGCCTAAAACTTTTTCACAGTAGTGTATATATTGTAAATCAAAATATATGTGTAAGAGTGGATGTAAACCCAATTCATGAAATTTGAGCTGGGCACATATATTTGCAGTGTTTTGTTATCTCTCCTCAAAGAGCTAAGTCCCATAGCTCTCTCCTGAACCGTTCCTCTGTTATCAGCCTGATAACTCCTGACATTCTCGGACACATTAGATCAGGGGTGGCCTTTTAAGTCTAGGGGATGGTAAAACACACATAGCCTGACTCGGGAGCATATCCCCATGCCGGCCCCAAAGTAAGTGGTTTGGTATAGGGGCAGACACAGAAATAATAGCAATAGTATTGCACAGAGCAAGTAAGTATAACTTGTTCATTATTTTAATAAATACAAAAAATAGCTTTCCAAAACACTTTAAAAGTAAAAAAAAAAAGTTGCACAATAACAATTCAAAGCCAAACCCCATATTCTGTAAATACCCCCCCCATCCCTGTTCCACCAATTATACCTAAGACATTCAAAATATAGACTTTAGGTATGTGTTTGTTAGAAATTGGCTAGCACCAGGATAGCAGGATAGTACATGAACACTTGAATAGACAGCAAATGGAAAGAGACAAGGCAGGTTTTATCTTGCAATAAACATTAGAATGTATTGAGTGTAATATCTGAGAGATAATCGCTGTGAATATTGGTCAGCGGTTGGACAGTATGTAAGCAACTTGGTTAGGCCTCAGTGTAAGAGGGAGAGATGAGGCAAGTTTTATGTTAAAATAAACTGTTTATAACTATGTAGTGCATCCAACCGATACACGAGAATATGTAGCCCACCACACTGCAGCCCATAGTAATTTAGCACAGTATAGCAACTAACTCTTCCTACATAGACTGTTGGCCCTCCCTAAAATACTCCAGCGCACAATGACAAATGGCTTCCTCCAATCAACCCTTTTATAGTGAGGGGGCTGGCACATAACAAAGCCCCTATTATTGGCCCTTCTAAGCTAGCTCACCCAAGCTCAGTGACCAGGCAGTTCGTTATCACTACAAAGAAATCGGTACAACGCATTTCACTATTAATTCCATTGCTTCAAACCCATTGTAGTTATCCCTGCTTATCTTTATAGAGGTTCCTGTCACTTAGACTGGCCATACACGGTTCGAATCACTACCGAATCAGAGGAACCTGAAGAGATTTGAACCGTTAATGGGCAGGCTGAATGTACCGAGTTGATCGATCAACTCGGGTGCAACCAGACTGCCAGATTCTCTTGCGATTATCGCTAGTGGCTGCTATAGTCACTAGCTTTAATCATTGGCTTCTCCCGCCCCCACCGGGAGCACACAATTGCTCGCCAGGAGGGATTCCTCTGTCGGCACTGTCTGTGTTGATGGGGGAATCTTGCAAATTTCTTTTATTTTTTGCGCTATAAACATAAAAAGACAGAAAAATTTGAAAAAAAAACACAATATTTTTTACTTTTTGTTATAATAATATCCCATTTAAAAAAAAAAAAAAAAAAATTCCCTCGGTTTAGGCCGATACGTATTCTTCTACATATTTTTGTTAAAGCGTATTCTGATTGGTTTGCGCAAAAGTTATAGCGCCTACAAAATAGGGGATAGATTCATGATTTTTTTTTTTTTTACTAGTTATGGCGGCGATCTGCGTTTTTTTTTTTTTTTTGTCAGGCCTGCGATATTGCGGCAGGCGTATCGGACACTTTTGACACAATTTTGGGACCATTCACATTTATACAGCGATCAGTGCTATAAAAATGCACTAATTACTGTATAAATGTGACTGGCAGTGAAGGTGTAAACACTAGGGGGTGAGGAAGGGGTTAAATGTGTATCCTGGGTGTTTTCTAACTGTGTGGGGGGAGGGGACTGACTGGGGGAGGTGACCGATGCCATGTCCCTATGTACAAGGGACACAGATCGGTCTCCTCTCTCCCTGACAGGACATGGAGCTCTGTGTTTACACACAGAGCTCCACGTCCCTGCTGTCACCGCCGATCGCGGGTACCTGGTGGACATCGCAGCCGCCAGGCACACGCATCCGCTTCCCAGCGATGCGCCGGGCATGTTGTTTTCCCGCTGCACGCCCCCAGCGGCGCGCACGGGGAATGTAAACAAGAGGACGTCCAAAGACGTCCACTCGGCACTTGAGAGCCGCGCTGTGGACGTCTTTCCAGCGCGGATCCCAAGTGGTTAAAACAACCGATCAAATGATGTTTATTCTCTAATTTTAACACTTAAAGTTTATTGAGGTAAAGGTGGCAGCATACAGACATTCAGACCACCATCCAAACATGGCGAATCAGACACTCAATACATAAAGAAAACAACAAAAAATATAGAGCAAGCATAAAGTCCCAGAGAGGTCCAAGGTTTCATCCTTCTCCAATTAGCAAACAGATAAGAAAAAAGAAAGAAAGATAAGAAGATAAGCAGATATGAGCCACACACAAGCGTGCAGTGCAGAAGGTCCCCTCTTATGATGGAAAAAGATCTCAAGCGATGGAAGTGGCATATCACTAAAAAGCTGTAGACCCCATAAAAATAATCAGTGGGCCCCATAATGTGTCATATTGATCTTGAGTGTCATATAAGCAGACTGTCCGGTTTTCCTTCTGCGTAAGATAACATCATTCTTGTACCCAGTCCTTAAAGGGGTTGTAAAGGCTCGTGTTTTTTCACCTTAATGCATCCTATGCAATAAGGTGAATAAACACCTCACTGTCATGGGCCCCCCAGCCCCCCGTTTTACTTACCTGAACCCGTTCACCTGCCATGCGCTTCCCCTGACGTCCTTTTCTCCACTGAGTCTGTCAGTTGATTGGACAGATTGATAGCAGCACAGCCATTGGCTCCCGCTGCTGTCAATCACATCCAGTGACACGGCCGCCAGGGGGCGGGACCGAGTCATACACTTGGTGACTATGGACGCCATCTGTATAAACAGGAGTGTGCCCTGCAAGCTAACCCCCTCGGAAAAGAGCTTCCTGGAGCGGATTAGCTTTAGTGGGAAGGAGCCAAAACAGCCGCCGTGGGACCCCAGAACAGGAGGATCAGGGCCACTCTGTGCAAAACGAACTGCACAGTGGAGGTAAGTATAACATGTGTGTTATTTAAAAAAATAAAATAAAACACGATACGATTGTTGGCCAACCGAGCGTCTGATTTTTGTCAAAAGGGCGTGTGCCAGGATCTTGTCTTGCATACTAACATTACACAATTTTCGGGCCACAAACACGAACATAGTGACGTACTACGAGGAATTTCCGCTCTTGAGTGCCACCCTTTGGACCCCTTCTGCTAATTTTGTGTTTTGGTGAGCATTGATTCCGAGCGTGTTTGTACTTTTGACTTTTGTGTGACGGATTTGTGTACTGACCATTAGAAAATGTGATGTCCAACCGCTGTCGGCTGAACATTTACTCGCCTGTCATTCAAAATTTGTTGGCCAAAAGTTGGAAAACAATTGTCAAAAGGAGCGTACTAACAGTAAGATTTAAGGACAACAGTCTGTCAACAGACAACCCCCTGCCAACAATCGGATCGTGTGCACGAGACTTAAGAGCCAGATAACATGGACAACACTGCACCATATATCATTTGTATATATTTGATATTTATTTTAACACAATATTGAGCATGCAAGTTAACGCTGGTAATCTCCTAATCATTCAAATAGAAAAAACTTTTTGGGGACGATGGTACCATGTTATTCTATTGTTTCCTGCATATAATTATACAGGGGTTGATTTACTTAAACTGAAGAGTGAAAAATCTGGTACAGCTCTGCAAAGAAACCAATCAGCTTCCAGGTTTGAGGCTAGCCACTTCCAGACCTTAGGTGTTTTTCAGATTTGGTGTTTGTAAGACTAAAACAGTTTTTTTTCTGCTAGAAAATTACTTAAAACCCCCAAACATTATATATTTTTTTTCTAACACCCTAGAGAATAAAATAGTGGTCATTGCAATACTTTTTGTCACACCGTATTTGCGCAGCGGTCTTTCAAGCGCACTTTTTTTGGAAAAAATTCACTTTTTTGAAATAAAAAATAAGACAACAATAAATTTGGCCCAATTTTTTTACATATTGTGAAAGATAATGTTACGCCGAGTAAAATGATACCCAACATGTCACACTTAAAAATTGCGCCCGCTCGTGGTATGGCGTCAAACTTTTACCCTTAAAAATCTTGATAGGCGACATTTAAAAAATTCTATAGGTTGCATTTTTTGAGCTACAGAGTAGCTCTAGGGCTAGAATTATTGCTCTCGCTCTAACGATCGCGGCGAAACCTCACTTGTGTGATTTGAACACCGTTTTCATATGCGGGCGCTACTCACGTATGCGTTCGCTTCTGCGCGCAAGCTCGTCGGGACGGGGCGCTTTAAAAAAATTTTTTTTTGTTTTCTTATTTATTTTTATTTATTGTATTACTTTTTACACTGAAAAAAATAAAAATAAAAATTTGATCACTTTTATTCCTATTATAAGGAATGAAAACATCCCTTATAATAGAAAAAAGCATGACAGGTCCTCTTAAATATGAGATCTGGGGTCAAAAAGACCTCACATTTCATAATTAGACTAAAATGCAAGAAAAAAAAATGAAACTGTAATTTTTTCAAATGACAAAAAAAAAATGTTTCTTTAAGAGGCTGGGCGGGACTGACGTTTTGACGTCACTTCCGCCCAGCAGAGCTATGGGGACGGGCGAAGGAGATTTTTCCTTCAGTCTCGTCCCCAGTCACCAGCCGAACGGTCCCGATCGCCTCCGCCGCTACCGACGGCTCCGGTAAGCGGCGGAGGGTGCGGGAGAGCGGCGGGAGGGGGGGCCCTCTCCCGCCACCGATAACGGCGATCTCGTGGCGAATCCGCCGCGGAGACCACCGTTATCGTGTACCGGACCGCGCACACTAAAGATCGATACCTCGGTTGTGGCAGCAGCTGCTGCCGTAACCGAGATATCAATCTTTAAAAATAGGACGTACATCGTCGTGCGCAGGTCTGGAAGTGGCTAGGTTTACACTGCTGCGAATTCATAATCGCGGTAAAATCGCGATTTTGCGGCTGTGATTTTGCCGCGATTTCGGCCGTGATTTAAGAGACATCTGTGCAGGTTTCTGCACAGATGTCTGTAAATCGCGACCCGAAATCGCAAAAAGTAGTACAGGAACTACTTTTTGAAATCGGTGCAGCGCCGTAGATGCGGCGTCGCATCGATTAGGACGGTGCAAATGCCGCTGATTTAAAATGCGATTTGACATGTGAAATCGCATCTCAAATCGTTCCAAATCGTACCCAGTGTGAACCCGGGCTTATTGTCAAAGCTCAATGGAACAAGCTGAGATTAGAAGCTGATTGGCTACCATGCACAGCTGCACCATATTTTGCATTCTCCAGTTTAGTAAATCAACCCCCATAGTCTTTTAAAAAACAAATCTGTTTGCTAAATCTCTCTCTATTGGATTGCTGTTTATTTTCACCAATTTCATTAACATGACACTGAAAATCTCCACCTATGTGGAGATATACAAATGTCTTCTTTAAACATTGTTCATTCCATTGTGTTGAGGCAGCTTTGTAATTAAACTGGCTTACCTGGTTGTGACTCTTTTTCCTTTCAAGGTTATTTTCAGATGGTGGAAAATCTCTCTCCGAAATGAATTTCGTGAAGCAAGACCTGGAGAACTTAAAGAGTCTCATGAGGACTTTGTGGATGATTCATCTCTGCAAGGTAAGT
The DNA here is from genome assembly GCF_905171775.1 of Rana temporaria. NCBI lineage: Eukaryota > Metazoa > Chordata > Amphibia > Anura > Ranidae > Rana > Rana temporaria. The sequence continues at coordinate 113,381,146 of NC_053492.1, read as the reverse complement.
AGTTGCCCTTCCTAAGTAACATAACACCCGCATACATTAAAGGGGTATAGTATACCACGGGTGAAGCAGTAATGGTGCGCAGTATTCATTAGCAAAAAGTCACATCTTTAGGCCCATACACACGATCAGACTTTTTGACAACAACGGTCCGACTTACGGGTTTTATCGGACAATCCGACGGTGTGTATGCTCCATAGACAATTGTTTTCGTTTTTTCAATGGACAAATGTTTGCTGCGCATGCTACCAAACTTTCCGGCAACAAATGTCCGATGGAGGATAATCCGATCGTGTGTGCACAAGTCCATCGGACTAAAGTCCAAAGTACAAACACGAATGCTCTGAACCAATGCTAAAGATCAGACAGCAATAGCAGAAGTTGCCCAAAGGGTGGCGGTAAAGAGATGAAAAACTACGTGATTTGGTGAATGTTGGCTAAAAAAGTTCTGCCGTGTGTATGCAGAACAAATTCATGGCCAATGCCCCTTCGGACTAAAATCCACGGAAAAGTTTGTTTGAAGTCCGATCGTGTGTATGAGGCTTAAGATGCAGGTTTCCCCGCATCCAGTTCGCACAGCAGGATGCTGTGACTGGCTCTCTATAGACCGGTTCACATATCTCCGCAGCGGCTCTGGTGCGATTTGCACAGGAGCCCTGTGCATGTTTTGGGCCGTTTCAGGTCCGAATTTAGCCAATAATTTGGGCTGAAATCCAACCTAAAAAGGGTGAATGAGGATGCACCAGACTCCTGCTGTAAACCACTATGTGCTGATACTAATAGTTAATTTTCTGCTGATGAAAAAAATGTGAGAGCGGCCAGGAGCACTGGCAGGGCACCCGAGAAGAGGAGGATCAGGGCTGCTCTACATATTTTTACCCCCCCCCCCCCCTCAATTTCCTTGACCAGTACTGATCTCTCTCCCCCTTCATATTTCCTCCAGTAGGACCTCTCCCTCACCTCAAAATCCCCCTCCCAATAGAGTGGTATACTCCCTAACCAAACTTCAGATTGGTGCAATGCTCTGTGAGTAGAAGTCCTCCCCTCGGTTGTGTCATGCCACACGGCACATCAGAGTCAAGCAGGATCCTTCCTCAGTTCTGTACTGTACCACAGGGAAATGAGGCATCCTCAATGAGCATTGCTAGCACAGGGCACATGCCACACATCTCTTGCGGGGTGCCCCAAGTCTAACGCTGTGACTGCCTGACTTTGTTTTTTTTTTCATTTCAGTGCTGCAGTGAAACTTGCAAAAAAAGATGGACAGTCACAGCGTTGTACCTGGGGCAACCCGCAAGAGATGTGCGGCATGTTCCCTGGGTGTCTGATGCTAGCTTATTGAGAGACAAATGGAGTCATGGATATAGGATCTAAAAAGGGCCAGATTGCTTACATTTGGATCATCAGATTCCCATGTATTAAGTACAAACGCCTAGACCAGGCATCCCTAAATGGCGGACAGCGGCCTGGTTCCGGCCCCAGTAACCATCCTACGCGGACCGCAGCCTTGCCAAATAGTTGGCAGGCACGCACGGGTCTGTCCCTTCAATAAGATCGTTCCACTGCCCCCTCCCCACACTGCCTGTCTTATTCACACAAGACGTGAAGCCCTGCCGCTCTGGACAAAGGTCGTGACTTTTTAAGTTAAGAAGTGGGTGATTGATAGCTATGCAGCGGGGCTATGTCCAAGGAATCTATCACCCACCTTTAACATGAAAAGTCCCACCCGTTGTCCAGGGCTGTTGTGCTTTCCGTCTCGTGTGAATAAGGTAGGGGTCTGTGGGGAGGGGGGGCTGTGCTGTTATGAAAAGGACAGGAGTCTACTATTGAGGGGTCTGCGATGGTTCAGTCTGGGTCAGTCTGCAATGGGTCAGTCTGGGTCAGTCTGCAATGGGTCAGTCTGGGTCATTCTGCGATGGGTCAGTCTGCGATGGGTCATTCTGCGATGGGTCATTCTGCGATGGGTCAGTCTGCGATGGGTCAGTCTGCGATGGGTCAGTCTGCGATGGGTCAGTCTGGGTCATTCTGCGAAGGGTCAGTCTGGGTCATTCTGCGAAGGGTCAGTCTGCGATGGGTCAGTCTGGGTCAGTCTGCGATGGGTCAGTCTGGGTCATTCTGCGATGGGTCAGTCTGCAATGGGTCAGTCTGGGTCATTCTGCGAAGGGTCAGTCTGCGATGGGTCAGTCTGGGTCATTCTGCGAAGGGTCAGTCTGCGATGGGTCAGTCTGGGTCATTCTGCGAAGGGTCAGTCTGGGTCAGTCTGCGATGGGTCAGTCTGCGATGGGTCATTCTGTGATGGGTCAGTCTGCAATGGGTCAGTCTGGGTCATTCTGCGAAGGGTCAGTCTGCGATGGGTCAGTCTGGGTCATTCTGCGAAGGGTCAGTCTGCGATGGGTCAGTCTGGGTCATTCTGCGAAGGGTCAGTCTGGGTCAGTCTGCGATGGGTCAGTCTGCGATGGGTCATTCTGTGATGGGTCAGTCTGCAATGGGTCAGTCTGCAATGGGTCAGTCTGCAATGGGTCAGTCTGGGTCATTCTGCAATGGGTCAGTCTGCGATGGGTCAGTCTGATGTGCACGGAATGCTGCGATCTGGCACCAATATGACACTCGACCTCTGCTGGAAGAATTTTTTTTCTGACTGGACCCCTATGAATTTTAAATCCGTACCGGTACCCCTGCCCTAGACCTTTGAAAAGCTTTTGATGGGTAGACATGGAGCACAGCACATGACTATTCCAAAGACTCATGCTTTATCTTCTTCCAGAGCAGCACTTGCAGAAGGTTGCTAAGAAACACAAGTGAACAGCAAACTCCTTCATTTAAAACTTCCAAGTGGATACAAAAAAAATCAGACTAGAGAACTGTCCTAAACATTTTTCATTGTTCATGTCTTGTGTTTTTTTTTTGCTTCAATTTAGTCCTGCGTGGCAAGGGAAGCAATGACTTCCTTATGTTAGACTTCACTCCCCATCATTCTTCCCCTATCTGGCTCCACCTCACTCTGATTTTGCTAACAGCAAACCCAAACACTCTGTATCAAAAGCTCTCTGTCTGTCTGACATACACGACTCTGTGCTCCAATCTACTGTAACTTTGAATGCTACTGTTTTCCAAGGAACTTTGCCAAAATACCTCCCTTCCTCTGTTGAACAAATTATAGCGCCGCTCCTCATCCAGGCTGTATAAATATAGTTCTGTGTTTCACCTTTATCAGACATAATTCAGGATTAACTTAATTGTTACTGCACGTTACCTGGTTTAAATCCTATTAAAATAGTTTAGGATTTAATTTTGTACCCTGGAATTTGAGCGTTTGAATCTTACTGGAAAGTGAAATATTTGGTATTACTGTTCTGATAAATCAGCCCAATGTACAGAAAGGATTGGCAGAACTTCAATCTGCCCAGTGCTTCTGACCCCCCCTATCAGTATCACACAGGTGTACCCAACTTCAGGCAAAAACCAAAGTAGACTTCACCTGATACTCCACCTGTTGGCTTAAAGGAGAAGTACAGCCAAATCTCATTTGGCTGTACTTCTGTGGATCACAGGAGTGCAGTCCATTCTGCACTCCTGTTTGACCTGTTTTCAGCAGACAGCAGGCTGAAGCCCGTTGTCGGCTGACGTCACAGAGCTAGTCCATACTGGGAAAAGATCGTGATCATATGGTCGAGTTTCACCCTGATGTCTGTGCTGGCACCCTGTTCAGCCTCTCAGCAAGCTGCTGAGAGCCTGAGCCAACCGCTCCTGTCCCCTCTACAGCCCAATGCGGGGGGTGCAGAGCAGAAAGACGGTGACTGACAGCCACCAGCCCTTGTTCATGGAGCACTGAGAACTGAGCAATCAGCGGTCTTTGATCGTTCAGTTCTCAGTCTTAGAGCCTGTGTTGTGACAAGAAAGGTCCCCCGTCGAATAATGCCCGCCCTGTACTGCACAGGTGCAGCGCTTGAGCAATCCGAAGCACTACGGAGCCGCCAAAAGTCTGTTTGTTATTTTATTTTTTTATATAAAAAATGTTCCTTTACAATCACTTTAAGGTGTAAAACCTTCCACTGTCTGTGACACAACTCTTGATCCAGTGCCGTCCCCGCTGGCAACCCTACTCTGCTCTCTTCCTGCACTCACAGGCTTCACTGGGAGCAGCGAGAGACATTGCCAAAACACAGGTGCCTAGGAGAGATGACAAAAATGTCCAGTGTGCATGAGGCCAAAACAGTCCTGCTTGCTACAGTTTAGCTATGCATGCCGTTGAAAAGAAAATGAAGTACCAGCCTTCTGGGAAATTCACATTTAAAGGAGCAGTAGGGACAAGCCCTTTTGGACCTACTTCTGTTGGTCACAGGAGTGTAGTTACAGTATCTCACAAAAGTAAGTACACCCTTCAAATTTTTATAAATATTTTATTATATCTAGTCATGTGACAACATTGAAGAAATTACACTTTGCTACAATGTAAAGTAGTGAGTGTACTGCTTGTATAACTGTACATTTTCTGTCCCCTTAAAATAACTCAACACACAGGTTTTAATGTCTAAACCGCTGGCAACAAAAGTGAGTACACCCCTAAGTGAAAATGTCCAAATTGGGCCCAATTAGCCATTTTCTCTCCCCGGTGTCATGTGACTCGTTAGTGTTACAATGACTCAGGTGTGATTGGGGAGCAGGTGTGTTAAATTTGGTGTTATCGCTCTCACTCTCTCATACTGGTTACTGGAAGTTCAACATGGCACCTCATGGCAAAGAACTCTCTGAGGATATGAAAAAAAGAATTGTTGCTCTACATAAAGATGGCCTAGGCTATAAGAAGATTGCCAAGACCCTGAAACTGAGCTGCAGCACAATGGCCAAGATCATACAGCGGTTTAACAGGACAGGTTCCACTCAGAACAGGCCTCACCATGGTCGACCAAAAAAGTTGAGTGCACATGCTCCGCATCATATGCAGAGGTTGTCTTTGGGAAATAGACGTATGAGTGCTGCCAGCATTGCTGCAGAGGTTGAAGGGCTGGGGGTCAGCCTGTCAGTGCTGGCACTGGGGAGCTACAGTTCATTGAGGGAACAATGAATGCCAACATGTACTGTGACATACTGAAGCAGAGCATGATCCCCTCCTTTCAGAGACTGGGCTGCAGGGCAGTATTCCAACATAACCACCCCAAACACACCTCTAAGATGACCACTGCCTTGCTAAAGAAGCTGAGGGTAAAGGTGATAGACTGGCCAAGTATGTCTCCAGACCTAAACCCCATTGAGCATCTGTGGGGCATCCTCAAATGGAAGGCGGAGGAGCGCAAGGTCTCTAACATCCACCAGCTCTGTGATGTCGTCGTGGAGGACTGGAAGAGGACCCCAGTGGCAACCTGTAAAGCTCTGGTGAACTCCATGCCCAAGAGAGTTAAGGCAGTGCTGGAAATAATGATGCACACACAAATTATTAACACTTTGGGTCCAATTTGGACATTTTCACTTAGGGGTGTACTCACTTTTGGTGCCAGCGGTTTAGACATTAATGGCTGTGTGTTGAGTTATTTTGAGGGGACAGCAAATTGACACTGTTTTACAAGCTGTACAGTGTTGTCACATGAAAAGATATAATAAAATATTTTCAAAAAATGGGAGAGGTGTACTCACTTTTGTGAGATACTGTAGTTCTGGACTCCTGAGATCCAGATTTGATGTCACTCAGCCAGTCCAGCCTTTAAAGAGATCCCGTCTTCAATGTCGGGATTCACCCAGATACCTGACTGGCAGCTCGCTCAACCTCTTGGTGTACCGATGAGAGCCTTTGATATTGGTGTACCGATGAGAGCTGCCTTCGCCCCCTACACTGCCCAGTGCTTCAGTGACTACCGGAAGAGCAGAGAGCTAGTGACTTATAGTCACCGTCTTTCTGCTCGCTGAAGACCGAGAACTGAGCGATCAGCATCTTATCCAGGGCTCAAGTCCTGCGGGAACGCGTGGGAACGGCATCCCTGCACTTTTTTCACAGCAGGAACGCAGTTCCCTTTGCAGGACTAGAGCAGCCGATCCGCCCGAGCCAATTCTTCACTAAGCGGCAATGCCTAGCTCGAGTCACTGTCAGGGGCAGGTGAACCTTAGTAATCCTTTGTTACTGGCCGCTTCCTGTATATGGATTCATCAGTGTGCGGGTATTCCGTCACTTCCTCGATGCCGCAATGTCTCCTGGGAGCTTTTGTCATTGTTCCCAGGAGACATTGCGGAGGTCTGCCGCGAGTTATCGCGGGATTTAGAAAGAACTTGCTTAAAGTTCTAAATCCCGCGATAACTCGCGGCAGTTCTCCGCAATGTCTCCTGGGAACAATGACAAAAGCTCCCAGGAGACATTGCGGCATCGAGGAAATGAAGGAATTACCCGCACACTACCCAATGAATCCATATACAGGAAGCGGGCAGTAACATAAAGGATTACTAAGGTACAGTGGATCGAAAAAGAAACAAAAAAACATGCGGTTTAGTAATTATGCATATGAGCGTATCTTTTTTTTTTTTTTTTTGTGGGGGAGTGGATCTTGGGTGGGAGTTCCCACACTTTTTTTTCCCAGGACTTGACCCCTGGTTGTCATGAATATGCATCATGTCTGTTTGCCTACCTGATCTCCATGTGTTCATTAGAGGCAGATCCTGTTCTGGTTTCCCTTCTTATCACTTCCTCTTCCTGTATGGCTCCACCCTAGTCCATCCCAGGAAGCCTATATTAACCTTTGCTCTACAGGTCTGCAGTGCTGTTCAACAGTGTTTCAATGCTCAGTTCCTGTCTGCAGTGTATTGCTAGTTCCTGGTTGCAGAGTGCTACGATCATCTTCCGTGTACCGTTTTGGCTTGTCCCCGACTTCCCTGTCTGCCTGTGCTCCTGACTATTTGCTTGTTCCATGGTTATCCTTGTCTGCCTGTTGCCCTGACCTCGGCCTGTCCATCACCACTGTTTGTTCTGCTGGCTGCTTCCCCCTTCTCCCTGCGGAGTGTGACCTGAGGAATCCCGGGAACGCGACCTGGACCCAGTTGCGGCCAAGACCATCCCTACCACCAAGGGCTCTGGTGAATACAAAACTGGGTCTTAGACTCCGCGCCCTGGGTGATCTTGGGTTACGCTTCCTCCCTGCCAGCAGTAGTCGGCTATAGGGTTCACTTCCCTGCGGTGCATCCCTGACCCCTACAGGGTGCACTTGTCACCTGGCCACTGGTCTTATCGCTCAACCCTGGTTCACACTGATGTGATGCAGGAAACGTGCGTTTCCCACATTGCAATCGCACTGCATCCATGCCATCTGCTGCGGGTGTCAATGTTAGATTAATGACATTCTTAAAAATGGTCTTGCACCATTTTGGTACAGATGCAGATGGTACAGATGCGCCTTGAGCCATACAAAATGTATGACTCAAATTGCACCGCACAGAAATCGCATGTGATGTGCACAGGAATGTGGTGCGATTCCTGTGCGAATCACATGAGGTGTCCTGCAATGCAAAAGTGTGAACCCAGGCTTTGTTCTCAGTCTTATGGGCCGTACACACGACCGAACATGTCTGCTGAAACTGGTCCGCGGACCAGTTTCAGCAGACATGTTCGGTCGTGTGTAGGCCCGAGCGGGCAGGATTCCAGCAAACATTTGCCCGCCGGGCCTTTTTCCAGCGGGCAAATATTTCTGGACTTGTTTTAAAACAGCCCGCTGAAATCCTGCCCACTCGGACATGTTCAGTCGTCTGTACAGACCTACCGTACATGTCCGAGCGCCCGCCATCCCTCGCATGCGTCGAATGACTTCGACGCATGCGTGGAAGCATTGAACTGGCAGGGCCGCCCACGTCGCCGCGTCATCGTCGCGGCGACGGCGCGGACACGCCCCGTGTATTGTTTATGCGCGGATTTCTGTAGGATGGTGAGTACAGCCACCATACAGAAATCCCCGGGCAGACATGTACGGTGAAAACGGTCCGCCGGACCGGTTTCATCGTACATGTATGCTCGTCTGTACGCGGCCTTAGAGGGACGGGACATATGCAGAATTGGACTGAGGGACAACAGGCTGGTTGTACCCAAGTGGATTGATGGATCGACTTGGGCACAATCCGTCTGCTTATACATAGATCGAAACTTGGCCGGTCTCTGATGAACCATGCAAATTTCAATACCATGTATGGCCAGATTTACACTTTAGATGCAGAAGACGTAGTAGGCCTTAATGCAGAGTCTTTTTCAGGGACTACTAAGCAGAAAGTGCAAAGTGCATGTGAAACGAGCATATATGGCTCCTGCTTGTACATTTATGATAAAGCAATTAAAAATGTTCTAAACTGACATAAGCTTGACAAAACTGACAGCAGATTACTGTAAGACCACTTTCACACTGGGGAATTTTTCAGGCGCTTTTGGGCTAAAAATAGCACCTCAAAAACGCCCCCTGCAGTCTCAGTGTGAAAGCCCGAGGGCTTTCACACTGAGGGGATGCGCTGGCAGGACGTTAAAAAAACTCTCGCAAGCAGCATCTTTGGAGCGGTGTTATACACCGTTCCTTCCCATTGAAATGAATGGGTGCTTTGCGGGTGGTTTTAACCCTTTTTCGGCCACTAGTGGGGGTTAAAAGCGCCCTGCTAGCGGCTGAATAGCTCCACAAAAACGTTAATAAAACGTTGCTAAAAATAGCGCCGTTTTACCGCCGACGTCGCCCCGCCCCAGTGTATAATGGATCTAAATGTACTGGAAACTTTGTTCTAAATAGACACCTCATTAGAAGGGCTGAAGTGATTATCTTTCCTGGAGAAAATACTGCTCATGTTTCTTTTTAGTGCTGCTCACATGCATGAAGGAATATATATATTTATTGATCAGATTTCTGCAGAAAAGGGTGTTCAGATTCTCAGGGATTATATGATCTAAGGTCCAGTTCACACTGTAAGGGTGCAGACTGGCGCTGATTGACTTTAGGCAGTCCCAGTGTGTTTGTTCGGGTGGCCCCCCGTTGAGAGAGATTTCAGCACAGGAATAGTAAAGACAGGAATCATTCTCTGACTTTACTGATAATATTAAGACAATTATATGCATTACAAAAAGGGGAGGGGACGAAATACATTAATTTGGGTAAGCAATAAAGAAATATTATGTTGGCAATATGTGATTGGTTAATACAAATACTACGTGTTCTGTAAAGATAAGTTATTATGGCTTACTCGTTAAAAAAAGACTTCTATTCATTAAAAAGGCTTAGTAAGTGAAAAACAACAGCTGCATAATATAATTGAAAAAGGAGGAAAGTACAAGATAGGGAAAATATAGATAAAAAATATAATACAGTTCTAGCAATTAATAAGGAATGTCTCACATGTAATAGACTATATAAAAACAACACCTGTGAGAACAATAACAAAAAGGAAAGATACATTTCTAGCAATTAATAAGGAATGTTTCGCATGTATAATCTTTTGTTCAGAGATAAAAACTACAAGAAATTTTGTATGTGAGGCCTTTTAGAATTCTACTAAAATGAGTGAAATAACATTCACTCTGAAACTCTAATGCCGCGTACACACCATCACTTTATGTGATGAAAAAAAACGACATTTTCTGTGAAGTAAAAAACAACGTTTTTGAAACTTCAATTTTCAAAGACGAAGTTGCCTACACACCATCGTTTTTTCACAATGCTCTAGCAAAGCGAGGTTACGTTCACCACGTTTTTCCATTGAAGCTCGCTTCATAACTAGCTTCTGGGCATGCGCGGGTGTAAAAACGTCGTTTTAAACGTCGTTTTTTGCTACACACGGTCAATTTCTGTGAAGTAAAAAACGATGTTTTGAAAAACGACACATAAAATTGAAGCATGCTTCAATTTTTTTTTTTCGTTTTTCACAAGACAAAAACAACGTTTTCCCCCACACACGGTCATTTAAAGTGACGTTTTTAAAAACGTCTTTTTTTTCATCACATAAAGTGATGGTGTGTACGCGGCATTAGGCCTTTTACACACGACTGAACATGTCCGCTGAAACTGGTCCGTCGGACCAGTTCCCGCGGACATGTCCGACCGTGTGTAGGGCCTACCGGACAGTTTTCCGGCCTAGCGGACAGGTTTCCAGCGGACAAAAGTTTCTTAGCATGCTAAGAAACTTGTCCACTTGGCCTGTCCGTCGGACATGTCCGATGGTTAGTACGACTCATCGGACATGTCCGCTGGCCAGAAATCCCGCGCATGCGTCGAATTGCTTCGACGCATGCGTGGAAGCATTGAACTCCCGTGTCAGAGAACGTCGGTGTCTTCTACGTCATCGCGTTCTCTGTCCACGGGGATTTTGGTCTGATGGTGTGTACACACATCAGACCAAAAGATCCCAGCAGATATGTCCGATGAAAACGGTCCGCAGACCGTTTTCATCGGACATGTCTGCTCGTGTGTACAAGGCCTGAACCCCTTTACAATCATATGTAACAGTTAAGGAAGGACCATAGCTTCAGAACCTTAAACCATTACACACACCACGTGCAGTCCACTTCTATTTCTCCTTATCTTTAGAAACTAATAATGCTTTCAACAAAAGCTTTATATTCATATTTGAGTGTAGGTGTAGGTACGCTTTATATATCACATAACTAAATTTGTATGTACAATTTCAGAGGTGTGTATATGTAAAAACTTGCTGATATTATCGAACACACCGGATAAAAGATCAAAATCGCTTGAAATATGTGACCAACATTAGTAGCTAAAATAATTTTAACACGTCTGGACTTGTCCAGCTTGATCACCCTACCTGCTCAGTGTGTACTTTTCTCCACTTGGATAAAAGAATAGTTAACTAGTTGAGCCCCTAACTCATTGTAGCTATGCGCTTATTCATATTGTCAATGATTCTGCTATTACTTACAATACAGAAGAGATACATTATTGTTTTTTTGGGGACATACAATGCTATTTTCCTGTTTTATTATTTAATTTGCTTAAAGGTAAGAAGATTTTTTTTCAGTTTGACCAGCTATAATTTTACTTTAAATTCTTATCTTGTTCCTTTTATCAGAAGATCAAAATGATGTCTCCAGTTCATGAAATTATTTAATATATAAATTTCATAAATTCTTTCAGGGTATTTTTAAAAAAGGATGCGTACTTTGACACCCATGCTGCTACAAGAACCAAAAACAGTCCGGGATTTCAAAGCCCTGCTTTTCTCCCCCTTCTTTCTCTAGGGCTTCTGGGACAGATCAGAGTGATTCTGATTGGCCACGTGACTGCTTTAATCGATCGGAATAGCTGTGATCTGTCTTGACGTCACAAAGGAAAGAAGAGGGAGAAGAGCGGGGATTTCAAATTCCAGCGGCCCCCTCCATTAAGGGCGCACAAGTGCCGCCTCCCCTTTCCATTTCCGCAGCCACCCCCGACCGTGTGTATGTTCCCTAGCAGTTTTCCCTGCTCTCTATTTTCTCGTCAGGATTCCCGGCAGAGTGAAAACCGGTCATCTGTATGCTTACCTGCAGGGTAACGAAACCGCGCATGCTCGATAACACTTTGACGCATGCGCGGTAGCATACAAAGTTCGTGTGGGGTGTAGCAAGATTAGCGGCGATGGAATCAAATGTGACGAGACGCCGGCTCGTCATAGTCAATGACGTCACCGCGTTCTTGCCATTCAAAAGGACGGCGGTTCTTTTCAGTGGCCGTCTGTATACACGGCTTTGCAAGGCAAGCTTGCCAGGAATCCCATCAGGAAAATCAACGTTTTTTTTTCTGACAGGATTCCTGGCCGTGTGTACAGGGCTTCAGACAAATAAAGCTCTACTCTGCCTGGTTAACATGTTATGCATTGCAAAAAAAACTTTGCAGTTCCTATAGTACTTTATATGTGTGTTATGTTTAGGTTTATCTTGTGTATGTGTATGAGGCCTATCTTGTGATTACAGGATAGGAGGTATACATCTTAAGGGCGTATGGCCATTAGCATATAGCAGTTTCCTAAAGCCCAAGTACCCCAACCAACTGATCCTGTTTTGTGGATCTCATTGTGTAAGCCCCTTCACACTTGCGAATTGGGGCCATTTGTGATTAGCTGTGGGAGACCCAGCAGGGGTTCCCTGCAATTAACTGAAGGCAGAAAGCAATGGAGAGCTGTATTCACTCATGCAGCTATTACCTGCGTATGACCATCTGCATCCATCGCTGAACGTCCACAGGTTATTGCTGCACGAGCGATTACATGCGATCGGCCATGTCAGGAGCTGTCAGCCTCCCATTGCTTTTAATGGGGCTTTCCACCCGCAGCTAATCGTAAACAGTAGGGATGAGCCGAACACCCCCCTGTTCGGTTCGCACCAGAACCTGCGAACACACCAAATGTTCGTGTGAACTTTAGAACCCCGTTAAAGTCTATGGGACTCGAACGTTTGAAATCTAAAATGCAAATTTTAAAGGCTAATATGCAAGTTATTGTCCTAAAAAGTGTTTGGGGACCTGGGTCCTGCCCCAGGGGACATGTATCAATGCAAAAAAAAGTTTTAAAAACTGCAGTTTTTTCGGGAGCAGTGAATTTAATAATGCTGAAAGTGAAACAATAAAAGTGAAATATTCCTTTAAATTTCGTACCTGGGGGGGGGGGGGTGTTAAGTAAGCATGTGAAATAGCGCATGTTTCCCGCACTTAGAAATGTCTTTGTACAAAGTGTCATTTCTGAAAGAAAAAAAGTCATTTAAACCGGACTCGTGGCTATAATGAATTGTCGGCTCCCGGCAATTCAGAGAGAATTCATTCATAAAAAAAAAAGCGTGGGGTCCCCCCAAATTCAATTACCAGGCCCTTCAGGTCTGGTATGGATATTAAGGGGAACCCCGTCGTCAATTTAAAAAAAAAATCACATGGGGTTCCCCCCAAATATCCATTCCAGACCCTTCAGGTCTGGTATGGATTTTAAGGGGAACTCCACCCCAATTTTTTTTAAAAAAATGGCGTGGAGTTCCCCCAAAAATCCACACCAGACCCCTTATCCGAGCACGTAACCTGGCAGAAAAGAGGGGGGGACAGAGAGCGCCCCCCCTCTCCTGAACCGTACCAGGCCACATGCCCTCAACATGGTGACAAGGGCATGTTGATGGGGACAAGGGCCTCATCCCCACAACCCTGGCCGGTGGTTGTGGGGGGTCTGCGGGCGGGGGGCTTATCAGAATCTGCAAGACTCCTTTAACAAAGGGGACCACCAGATCCTGGCCCCCCCATGTTGTACCCCTACCATTTCACGAAGGAAGTGTAAATAGTTGTAAAAAAACACACACACACCGTGGAATAAAGTCCTTTATTAAAAAGAAAAAAATCCAGCGGTGGTAATCCACTCGGTCCCAGCTCCCCGCTCCAACGTTGTCTGTATCCAGCGACGGGTGATCTCCTCTCCGGTCCAGCGATGAGAAGATCGTGCGGGATCCAGAGCGCAGCATCGCCAGCCACCTGTCTCCACCGCCGGAGACAGCCCGGCGAATGACGCTGCTGAAGCTGTGACATTTCTTTTATAGGCGAGGCAGGGCCACCCGTTACATGATCCTGCCCCCTCTGAGCAAGGGGGAAGCCTGGGCTTCCCCAGTGACGTAGCAGAGGGTGCGTCAGAGGGGGACGGGGTCACGTGACGGGTGGCCCCGCCTCACCTATAAAAGAAATATCACAGCTTCAGCAGCGTCATTCACCCGGCTGTGTCCGGTGGAGACAGGCGGCCGGCGATGCTGCGCTCTCGGACGATCTTCTCATCGCTGGACCGGAGAGGAGATCACCCGTCGCTGGATACCGACAACGTTGGAGTGGGGAGCCGGGACCGAGTGGATTACCACCGCTGGATTTTTATTTTAATTTTTTAATTTTAATAAAGGACTTTTTTCCGGTGTGTTTTTTACAACTATTTACACTTCCTTTGTGAAATGGTAGGGGTACAATGTACCCCATTACCAATTCACATAGGGGGGGGGGCAGGATCTGGGGGTCCCCTTTGTTAAAGGGGTCTTCCAGATTCTAATAAGCCCCCTGCCCGCAGACCCCCACAACCACCGGCCAGGGTTGTGGGGATAAGGCCCTTGTCCCCATCAACATGGGGACATCCTCCCCATATTGAGGGCATGTGGCCTGGTACAGGTCAGGAGAGGGGGGGGCGCTCTCTGTCCACCCTCTTTTCTGCGGCCGGCCAGGTTACGTGCTCGGATAAGGGGTCTGGTGTGGATTTTTGGGGAACTCCACGCCATTTTTTTTTTATTTGGGGTGGAGTTCCCCTTAAAATCCACACCAGACATAAAGGGCCTGGTAATTGAATTTGGGGGGACCCCACTTTTTTTTTTTATTAATGAATTCTCTCTGAATTGCCGGGAGCCGACAATTCACTATAGCCGCGAGTCCGGTTTTTAAATGACTTTTTTTCCTTCTGAAATGACACTTTGTGCAGAGAGAGTTCTAAGTGCGGGAAACATGCGCTATTTCACATGCTTACTTTACACCCCCCCAGGTACGAAATTTAAAGGAATATTTCACTTTTATTGTTTCACTTTAAGCATTATTAAATTTACTGCTCCCGAAAAAACTGCAGTTTTTAATACTTTTTGTTGCATTGATACATGTCCCCTGGTGCAGGACCTAGGTCCCCAAACACTTTTTAGGACTATAACTTGCATATTAGCCTTTAAAATTAGCACTTTAGATTTCTCCCATAGACTTTAACAGGGTGTTCCGCGGATTTTCGAATTTGCCGCGAACACCCCAAATTGTTCGTTGTTCGGCGAACAGGCAATGTTCGAGTCGAACATGAGTTCGACTCGAACTTGAAGCTCATCCCTAGTAAACAGCTCTATTCACAAGAGTGGATGGGACTTTAATCGACTATGGTAATCATTAATCCAGCAATACATGTTAAACCACCTAAAATTTGAGAGATCCTGAAAGCATGGCCTGTTAGGCATATTTGAGGACTCTAGCTGACATAGAATGCCATTATGAGAGGCAATACTGTGATATTAGGTTTTGCCTGTAGGTGGCCCTGTGAGATCTAATATGACAAACACAGTGCAATGAGACAGGTTTTTTTTAGGGGTTATGCCTTATTGTTACTAATGGGGGAAATAGTGATGGATAGATTTTTGCCTTTAAAATGTATTTCTTAGTCTTTTTAAATGTTTAAAAACTAATAAGACTATCTAAAATTGCAAGTGCCTCATGCTACCTAGAAACCCTCCTCTGATCTTGGGTGCACTTATTCGCTTGCTCTGTGGGGGATCTGCTTGCTCATTGGGGGGATCTCTCCGCTGATCCCCGCTGAGCAGGCGGATGACAGAACCAGGGTTGCCAACCGCCGGTAAATTTACTGACAGTTTGTAAAAATCTGTGATTTTTTTTTACAACTGCCAGTAAATATCAGGGACTGATAATTTTCATGCTGTGTTGACTTTTTAAGTGTAAATTAAGCAAATTACTTTGCTATAGTTATTGTCAGTGTTTCCATATCATGTTTATACAATGTGTGATTATTTGTGCGCTAACACGTAAGCCTCGTACACATGACCGGTTTTCCCGTCGGGAAAACTGCCATGAGAGCTTTTGGCCGGGAAAACCGGCCGTGTGTATGCTCCATCGTAGTTTTTCTGACAGGAAAACTCCCTGGAAAAAAAGAGAACCGCACAGGTTTCCGAGGGGAAAACTTGTGTGTGTGTGTGGGGGGGGGGGGGGGGGGGGTGGCTGCTGCACTGTTCCTAGTAGACAACATACTACTATAGGTAAAAGAACATATAAATGAACTGTGCAAACTTGCAAAATAAATGTGCAAAATCAAAAATTGGGTTCCTGTGCAAAGTGCCAAAAGCTAAGTGCAACTGTAATAAATGTGCAAAACAAGCTGAGATAAAAAAACTTGTGCAAACTGCAGTAAATAAAGCTAAGTCCAATCAAGTTAAAAAACGTGCAAAATTGCAATCAAGCTGTGAACACAACAGCATTTTTTTTTTCCATGTGCAACTATTCCAATGTGCAAAAGGTGCTGGAGAGATGTGCAAAAAACACTCTGGTGGGAGTGGCCTCTTACCTTGCGGTAATGAGACAACCGCATATGTATGTGTCTCTCTCTCTCTATATATATATATATATATATATATATATATATATATATATATATATACACACTTGGGGTAGCTGTGTTCCTCCCTTGTGTTCCTGAGCCGGGTGTGGGTCTTGGGTTTTGCCTTTGTCTCTCAGTGGAAGCAAGGAATTTAAAAGAAAGGGGGTTCTGGATAGTGTAGTATGTTTAAACCAGTATGGATTTAATTAAAATAGTCAAGGGTACTAACGTAACATAAAAACAATGAACACTTATCTCCTACGAGTGGCGAGCTAGTCAGCCTACGTCTGTCTGCGTGCCTTTCCGTCCCTACGCGTGGCATCACTAACATGTGACTTCATCAGGGTATGATAAGAAGGCACAAAACATGTCTTTAAATAGTCTTCCCATTAACAATAATGGAGCGGCCATTTTCCTGTAGTTCAATGTAAAACATCATAGCAGCCATTTTCCTAGAGGCCGTGTGTGTCAGTAAGCGTGGCCATTTTCTGGGTTATCACTATACTGCGGAGCGCAGCCATATGACACAAAGATAGCTCTATGGGCACGTCCATAAATTTTATTGTATGGTGCTCCAAATTTCAAGATTGTGTGACACAAAGTTATGATCACTATGAGGCTAAAACCATAGATTAAATAGATGGTAATAAGGACGGCCATGAGAGTACACTATCGACAGCAGGGAATGTATGCATAAGTTACAGTCACCTGATGTAATGGACAGTAACGATAAAACATGGGTCATTTGCTTAAAAAAAATGGAGTGGATTGTTAATGGGAAGACTATTTAAAGACCTGTTTTGTGCCTTCCCATCACCCCCTGATGAAGTCACATGTTAGTGATGCCACGCGTAGGGACGGAAAGGCACGCAGACAGATGTAGGCTGATGAGCTCGCCACTTGTAGGAGATAGCTGTTCATTCTTTTTATGTTATGTACCCTTGACTATTTTAATAAAATCCATACTTGTTTAAACGTACTACACTATCCAGAACCCCCTTTCTTTTAATATCCTTGCTTCCACTGAGAGACAAAGACAAAGCCCAAGACCCACACCTGGCTCAGGAACACAAGGGAGGAACAGCTACCCCTAGTGTGTGTGTGTGTGTGTGTGTGTGTATATGTATGTATGTATGTATATATATATATATATATATATATTAGGGCTGTGAAAATTAAAGATTAATTCCTCGATTTAATCGTACATTTTTTTGATCGATCAAAATTCTTTTGATCGGTACTAGTGGTGCAACGGATCGTAAATGTTTTCGTGATCCGGCAGCGGCCTAGGTGAGCCTAGAGCGGCGCGCTGACGTCTTTACCTGGCCTCAACTGCTCGTGTTAGGCTGGCTTCTCTGGCAAGACTAAGCAAGCACTAATCTTCCTATACAGTGGGGGAGATGTGGACCATATTACAGTGGGGAGATGTCTGTGGATCGTACAGTGGGGAGATGTCTGTGGATCGTACAGTGGGGAGATGTCTGTGGATATTACAGTGGGGAGATGTCTGTGGATATTACAGTGGGAGTGATTGTGGATATTACAGTGGGGAGATGTCTGTGGATATTAGTGTAGGGAGATTGTGGATATTACAGTGGGGGAGATGTCTGTGGATATTACAGTGGGGAGATGTCTGTGGATATTAGTGTAGGGAGATTGTGGATATTACAGTGGGGGAGATGTCTGTGGATATTACAGTGGGGGAGATGTCTGTGGATATTACAGTGGGGGAGATGTCTGTGGATATTACAGTGGGGGAGATGTCTGTGGATATTACAGTGGGGGAGATGTCTGTGGATATTACAGTGGGAGTGATTGTGGATATTACAGTGGGGAGATGTCTGTGGATATTACAGTGGCTTAGATGTCTGTGGATATTACAGAGGGGGAGATGTCTGTGGATATTACAGTGGGGACTATATATGGTGATGATCCGAAAAATGTATATGCATTATAATTAATCGAAATTAGTCGATTAATCGGTTTAAAAAAAATCGATTAATCGAACATGAAAATTTTAATCAGTAAAAGCCCTAATATATATATATATATACATGCGGTTGTCTAATTACCTCAAGGTAAGGGGCCACTCCCACCAGAGTGTTTTTTGCACAAAGAGGAGATTTACATCTCTCCAGCACCTTTTGCACATTGGAATAGTTGCACATTGAAGAAAGAATTGCTGTTGTGTTCACAGCTTGATTGCAATTTTGCAAATTTTTGGACTTGATTGCACTTTGCTTTATTTACTGCAGTTTGCACAAGTTTTTTTTTTTTTTTATCTCAGCTTGTTTTGCACATTTATTACAGTTGCACTTAGCTTTTGGCACTTTGCACAGGAACCCAATTTGTGATTTTGCACATTTATTTTGCAAGTTTGCACAATTTATGTACACCAGTGTACACTCAGACTATTATTACAATTTCTGTATGCATGTTGCACTTTGATATCACCATCGGACTGTTTTATATATTTTAGTTGCTTTATACCTTTGGAGTTTATGCCTATGAGATTAGCTTTTATGCACTTTGGCACTTTGGCACTTTGTGATATTTTGCAGTTCATATCATGTTTATACTGTTCAAATATTCACAGTGCTCGTTTTCAATAGGAGTTCTGTAATTTCTCAGGTTGCCATTAAAAAATGTGCTCCCCCAGTAATGTTTCTATGTTTTGTCAATAAAAAATGCTGCGGTAGGTTGGCAACCCTGGAAAGGACCATGTCCCGCTCTCCTCTATAGAGCAATCAGATGGAAACGGACTGCCTGTCCGTTTCCATCTGATGCCATCTGATCCACCGGACAAATAAAAAATAGGACCATCTGTTTTTGGCGGACAGGATAGGATCGGATGGCGGCCGCTCTATAGAGGACAATGCAGGGTCTGATCAGGTCTGCCGGAAAAACTGACAGACGGACCTGATCAGACAGCCCGTGTGAAAGGAGCCTAAGGCCGGGTTCACACTGGTACGACATACGCTCCGACTTTGAGAGCACATGTCACATGACGTGTGTAAATCAGTGATTCCCTATGAGAGCCGTCTTAATTGGGCCAACACAAGTCGGTCCGGCTTTGAAAAAGGTTCCTGCACTACTTTGGTCCGACTTTGGTCCTACTTCAGCCCATTGAATATCATTGAAGTCGGATGGAAGTCGGATCCTTGTCCTAACCATCCTGACATGGTGATTACAGCAGCAGGAAAATGAATTTATGTCACACTGGAATTGTTTTGATTGGTCAAAGGACAGGGCAGACTATCTTAAAGTCGGAGCAAAATCTTATCCTATTCATGCAAGTCGGATTGGAAATAGAAGTGCAGTGTGAACCCGACCTTAGGGAGGGATATAACCCTTGTAATTATTTTTTTTGCCATCTGCGTCCCACTGATTTTAAAGGAGAATGTATACTGGGTTTCATACATAACATTCTTTCTAAATTAAAATCATTAAAAAATGCCAGATAAATATCACATGTTGCATGTTAATAATTTGCATTCTAATTTTATATCAACCGGTGGCTACTTCTCGCATTTTACAGGCTGTCATCTGCTGTAAAGCTTGTTTACATACTTAATTGGATGACCCATCAGCAATGACTGCTGTGCTGTTTCGTTAGCTAACCCATAGTGCTCTGAAAATCCTCTGTCACGTATTAAATATTTTTTGTATATCTAAGATTGTGTATAGAGGAAAAACAGATGTAAATCCGTTTCAAAAACGTAAGAAAAAAATATTGGATTTATCCAAAAACCCACAGTGGCAATTATTGCAAAATGTGCAGCACATGTTTGGGTGACATTCATTCTAAATGGCACCCCAAACGCAGTGCAATTTTGCCATGATTGACGCACGACAGAATCGCGCTGCAATCACAGCAAAATGTGCCTTTAAAAATCAGGTGAAGCTTGTCAACCAAAAAGAAGCAGGAGCTATTTTGGCGAACAAATGTGCATAGGGCAGCCAATGCAGTTAAAGGGCTGCCTTATGCATGAGATGTAGAATCGTGTGAAAATCGTCCACACAAAATCGAGAGCAGGAATGCGAGTTCCAGCTACACAAAGTGTGAATGGGGTCTAAGTAAGACAGGCTGGGCCTTGCTTTGTGTGAAAAGGCAGTGAAGAGGAAATGCGGTAATTTGGGTCTCTTTGCAGTTATTAAATCAATCTGCATTTATTAAGAAATCAGAAATAATTGAGAAATCTTTTTGAAACAGACAATAGAGTTAAAAGGTAAAATAAATAATATGATTGCGAGTACGTTGATGTTTTTACTGTATTGTTGCTAAAAATGTATTCAGAGGTGTAGCGACACTCGTATAATGTGTAAAGGGGTAATACCACAAAACAACTGACATTTTTGCTTTGATCCTATTTTATATATAATCTAATGAAACAGATTGAGATTGCTTTTTATTTTTTATATTGAGAATATGAATTGATGTAGTAACTGTGGTTCTTCCTCTGCAGCTCAGATCGACACAGTGTTTGGCCAGAAGGTTTTGAGTTACGTCATTAACCTATGCCGGGGTCAGTATGATTTCTTGGAGCGCCTTTCCGAGTCATTGATACTCTACCTCCTGACTTTCTTGGACCTAGAGGACATTGCTCAGCTTTCCCAGGTCTCTCATACATTTCAAAAGGTAATGTTTGTATATGGCTGTATCTGCTGACTATTAGTGAACTGATCAAGCAAAATTTCTGTTTTACACTGAAAAGGTATAAATGTCAGTTACAGGACTGCATTTTGTGTGATTGTTGAATCCTGTATAATATGTCCAAAGCTTACCGCACATGTTGTAATCTCCTTAAAGGCTAAGTTTGCCTTTTTTTTTTAAATTTTCTAAATTTCTAAACCCAATATACCATTATTTTGCCTCTTTTGCAAAAAAAGAGAAAGCTTTCTATTTGTCCTAGACAAGGCCTTACCTTAACCTCAGTGTCCTGGTGAAAACTCCTCCATTAGCCGTCCTGAATTTGATAATCAGGACTAGGGATGAGCTCGATGTTCGGGTCGAACATAAGTACGACTCGAGCATCAGGTGTTCGCTGAACAGCGAACATTGTGGGGCGTTTGCGGAAAATCTGAGCACAGCAGAATGCCCCATAATGCACTGCAAGATCGCAGTGCATTGCTGTATGATTGGCCAAAGCATACACCTGACCTGCATGATTTGGCCAATCACGTGCTCTGCTAAGGTTATTCAGTTAGTGGCAGTGTATTTGATATATATATATATACCGTATTTATCGGGGTATATCGCACACTTTTTTGTCCTGAAAATCAGGGCAAAATCGTGGGTGCGCTATATACGTCGATACCCGCTTCCCGCGCCGTGTTTGAATGCCTGCGCCGACATATACCGAGCACAGTACACTTGGGTACATTCGGCCAGGCTCGGCTTCGCTCGTAGTCATGCTCTGTGACGTTTATGCGTGAGAAGCCGAGCCTGGCCGAATATACCCGAGTGTACTGCGCTCGGTATACGTCGGCGCAGGCTTCAAACTGAGCGCGGGAAGCGGGGATTCAACATGAAGACAGCGCGGGAGAAGCCGGCAGGACACCACCGAGGCCGCAGACGGATGCCGGACCGGACGAGGCCGCCGATGGACGCCGGGCAAGACACCAAAACTGTAAGTAGTAAAATGTAATAAAATGTTTTTTTACATGATTTTAGGGTCAAAATTAGGGGTGCGCGCTATACGCCGGAGCGCGCAATACCCCGATAAATACGGTATATATATATATATATATATATATACACTCTGCATTTAGTATATATTATATATTCAGTGTTTACTCGATATTCAGTCATTGCAGGCAGTGTATTAATAAATATATGTGATTTCACCTTTTAACCACTTAAGCCCCGGACCATATTGCTGCCTAAAGACCCAAGGGGTTTTTACAGTTCGGGACTGCGTCGCTTTAACAGACAATTGCGCGGTTGTGCGACGTGACTCCCAAACAAAATTGGCGTCCTTTTTTCCCCACAAATAGAGCTTTCTTTTGGTGGTATTTGATCACCTCTGCGGTTTTTATTTTTTGCGCTATAAACAAAAATAGAGCGACAATTTTGAAAAAAATGCAATATTTTTTACTTTTTGCTGTAATAAATATCCCCCAAAAGCATATATAATTTTTTTTTTTCCTCAGTTTAGGCCGATACGTATTCTTCTACCTATTTTTGGTAAAAAAAATCGCAATAATCGTTTATCGGTTGGTTTGCGCATAATTTATAGCGTTTACAAAATAGGGGATAGTTTTTTTTTTATTTTTATTTTTTTTATTTTTTTTTACTACTAATGGCGGCGATCAGTGATTTTTTTCGTGACTGCGACATTATGGCGGACACTTCGGACAATTTTGACACATTTTTGGGACCATTGTCATTTTCACAGCAAAAAATGCATTTAAATTGCATTCTTTATTGTGAAAATGACAGTTGCAGTTTGGGAGTTAAACACAGGGGGCGCTGTAACATTTAGTGTTCACTTTGTGTGTGTTTACTAGTGTAGGGGGGTGTGGCTGTAGGAATGACATCATCGATCGGGTCTTCCCTATAAAGGGAATCACCCGATCGATGCGCCGCCACAGTGAAGCACGGGGAAGCCGTGTTTACACACGGCTCTCCCCGTTCTTCAGCTCCGGGGAGCGATCGCGACAGAGCGGCTAAAAACAAATAGCCGCGCCGTCGTCCCAGATCGCTCCCAGAGCGGACCCGACCTCCGCATGTACCGGGGGGGTCCCGATCGGACCCCCCACCCACGTCTAGCAGAGGACGTACAGGTACGTACATGTGCCTGTCCGTGCCATTCTGCTGACGTATATGTACATGAGGAGGTCGGGAAGTGGTTAAACAAGTAATTGAATAAACAGGAAAAATAGAAGGGCTCAATAGCATATCATTTGCAATGAATATTAGTGACAACACTGAATCAATGAATATAAATAACGTGAATACTATAATTATCACCCAGTGACCTGACACATTAATAATAGTCTATAAACTCATATGCAAAAATGTTTTGATTGTGTTCCAATGCTAAATCTTCTTATCTCCTCCACCACACCAACGTGCAAGTGACTCCTCTCCCTTTAAAAAACGCACTCACAAGTGGCAGCTTTTTGTTATTTCTGAATTTTCACAGGTGCAGTGGTGGTATTTGGTATCAGGGGCGGTCATATATCAATTACCAACAGCTTTATAATAAATATATATAGTATTTAATACAGTGTGTACAGTTTCTACTACACTCCTGGTGGTGTAGACAGTATAAGATACAGTGCAGCTGTTGTACAGTTTCTAATACAGAGCAGCCGTTGTACAGTTTCTACAGTGCAGGCGGTGTACACAGTATCTAATACAGTGTGTACAGTTTCTACTATTAATTTGGTGGTGTACACAGTATCTAATACAGTGCGTGAAAGAGAACCTGGTTGATGGTGAGTGTGATGAGGCTGAAGCATTATGGGTGGAACTGCATACAGATGTGCGTAGTTCAAAATTAATCATTGGAGTTTGTTATAAACCACCCAATGTTAATGAGGAGGTGGAGACTCAGCTCCTTGCACAGATGGAAATGGCTGCAAGGTCTGGGACGGTGATAATAATGGGGGATTTTAACTACCCAGAAATTGACTGGATTAATGGCACTTCTGGGACAGTTAAAGGACAAAAATTTAAAAACCTATTGCAGGACAATTTTATGGTGCAGTTTATTGAGGCCCCAACTAGGAATGATGCTCTGTTGGACCTGATAATTTCAAACCATGCAGAGCTTATTACTAATGTTCAGATACAGGAACACCTGGGTAGCAGTGATCATAACATGATTTCATTTAATGTTAACTATAAGCAAGAAATACATACAGGAAATATTAAAACACTAAATTTTAAGAGAGCAAATTTTCCAAGGATGAGGGCTGCTCTCCAGGACTTGGACTGGGAGGGACTATTGGCACAGATGAACACAGAACAGAAATGGGAATTCTTCAAAAAAACTGTGTGGAACCTCACTGCAAAGTATGTTCCCATGGGCAATAAGTTTAAAAGGCTAAAAATAAAACCTATGTGGCTCACGGTCAAAGTTAAAAAAGCTATAAACAATAAGAAAGTAGCTTTTAAAAAATATAAAAATGAAGGAACACTAGTGTTGTTTAAATGTTACAAAGAATATAACAGGATATGCAAAAAGGAAATCAAGGATGCAAAAATTCAAAACGAACGACAGATTGCAAAAGATAGTAGGACAAACCCCCAAAAATTCTTTAAATATATTAATAGTAAAAAGGTGAAGTCTGAGCATGTAGGCCCCTTACAAAATAATCTAGAGTGGGTGACTGGGGACAAAGAGAAGGCAAATTTACTAAATGTTTTCTTCAGCTCTGTGTATACAATGGAGCATGGGGGAGCTCATGTCCAAAATGGGGGTGGGAGTGACACAGCCCCAAATCCACAATGGCTCAAAAGTGATATGGTCCAGAAATATTTAGACAGAATAAAGGTGGATAAAGCACCTGGACCTGATGGCATCCATCCACGGATCCTAGGTGAGTTGAGCTCTGTCATTTCAAAGCCACTGTATCTAATATTTAGGGACTCATTAAAGACAGGAATAGTACCACTGGATTGGCGCAGGGCCAATGTGGTGCCCATATTTAAAAAGGGAACAAAGTCTTTACCAAGTAACTATAGACCTGTTAGTTTAACTTCTATAGTTGGGAAGATACTGGAACGTTTAATAAAAGACCACATGGATGAGTTCTTGCTGGAAAAAAACTATTTAAGCAGCAGACAACATGGATTCATGAAAGACAGAAGTTGTCAGACAAACCTGATTTCCTTTTATGAAGAGGTAAGTAAAACCCTGGACAGAGGCGTGGCTGTGGACGTGATATATTTGAATTTTGCAAAAGCGTTCGATACAGTTCCGCACACACGGCTCATGTGTAAGGTAAGGTCTACAGGATTGGATATATCAGTTTGTAAATGGATAGAAAACTGGCTGAAAGACAGAATTCAGAGAGTCGTGGTTAATGATTCTTACTCTGAATGGTCCAATGTTATGAGTGGTGTACCCCAAGGTTCAGTGCTGGGACCCTTACTTTTCAATATATTTATAAATGATATTGGGTCTGAGATCAAAAGTAACATTTCTGTCTTTGCAGATGACACCAAGCTATGCAGTGGAATAACGTCCTTACAGGATGTCTCCAATTTACAAGCCGACCTCAATGCTCTGTCTGATTGGGCGACTAAGTGGCAGATGAGGTTTAATGTAGATAAATGTAAAGTTATGCACTTGGGGGCTAAGAATATGCATGCATCATACATACTAGGGGGAGTACAACTGGGGGGGTCTGTAGTGGAGAAGGATCTGGGGGTTTTAGTTGATCATAAGCTCAATAATGGCATGCAATGCCAAGCTGCGGTTTCCAAAGCGAGCAAAGTCCTTTCTTGTATTAAGAGAGGTATGGACTCCAGAGACAGAGATATAATTTTGCCCCTGTACAAATCATTAGTAAGACCTCATCTGGAATATGCAGTTCAGTTTTGGGCACCAGTTCTCAAAAAGGATATAGGAGAACTGGAGAAAGTGCAGAGAAGAGCAACCAAACTGATAAGAGGCATGGAGGAGCTCAGCTATGAGGAAAGATTAGAGGAACTAAATTTATTCACTCTTGAGAAGAGGAGAATAAGGGGGGATATGATCAACATGTACAAATATATAAGAGGTCCATACAGTGAACTTGGTGTTGAGTTATTCACTTTACGGTCATCACTGAGGACAAGGGGGCACTCTTTACGTCTAGAGGAAAAGAGATTTCACCTCCAAATACGGAAAGGTTTTTTCACAGTAAGAGCTGTGAAAATGTGGAACAGACTCCCTCCAGAGGTGGTTCTGGCCAGCTCAGTAGATTGCTTTAAGAAAGGTCTGGATTCTTTCCTAAATGTACAGAATATAACTGAGTACTAAGATTTGTAGGTATAGTTGATCCAGGGTAAATCCGATTGCCTCTCGGGGGATCAGGAAGGAATTTTTTCCCCTGCTGTAGCAAATTGGATCATGCTCCGCTGGGGTTTTTTGCCTTCCTCTGGATCAACTGTGGGTATGGAGTTGGGTGTATGGGATTTTACTGTGTTTTTTTATTTTGTTTTTTGTGGTTGAACTGGATGGACTTGTGTCTTTTTTCAACCTGACTAACTATGTAACTATGTAACTATGTAACTATGTGTATAGTTTCTACCACACTTCATGTGGTGTACACAGTACACAATACAGTGCAGCTGTAGTACAGTTTCTAATACAGTACAGGCGCTGTACACAGTTTCTAATACAGTATGTACTGTTTCTACGCATGCTCAGAAACCAAAGAATACATACAAAACTAGTGAACACATGACGTCACTTCTGAAGTTGCATTCTATCGTACGAGAATTTTCGTATGGTGAGTAACCTCTTCACTTTTGACATGAGACTAGCATGCCACAAAAAACGGACGTTCGATCGTCCAAAAATCTGATCATGTGCTTTAGGCTGAGTGCTCATGAACTTGAATTAGGATAGGAAGTGTATTGAAAGTAGTGTTGGGGGGCATTGTGACACAATGGAAGAGAAGATGTCATGGACCGTTGGTATATACTGAGCTTTTTAGAACTCAACCATTTTTACACCAAATCAGGGTGTTTTCTGTGAGCATACAGAATCACCCCAAGTTCCCCCTATTGAAGCATGCACAAACTAAGCCCTGTTATATTTGTAAGTATGAGTTATTTTCTCTTTTAGTCTTTATAATTTATTATGCATGAAAGCTATTATTCCCTACATGTCTGGCTTATTGCTGTACACGCTGCCTTTGGAGATCCATTACTTAGTTAGATTTGTGCACTGCAGTGATAACCCTCATAAATCACAGATTCTGCAAAGATTTACACTTCAGTGGGTGGTAAATATGTGCTAGAATGAAACCATTACAAGCCACTCTATCTGTACAAATACTGCATTCAACTTGGAACTCATTCTGTAACACTGGTCATATTTTTCCAAAGATTTGTTGAAATTTTAAGTGTTGATGGCAATGACTATGCCAGGTTTAATAATACATGTATTGGGCATTTTCCACTTAGCCACCTTCCTACACAGTTGTTTTTGTAAAGCATATCTAAACCTAGGGAAAAATTGAATACATTATTATTATTATTATTATACAGGATTTATATAGCGCCAACAGTTTGCGCAGCGCTTTACATCAGGGAAGACAGTACAGTCACAATACAAATCAATACAGGAGGGATCAGAGGGCCCTGCTTGTTAGAGCTTACAATCTAGAAGGGAGGGTCAAGTGGAACAAAGGGTAGTTAGCTGTGGGGGATGATCAGATGGACTCAAATGAAAATACAGTTATGTGTGGGAAGGGTAGGCTTCTCTGAAGAGGAGGGTTTTCAGGGATCCTCTAAAAGCTGATAGAGAAGGAGATAGATGGATAGATTGGGGTAAGGAGTTCCATAGGTTTGGAGAGGCTCTAGAAAAGTCCTGGAGACGAGCATGGGAGCAGGTGATGAGAGAGCTAGAGAGCAGGAGGTCTTGAGAAGAACGAAGAGAACGTACAGGTTGGTATTTAGAAACTAGGTCAGTGATGTAGCTGGGGGCAGAGTTGTGGATGGCTTTGTAGGTAATTGTTAGTATTTTGAATTTAATTCGTTGGGTGAGCGGAAGCCAGTGGAGGGATTGACAGAGGGGAGTAGCAGAGACAGAGCGGTTGGTAAGGTGGATTAGTCTGGCAGCAGCATTCATGATGGACTGAAGGGGTGATAGAGTATGCAGAGGTAAGCCAATGATGAGGGAGTTGCAGTAATCGAGGCGAGAGATGACCAGGGAGTGAATTAAGAGTTTTGTGGTGTCATTGGTTAGAAAGGGGCGTATTTTGGAGATGTTGCGAAGGTTAAGGCGGCAAGATTTGGACAGTGATTGAACGTGAGGCTTAAAGGAGAGTTCAGAGTCCAGGACTACTCCTAGGACCTTGACATGTGAGGATGGGCTGATAGTTGTACCATTAATTTTGACAGAGAGATCAGGGGAAGAGGCACGTGGGGGAGGAAAAATTATAAGTTCCGTTTTGGATAGGTTGAGTTTGAGGAAGTGGTGCGACATCCAAACTGATATATCTGATAGTAAATTAGTGATACGTGAGGAGAATGAATAAGTGAGTTGAGGGGTAGAGAAATAGATTTGAGTGTCATCAGCGTAAAGATGGTATTGGAAGCCGTGGGAGGCTATCAGCTGACCCAGGGAGGAGGTGTAGATAGAAAATAGGAGAGGTCCAAGAACAGAACCTTGGGGGACCCCAACAGAGAATGGAAGAGGAGAGGAGGAAGTAGAGTTGTAAGCAACGCTGAAGGTGCGGTTGGATAAGTAGGTGGAGAACCAGCGAAGAGTACAGTCACGGAGACCAAAATTGTGGAGTTTTTTGAGGAGGAGTGGGTGGTCAACCGTATCGAAGGCGGCAGAGAGGTCCAGGAGTAGGAGCACAGAATAGTGTCCCTTAGTTTTGGCTGTTAGTATATCGTTTGTTAGTTTTAGGAGAGCTTCTGTGGAATGTTGAGGACGAAATCCAGACTGAAGGGGATCATGGAGGTTATTTTGAGCAAGGTGGACGCTCAGTTGGTTGTAGACTAGACGTTCAAGGAGTTTGGATAAAAAGGGGAGCAAGGAGATGGGGCGTAGGTTGTCAAGATTGGATGGGCCCAGTGAGGGCTTTTTAAGTATGGGGCTGACTAGTGCATGTTTCAAAGAGTTAGGGAAGATGCCAGAAAAGACATGGCAGCTTATTTATATGTAGATGCAGTGGCTGCATTAAGTATTAAGCCTTTTTTGCCTGGTTGTCCTAAGAATAACACTTTTTGTCCTACGGTGAAAATATTCTCACGGTATTGAAGCACCATTATCACCCTAGGACAAGGACTACAGAACATCTTCCCCTCTCCTCTTTTCGTAACATCAATGGGATGTGTCCTGTAGTCCAGAGAGACCTAGAAACAGCCTAACTGATAAGAGTGCAGCAGTGAAGCAACAGTGATGATAATTAGGTCTGATGAACCCCAAACTGTGTGGAGCCAATGGGGGAGTTGTACTGAACATAGTGGGCTCCATTCACAAAGCAGTATCTTACCGCATTTGAGTATGTAGTAAGCTATTGCATAGCATTTTTTAAATAGTTTTGTAGCATTCAATAAAAAGCGCTGATAACATACTGCATGAATTTGCTGTATTTTGGTAGTGAAAGGCTGTGGTAATTTACTGCTGGCGGTAGATGGCGTCTTACCACAGGCTGACACTAGCTGGTTGTTAAAGTGGAGTCCCCCCCCCCTCCCCCCAAGCAAAAAAAATAAACGTCAGCAGCTACACATACTGTAGCTGCTGACTTTTAATATTGGGACACTTACCTGTCCTGGAATCCAACGATGTTGGCACCCCAGCCAATAATTCCACCCGCTCCTGTGTGCTGCTGCCGCCATTCGTGGTAAGGGAAACCGGCAGGGAAGCCTTTCTGCTTCATTGCCAGTTCCCTACTACGCATGCGCGAAGGGCGCTGCACTTTCTGAATGGCCTGGCAGCAAGGGGAAGGAGGAGGGAGGACAAATTTCTGAGTGATCTTGCCGCAAAAAGATCTCCCGGAAGTGGGGATGGGTACCCACTGCCCCCCTGAAATGTGCTAAATGTGGCGCCGGAGGTTTTACATAGTAACCCTACTCATTCACCAAACAAAATGCACCAAAGCACCCCCCCTCCATGTTGAGGGCATGCAGCCTGGTATGGTTCAGGAGGGGGGACCGCTCGCTCATCCCCTCTCTTTCCTGACCTGCCAGGCTGCATGCTCGAATTAGGGCCTGGTATAGATTTTGGGGGGGGGGGGACTCCATGCCTTTTTTTTTTATTGTTGCAGCAGTTCTTCCTCTGTAAATCCTATGTGGAAGAGAGAGCTTACTTTAAGTCCTCCCCTTCCTCCCCTTTATATTTATATACTGTATACGCACACACGCACACACACACGTGTTTGCAAATCTCTACAGTATTGCGCTACACAATTTTGGGTATTGTAGTTTGGATTGGTTTTACAAGCACACACTTCCAACACACACAATTAACCACTTCATTGTACGTATATGCTGTATATGTCCTCATGGATACAAGAGATAGTGAGGGGATAAGCCAAAGGTCGGAGCGACTAGCAGACAAGGATAAACAAAGGACACGCCAAAGGTCAAGGTTACAAGCAGACAGGGATAGTCGAGAACAAGCCAAGTTCGGTAAAACAGAGACAGACGTAGCACATGGCAAGCAGGAACTCAAACAAACAATAGCTTAACAAACAATGTTGATCAGCAGGGCTGGCTTGCACTGCACAGGTTAATATAGTGTTCCCTGATAGGGCCTGGGGTGGGGCCATGCTTAGAAGAGAGATTACTTAAACAGCAAGGTGAGAGTGGCTGGCCTCTAAAGCAGGACATATGGAGGAGTTAAAGCGGTTGTAAACCGCATAAACTTTTTTTTTTTTTCCCCAAACCTGCAATGCAAAAGGCATAATAGGCTAGTATGCACCGCATACTAGCCTATTATGAAATACTTACCTCGGAACGAGGTGTGTACCACTTACCTGGTCCACGCCGAGCAGGATGTCATCTTGCTCCGTCGTTTCTTCCGGGTATCGCCGCTCCAGCGCTGTGATTGGCTGGAGAGGCGATGACGTTACTCCCGCGCGTGCGCGCGGGAGATTTAAAATCGGCAGGGTCCGGCGGATGCCGGTCCTTCAGCCGTGGATTCCCCCCTGCGCATGCGCCGCCCGCATTGCGGGGGGAATATCTCCTAAACCGTGCAGGTTTAGGAGATATTCTCCTTACCTACAGGTAAGCCTTGTTATAGGCTTACCTGTAGGTAAAAGTCCAAATAGTGGGTTTACAACCACTTTAAGCTGAGAGAGAAACATTACTGCATAACCATGACAGTACTCCCCCTCTTATGGGCCCTCCCCCTCCCCCACCTGGGCCCAGGCTTAAATGGAAATCTCAGATGAAACCTCCTCCACAGACGAGGTGCAACGACCTCAGATGTAGCGATCCAAGACGCCTCCTCAGGAAACACTCTCAAATGCACAAGGTACTGAAGAATGCCTCTGCAGAGCCAAGAATCCATAACTTGACTAACCTCGTACTTTAGATTATCCTCAGAGACTGGAACCGAGGTAGGGAGAGAATGAAAGGATTTATCGAGGACCAAAGATCTTTTAGGAATAAGCAAGGGCATGAGAGAATCAACAGGAATCTGAGGAGGGACCCTCAGACCCTTAAAGATGAACTGAGCATCTAGCACAGGACCATCAGACTGGGCAGAGGTCAGTGGAACCCTGAGATCAGGTTGGTTAGAAGGTGACAAATCACAGGAGTCAAGCTCAATATCTGAAAGACAAGCAGAATGAGGATGATAGAACTCTTTAGATAGGTTTGAATGGACGTAACAGTATTAGGGTGAAGCGAAGTTGCAGAAGGTCCTGAATAAGAAAAAGTAGGAAGCTCACTGGGCATGGGCTGGAGTGGTATAACTAGTTCAGAGGCCGAGTGAAAAGCATGGTCAGGTGTAGCGACTACCTGAATCACATCGCAAGGCGTAGCGACTGCTGAACTTGCAGACAAGCTAGCCTGGCTGTGGTCCAAGGGTATTTAGGGACAAACAACGGTAAATGGTTATGCAAACTGGAAAGAATGATCGGCTCAGGTTCACAGGTGGGCTCCTCATTCAGAGTGCCACACGACCTAGAGAGTGCATCAACCCGACTATTGCAGGACACATCCCAGAAATCACTATATGCAGTAGGAAGAGCAAAAGATACTGGGATGGTGGCAGCAGGAAGTTTCTCTTTTGGGACAACCTTGATTAGGCAGGACGAGGAACAGGAGGAACCCCAAGCCAGGATCTGTCCAGTAGTCCAGTCAACATGTAGAGAGTGGAGCCGTAACCAAGGAAGACCCAAAACGATAGGAGTTAAGGCCTTAGGTAAGATAAGGAGGGATATCCACTCCTGGTGGAGTGTCCCTACTGACATCTTAACAGGGAGGGTCTGGAAGCGGATAGGACCCCCCAAACACACCAGGCTAAGCTTCACCGGAGAGGAGGGAAATGATATAGGCTACCTTTGCCCGATCAGACAGAAAGTTTTGGGGCTGGAGCTCAAAATGAATAGTGCATTGGCTAAGGAACCCCCTGCAGGCCTTGGAGTCCCCAGACAATAAAGTCCCCAGACAATTAAAGTAAGCTCTCTCTTCCGCATGGGATTTACAGAGGAAGAACTGCTGCAATGATTAAAAAAACAAACAAACAATGTTGATCAGCATGGCTGGCTTGCAGTGCACAGGTTAATATAGTGTTCCCTGATAAGACCTGGGGTGGGGCCATGCTTAGAGGATAGATTACTTAAACAGCCAGGTGAGAGTGGCTGGCCTCTAAAGCAGGACATATGAAGGAGGTAAGCTGACAGACAAACATTACTGCATAACCAAGACACTTGGGCAGGAAGGGTGGAAAGTATTGAACTGGTGACATTTAGTACGGCAGCCGCTTATCCCCGATGAAGTCACGTGATGGTGGCATAACGTGTAGGGCGTGAGCTGAGTCAGATTGGAAACCGGAAGTAACCCACGCGGAAGCGCAATACAGTACTCGTGGCATTTTATGCAATATTGTCAAGCCATGTCCAGGATTTTATCCTGGACCTGGTGTTTGTAGATGGTCTCCTATTGCCTGATCCACCAGGGAACTTGCTTTATGGGAGAATCCTGGTTATGTTCTGCTCCATCAGTTTGGATGTTTGCTCCACCCTGGGACTGGCTGTTGGTAGTCACCTGATCAGTGACCCTATAAATCTTAATTTCCCCATCCTGTCCTTGCCCTAGTATAGGTTTCTGTTTGTTTGGTGGATGCTATTTGTTTCTGGTTGCTGACTTTGCTTGTTCCTGTCTCCAATTCTTGGATTACCCCTTGGATTTATGCTGAACTTGTTGCCGACCCTGCCTGTTTCCGACACTGCCTTCTGGTTGACCCCTGTGTACTTCTGCCTTGGTCCGCTGACTTGGATTGTCCATTCTCCCATCGGGTTCCTGTTTTCGGCCACTACTAACCGTGAGTTATTGCTGGTGTTCCTTGTTAGGCTGTTTGCACCATCTATTGAGGTCCCTTAATACTGACTGCAGGATCTCAACCGTCCCTCCACCTGATACTGGGATAACAAGACTACCGGTCAGGAAACCGGAGTGACCGTTAGAATCTCCTGGCAGACCTGACATTATACTAGGGCCAGATGGACCTTAGCGAGCTGGTGCATGCAGTTTCTCTTCAGGGACAGCTGTTGGGTGAGCAGGCCAATCGTGTACAGTCATTGGAGCAGAAATTAGATGCTACCATGACTATGTTATCCTCTTTGTCTACTGCACGTCGTTCTAGTCCTGCTGCATCAAATCGCCATGAGTCTGGGGCTGGAGAATCTGTTGTTGTCATGTCTATCCCCCAGGGTTCTCCTGCTCCTAAGATACCTCTCCCTGATAAGTATGATCGGAACCCCTTGGATTGTAGGGGATTTCTCAACCATTGCCGGTTGCA
This sequence comes from Rana temporaria, assembly GCF_905171775.1. Classification (NCBI taxonomy): domain Eukaryota; kingdom Metazoa; phylum Chordata; class Amphibia; order Anura; family Ranidae; genus Rana; species Rana temporaria. The sequence continues at coordinate 113,347,427 of NC_053492.1, read as the reverse complement.
TTTTAGAAATCAACCTTCTGTGTTAGCCTTTGCTCAAGCCAAGGTGACATTTATTATTTCCTTGCTGAAGGGCAGAGCTTTGTCTTGGGTGTCACCTCTTCTTGAGAAAGATTCCCCTATATTTACTGACTACCCCACGTTTATGAAAACCTTTTTCGTTTCCAATATTTTTTATTACGTTTTACAAAACAAAAATAGGGTATACAAAAAAAAAAGGAGGGGAGGGGGAAAAACGATCATAGTCATCATCTGGAGGACTAGCATATAGATACAAATTTTTGCAGATCAAAAATATATCATTAACATAACTTATGTCCTTGAGTGCTCCTACTGCAATTATCTATCAGAATGGAGAACTTCAGACCCAGCACAGGGTCTGTCATTCGAAGCACTATCTAGACCCGAGGGGCCAACAGATAACAATCAATTAAAGCTGATTCAGTGTAGTAACCATGAGAAACAGCCTTATAAATGCAGAAGAAGGGGAGAAGAGAAAAGAAGGAAAGATAAAAAGGAAGAGGAAGGGAAAGAATAAGAGAGAAGAAGAAAGGATGGTGCATCCCTATTCCCTACCCTGGCCAAAAGAGGGAGATATCAAAATAATAAAAGCCCTTTCGTTGACATAAATCAATGGATAGTCGTGAGATAGGTGATCCAAGGGTCCCACACCCTGTCAAAAACCGCCACCTTGTCGTTCAAAATGGCCGACATCCTCTCGTTCACCATAATCCATGACAATTTAGACTTCAGCAGACAAAAGGGAACAGTGGGGGACCTCCAAGACTTAGCAATGGAGATTCTGGCTGCCACAAATATAAAAGCTATCAGTTTTCTCAAATGTTTTGATGTTCCCTCCACCGGGCGTACCAGCAGTGCATGCAGAGGCGACTTAACAAGATTTACCTGAGTTAAAGAGTAGATAAAGTTTTAAGTGCGTATCCAAAATCGTCTCACCCTTTGGCACGTCCACCATATGTGCTACATAGTACCGTCCACATTACACCCTCTGAAGCACCGCAGAGACGCCCCCGGGACAAAACTATCGATACGCGCAGGGACCATATACCAACGCATTAGCACTTTATAGTTAGCCTCTATTAAAGAGGTGTTAAGTATTACTTAGAAGCTCCCTGTACCAGCTTACTCCAGTCCGCCATGTCCAGTTCCGTGCCAATATCTTGTTCCCACATAGTCATATAAACCATCTTTTGGGTATTGGAAGACAATAAGCCATAAATCAATGATATGTGACCGGAGTGTTTGTCAAAGGTTCTGCAAAGTTGTTCCATAGCCGTAGATGTAGAGAGATCAGAAGTGCGATTCAAAGTCTCTAAAAAAAATGCGCAATTTGAGCATATCTAAAATATTCAGAGTTCGGAAGGCCGTATTTCTCCTGTAGAACCGTTTTTGACAAAGCTCCCTTATGATCGCATAGATCTGCTATCCTCAATAGACCCTTATTGGTCCACCAAGAGAAGTCCTGGGGGCGGAGACCCAGGGTGAACAGGGGATTGTGGAATAAGGGCGCCATCGGAGTGTGTGGCGATTTGAATCTGTACGTTTTTGTCAAGTGATCCCAGAGGCTCAGGGAGAACGACAAAGACGGGCATAGCACAGATGGTCTATCCCGTCCCCTCAGCCACATCAGGTGACTGACCTCCATGTCTGGGTTCAGAGAGGACTCTAATCCCATCCAGAGCGGCCTGGACCGGCCTGTATGAAATCGGATCAACTGGGCCAATTGAGCTGAATGGAAATATTTGAGAAGGTCTGGTATGCCCAAACCGCCGGCCCAATTTAGGAGAGTATAGTGTTTTCTTGTTCACCCTAGGCCTCCTATGGTCCCATATATAGTCAAGCAATTTAGCTTGGAACCTCTTGAGGTCCGCACCAACTATGGCTATTGGGAGGGTCCTGAATAGATATAACACCTTTGGTAAAATGGTCATCTTGACCGAATACAGCCTGCCGAACCACGACGGGGGTTTGTTTGACCACCTTTGAAAGGCCTTCCAGCAACTTTCGAAACAATGGGGGATAGTTCTTCTGATACAATGTAGTAAGGGTGGGAGTTAAATAAATGCCCAGATAAGGAAGTGCCTCCTCCTGCCAACTAAAGGAATATTGTCCGCGCAGAGCTCGAACTCTGTGGGGTTGTAGGGAGATGCCGAGAGCCTGAGATTTGGAGTGATTGACCCGTAAACCAGTAAACACCGCAAAATGTCCCAGTACTATATTTAGAGTAGGCAACGAGGTGACCGGAGAGGAGAGGAGCAGCAATATGTCGTCCGCGAACAGCGCACATTTGTGCTCCCGCCCTCCACAATGGACCCCCAATATATCAGGATGTATTCTAATCTTGGTAGCCAAGGGCTCCAAAGCCAGGATGAACAACAAAGGAGATAGAGGGCATCCTTGTCGGGTACCTCTATTTATGCAAATATCCCGAGACTTATAGCCCTTGACCAGCAAGTTTGCAATAGGGGCGCTGTATATCGTTTGGAGTGTTGTCAGGAAACTTGTACCAAACCCATATCTTTCTAGTATAAAAAAAAGGTAGTCCCAGGACAGTGAATCAAACGCTTTTTGCAGGTCTAACGAGAGCAGCAAAGCTCCCCTCTGTCCTCCGCCATCCCAGCCCAAATTTAACGCATATATGATGTCAATAATTCTTCTAGTCTGATCCGGGGCCTGTCTGTGGGGTACAAACCCCACCTGGTCTGGATGAATATATCATGCTAGAAACGAGTTCACTCGGGTGGCCAGTATTTTTGTCAGTAATTTAAGATCAACATTGATCAGCGAAAATGGGCGGTAGTTTGTACAATCACTATGGTCTTTATTAGGCTTAGGGATGACGTGTATAAATGCCCTATTCTCCTGCGGTGGGAGAGGGAGAACTTTTCGCAACCCATTAAAAAAGGCACATAGACGTGGAGCTAGGATTTCAGTGTATTTACGGTAATAGTGTCCAGAAAACCCATCCGGACCTGGCGATTTGAAAGGGTTCAAGGACTTAATGGCCGCCACAATTTCCTCCGTAGTGAATTCTGCCTCCATCAAATCTACATGGTCACTAGTTAACTTGGGGATGGGTACATCACGCAAAAATGCCTCTGCCTCATATGAAAACCCTTTTAAGGAAATATTTTTGACGTTCCTGGTAGAGTAGCTGTAGCTGAGGCTTGTATTGTCCTTTCTCCCACAGGGTTCCTGTCTTCAGCCTCTACTAACCATGGGTTATTGCTGGTGTTCCTTGTTAGGCTTTTTGCACCATCTATTGCGGTCCCTAAATACTGGCTGCAGGATCTCAACTGTCCCTCCACCTGATACTGGGATAACAAGACTACCGGTCAGGAAACCGGAGTGATGATTGGAATCTCCTGGCAGACCTGACAAATATGAAAATTGTAATATTGTAAGTGCGAATTTTTAGCCTAAAAATTAAAACGAATTTAAAAAAATACACAAATACTGGGCTAGGCTCTGAAGAAGTTATGACTTTGAAACGCGTCAGTCAGTCAGCAGCCCTGATGTCTTTTCCATAGCTATCTGGACACTATTGGTTCTGGACTGATCGCCACAATCAGGTGGCTACACTAAGAGCTTTATCTCCACATGTTTGTGAGTAGTATTTTATTATGGTTTTATTAATAAATTTGCTTAGGATAATGCACAAGGCTGGTGTGCCCTCCTTTTTCTTTCTTGTTCTATAATCACAGACAACACAGAAGCAAAATCACATATATAGAGGTGATGGGAAAGAAAGAATATCAGAAACGTTTTCATCCATATGAACTTTAATATAGATAGGTAACTGCACTACCGTTATTGAGTTATTTGCACATATACCATTGCAGAGGTTGCACATATATTCTATTTTTTTTTCCAATAGTACAAAAGTATTATATTTATTTTTACTCGCAAGCAGCACAGCACCATTTACTTTTTATTAAGATATATTTGGTATTTATTAAAGGAGTTCTCTGAGCTAAAACTTTTAACCCCCGCTGTGCCCGGGCTGTAAAACTATACAAAATAAGCCTTCACTTACCTGCCTACGATCCCCCGTTGTTCCGATATCGCCGTCCCGTTCTCCGGTCCCGGTCTCTTCCACTTCCTGGGGGTCGGTGACTCACAGTGCGCTCAGCCTATCAGCGGCCGCAGCAATGTCCCGTCGCGGCCGCTGATAGGCTGAGCGCACTGTGAGTCACCGACCCCCAGGAAGTGGAAGAGACCGGGACCGGAGAACGGGACGGCGATATCGGAACAACGGGGGATTGTAGGCAGGTAAGTGAAAGTTTATTTTGTATAGTTTTACAGCCCGGGCACAGCGGGGGTTAAAAGTTTTAGCTCAGAGAACTCCTTTAACTTGTAAACAGATTTGATAACTTGAAGCTTGCACGGCTCTTTTAGCAGTATGTAGTTTGCACCTTCTGGCAATATATGCAACTTATGACTTGCTCTTTCTGCCAAAGTGCAGCTTACAGTATCTCACAAAAGTGAGTACACCCCCACATTTTTGTAAATATTTTATTATATCTTTTCATGTGACACCACTCAAGAAATGACACTTTTCTACAATGTAAAGTAGTGAATGTACAGCTTGTATAACAGTGTAAATTTGCTGTCCCCTCAAAATAACTCAACACACAGCCATTGATGTCTAAACCGTTGGCAACAAAAGTGAGTACACCCCTTAGTGAAAACATCCAAATTGGGGCTAAAGTGTCAATATTTTGTGTGGCCACCATTATTTTCCTGCACTGCCCTAACCCTCTTGGGCATGGAGTTCTCCAGAGCTTCACAGGTTGCCACTGGAGTCCTCTTCCACTCCTCCATGACGACATCACGAAGCTGGGGGATGTTAGAGACCTTGCGCTCCTCCACCTTCTGTTTGGGAATGCCCCACATATGCTCAATAGGGTTGCACTCATGGAGCCCCAGACCACTTCCACCAACATGCTTGACTGTAGGCAAGACACACTTATCTTTGTACTCCTCACCTGGTTGCCGCCACACACGCTTGATGCCATTTGAACCAAATGCGTTTCTCTTGGTCTCATCAGACCACAGGACAAGGTTCCAGTAATCCATGTCCTTAGTATGCTTGTCTTCAGCAAACTGTGTGTGGGCTTTCTAGTGCATCATCTTTAGAAGAAGCTTCCTTCTGGGACAACAGCCATGCAGGCCTGTTCTGAGTGGAACCTGTCCTGTTAAACCGCTGTATGGTCTTGCCAATCTTCTTATAGCCTAGGCCATATTTATGTAGAGCAACAATTCTTTTTTTTTTCAGATCTTTAGAGAGTTCTTTGCCATGAGGTGCCATGTTGAACTTCCAGTGAACAGTATGAGAGATCGAAAACAATATCACCAAATTTAACACACTTGCTCCCCATTCACACCTAAGACCTTGTAACACTAACGAGTCACATGACACCAGGGGGGGGGGGGAGCTAATTGGGCCAAATTTGAAAATTTTTACTTAGGGGTGTACTCACTTTTGTTGCCAGCGGTTTAGACATTAATGGCTGTGTGTTGAGTTATTTTGAGGGGACAACAGATTTACACTGTTATACAAGCTGTACACTCCCTACTTTACATTGTAGCAAAGTGTCATTTCTTCAGTGTTACATGAAAAGATATAATAAAATATTTACAAAAATTAGAGGGTGTACTCACTTTTGTGAGATACTGTATATAGTATATATTCTGTGGCAATGTGCTACTTCTATAGCATATTCCCTGGCAATGTGCAACTTAAATGGCAGTCTCTTTGGCAATGCTCTCAGAGACGTCCATGTGGTTGCATGGCAGTAGTCTGGTGATATGGCAGCTGTCTGGATATTTGACAGAACTTCTTTCTATATGTTGTGAGTTCTTTTGGGAGGATGTGCTATTGCAAAGTGTTTCTTGTTGTAATGTATGTTATAATTTTATCATAACGTATTGCAGTTCTAGTATGTGCACGTAGATTTTATTTTTTTACATCTTGTTTTTTTTATGTCAGCCAGCAGAGGGCGACTAAATAGTACAGTATCTCTAAAACATCTCAAGACCTTTTCCTGTTTCCAGGTTATTCAGGGTAATTCAATAGGGGTTGACTGGTTTTCAAGAGGCTTTCTGCCACATCAACTTTCATATTTGCATCAGCAGGTAGCAACATACACAATAAAAAAAAATCCCAGCAACTGGCAGACTTTTTGGCTGAGAAAGTGTTAAAGAGATTAGTGGCAATCCTGCTGTAGTTGTAGAGTACATGAAATCCCAGGTTTTAGTTCTGAATTTGAAAGAGCAGGGACTTTTGGGTAAAATGACTAAATTATAAGCTTTGTTCTATATCCAAACACTTAATCGGAAGCTTTTGAGTCATGAGTTAGGAAATCCAAAAATTCCTGCAAGTCAAGGAACCTTTGAGCAAGAAACCGTTTTGTTGCAGAACTGCCTGACATTCACACTTAGATAAAACAAGACTGCTTCCTTATTTTATTTTACAATCACATATTGTAATGCCTAGTACACACGATCAGAATATTGGACGAAAAATTCCACTTTTGGTGCGATAGTCCGATAATCTGATCGTTAGTACACAGATTTCTAGAGCTGATCACGACAGTTCAGGCAAAAATATCTGAAGGAGCAAGCATGAAAAATGTTCTTATGCTATAACAGAACAAATGATTTTTGTGTAATTAGTATGGTATTTGTATGGGAAAAAACCCACCATGCAGAGCTTTTTTTCTCAGAAAATAGGTGCAGGAACTCAACCACGACCCGTTCAGATTTCACAAACAGTAGAAGGGTCTTAAAGGGGCATTAAATACCAGAATTGCATTACATACAAAGTGCAGAGTTCAGGGGGTTACAAAGCTGGCACTTGTAAACACAGAAACCGGACTTCTGTGTTTACAAGTGATTGTGGTGAACAGGCACCAAAGGATCTGAGCCAAAGGTGGTGGAACTGAGTTCCCCCAAGTTCCCCCTGAAAAAAGCCCTGCCACCATGTATGCTCAGAAAAAAAAGGATACATTACAATACAATACATTACATCACTTCTGATGTTGTATTCTGTTGTGCGAGAATTTTTATAACTTTAGTAACTAGGGCTGTAACTAAGGATTATTTTCATAATCGATTAGTTGGCCGATTATTGTTTCAATTAATCAGATAAAAAGCTTTAAAATGTATTCTTGAATATCTATATTCAGTGTTAAATATAAATAACCAGCTATATGGCTAGAGAACAAAATAGAGGTTGGATCTGGTACAGAGCAGTCCTGATCCTCCTCTTCTGAGGTCTTCCATCAGGGCTTCCGGCTCCTTCTGCCTTCAGACTGCCCCTATAACAAGGTACAAATATTAATAAAAATATTACTGCAATGTTATACTTAAATGCTCTGTGCCATTGTTTTACACAGAGCAGCCCCGATCCTCTTCTTTTTGGTTCCCCCGATGGTGATGTATGCTCCTCCCCCCTGCCGAGTGCCCCATAATAGCTAGCCAAAATGGATAGTCAGAACAAGCCAGTAAATCAGGAAGCCAGAGATCCGCGTAGTCGGAGGCAGCAGACCAGATCAGGAACCAGAAGGGAAAGTCTTCAACAGGAACACAGCAGAGAATCTCCAGATGTGTTTGACCAAGGCGAAGACATGGAAGGAATGAACCAGGCAGTTTAAATAGGCAGAAGGAGCTGGCTGATAAGCAGGAATATATCACTAGGTGAGCCACTGTGGTATTATGAGTGCTGGCAATTATCGACAGCTGAGCACTGAGAAGGGAGGGCTGAGCCCAGCCCTGACAGTACCCGCACCTCAATGACCCCTCCCCCTCAGAGGGCCACCAGGATTGAGGGGATAATATCTATTGAAAGCACGGAGGAGGACAGGAGCATGTATGTCCGAGGATGAGACCCAAGAGTGTTCCTCCGGACCGTACCCTTTACAATGAACCAGATACTGTATGCGCCCATGGAACCTACTGGAGTCAATGATTGATTGCATTTCGTACTTCTCATGGTTCTCAACCTGAACCGGGCGACAACGTGGTACCAAGGTGGTGAAGCGGTTGCACACCAAAAGTTTATAATAAGGAGACATGGAATACATTCAAAATCCACTTTAAGCCTCTGGGTTAATCCTACGGAGAATACGTAAAGGCCCAATAAACTGTGGTGCCAGTTTCAGTGAGGGTACATGGAGTCGGAGGTTGCGAGATGACAGCCAGACACTCTCCCCAACCTGGTACAAAAGGTGCAGGTAGGCATCTGTGGTCAGCGTGGAGTCTGTACCTATCACTAGCACGTCGCAAAGACTCTTGGATCTATACCCAAGTGCAACGAAGATCGCGGAGATGCTCCTCTAATGCAGACATTTTTTGAGGAACAAATGAGTCAGGCAACATGGATAGTTGCAAACCATAATTCGCCATAAACGGAGACAACGGGAAGCAGAATTGACAGCACTATTGTGAGAAAACTCCACCCAAGGTCTGACCAGTTATTATGGTTGTCAGAAATATAGCAATGTAAAAACTGCTCCAATGCTTGGTTGGCTCATTCTGCGGCCCCATTGGACTGCGGGTGATACACAAAGGAGAAGGAAAGCTGAATTTCCAACTGTGTACACAAGGCTTGCCAAAACCTGGAGACAAACTGACTACCCCTGTTCGAGATGATAACCTTGGGTAGCCCATGTAATCGAAAAGATCTCCCAAGCAAAAATGGATGCCAGTTCTTTGGATGTGGGCAACTTCTTAAGTGCAATACAATGTGACATTTTTGAGAACTGGGCAACCACTATAAGAATCTGCCCTGGGAGTTGGGTAACTCCACAATAAAATGTATAGACAGGTGGGTCCATGGCCTCACGGCCGCGATACAAGGCAGCGGTCACAAGGTTTCTCAGGAGAAGAATGGATCTGAGCGGCAAGAATTCTGTCACCGAAAGGTGAAGTGAGCCTGGTACGAACACTGGCCAGAATACGATCAGGTGGTATCACAGGAGCAGGAACCACCTTCATCTTGGAAGCAGTAGAAAACTGTTGCAACAATGCATCAGCCCTTACAATCTTAGTATCGGATAAGAATAAGACTCTATGATTGAAGCTTAACAGAAAAAGAGCCCATCACGCCCTTCTGTGAGATTCTTATGGTCAGTCAAAATGAGAACCGGCGCACAGTGGTACCTTTGAGGAGATGCCTCCATTCTTTAAGAGCTAAAATGATAGCTAACAATTCTCTGTCCCCAATCTCGTAATTGCAGGAGACAATTTCTTAGAAAAGTAGTCACAAGAGTAGACTGAAGCATACATTCGCAAAATAAAGGCCTGGGTACTCCTAGAACAAGCCATGTCAGCCATAACTCTTCACTAATCCCCTTGGATAGCGACCGACCACATAAGAGAGACAGACCTAGAGTGATAAGGTGACCTGTGGCCCCCAGATTTTTGTTTCGCCTCACCAGGAGTCAGGACTAGTACCACAGTATGAGTACACAATTCTCTGCCTGGGGCCCACATCGCATACAGGATCCCTATACCTCTTCCTGCATGGCGCCCCTAGAAACAGATGGTTGCTCTGGCCATACACAGATCACAAAACAAAAGAAAGGATTCTTCTGGACAGCCGCACTCCGAACAAAAGTTGCCTTTATTGTAAAAATCCAAGATAGAAAAACAGCACTACATGTCACAGCATACCAGCAGAGCTGACACGTTTCACACTGTATTCAGTGTTTAATCATAGCTATGATAAAACACTGAATTCACTGTGTTCCTGTTCAGTGCCTCTGTGTATCCATGTGCACTCTTGTTGTCACCCCTGTTTTACCTGCAGCCTAGTGAATCCAGTGCCCCAGCACTGCAAGGAAGTTTCCCATCCTCTGTTGTGGCCTGCTCTGGTGAGTTGAAAATACACAACCTGAGTATTGCCTGCAGCCTAACATCTGCATCTCTAGGAACTGGTTAAGAGCAGGACCTTTTAGGTTCTGCACCTCACCCCTTTTCAGGGCTCTCACCATCACTAAGCAATCGGGTACCCTGAGTGGCGAATCTTGGCTTTCTTTCACCCAGGGCAAAGACTTTGTTCAGCGCCCCCCACCCCAGAGAGAAGTTCCCCATCCATACGCTGCCAGCCCCCTGCGTAGAGAGGGTAGAGAGGCATTGCACTGTACACCCCCATCTCCTCCAAAAGCTGCTCACCTCCCGGCATCAGAAAATGTGGATAGGGGCAGAGTGTGTGTGTGTGTGTGTACAGTGCCATGCAATCTACAGTAAGAGCGATCCAGTCTCATGTACTGTAAAGACCAGCGCCCTTCTGACAGGGAGGGGAGAACAGAACACAGCACACCTCTCGCTGACATGTTTTCTCTCACTGCTCCAGCCTCCAAGCTGCCATTTCCTTGTCCCAGCTATGCGCGTGGGCGGAGGAGGGGGCGGGGGAAGGAGCTCAGCAGTGGCCAGCCAGGGAGGGCATAACTGAAATGTGGGTACAACAACCCACTCCAGCATCCCCTAAATCCAGCGCTGTGTCTCTCACCTAGCAGATGAAAGCCGGTGGGATGGAGAGAAACCAGATTTAAGTTGCTGGGTGAGAGACGCTGTCATTCTTCATTCTCTGCTCCACCGATCCTCCTGCTGTCCGGGCCCCCATGTGCCTGGGCCCCCTACAGGAGGGCTGGTGGTCCCCCCTATCAGCGACCCTGCCTCTAGGTGACAAGCCACCCATCATGCAAGACAAGCACCCCTCCTTAGGCAGTGACATATATGGTGTTTTACCTTCTATTTTATAGTTGCTAGGCATCAAAAGCCGTGTTTGGCCTATTTGACTGATTGTTAGGAACTTGTCTGGGAACTTGTCCGGGGGAGACGCTGTGAGTAGAGCGTCTCCCCACAGGGATGTAGTCCCAAGGGAGGGGGCGAGCACGCTGACTAACCCCCAGCCAGAACGGCTCGGATGAGGGGGGAAAGATTACTGAGGAGGAACAGGAAGTGAGAAATTCAGACAAAGATAAAAAACATTTAGAAGGGAAATCGAAGGAAAAGGTAAGTGAACCAACAATGCACTAGCTTAAAGGAACCTATTTAGAAAATAGAAAATTAACCTTTACAACCCCTTTAAAGAAGTCCAGCCAATGCAAATTTTTGCTTGGGATCCTCCTATGGATCACAGGAGTGCAGTTAATTTTACACTCCTGTTCTCCGCTCTCTGCTGACATCATGCCAGGCACTGCATCATCCTGACAATGGAAGTCTGGATCCGCCAGGTGCCTGGACTAACACCCGTCTCAGCCTCTCGGAAAACTGCTGGGAGCCTGAGATGACTGCCCCCTCCACAACTCAGCACTCCAATGAGCACAGAGAGAGAAAAGCAGAGAGCTGTGGCTGACAGTCATGGAGCTGTGAAAACCAAACGTTCGATCGCTCGGTTCTCAGTGCAGAGGCGCCGGGGGACTGATGCAGCATCGGACCCATGCTGCATCCACCGAGGTAAGTATAAATCTGCAAAAAAAAAAAAAGAAACCCATGCTTCTCTCTTAACCCATTTAAAACGTTTGCATTACAATAAAGCAGTACTAAGAAAAACATGCAGGCTGCCATTGACCACTCTGGAAATACTAGCTGTCTGGCTGTCAGTCACTGACCCATAATAGCAGGCCCTATATATATCTCATGACAGGTTTCCACTGATGATTTCTAGTTGCAATGTGCTTAAGAAGTGTATGCTGTCAAGTTGAGCTGAGGAGTAAGGCCCCATGCACACGAGACGCTGGTAAATGCTGGTAAACGCGTGTTCAGAGGCAGTCGGACAGCTTTTTCAACTGCCCCTGAACACATTCAATGTTATCCTATGTGTCCATGCACACAGTCACGTTTTTCAGCGTTTTTCGGCAGTTACGTTTATCCTCGTTTTTTCAGAAGCAAAAAAATGGGTTCAGACGCAAAAGTTTCCACGTTTCAGACGCAAAACGCCGCTAAATTTCGTTTATAGGCGTTTTTAAAGGTGACCTATTTTTTTACATTAGAAATCTCAAAAATGATGGCAAATGATGAAAAATCATTAAAAAAACATTAAAAAAATGTAATTGCTTGCATTGCATTGTGGACTACCCACAACTTGTGGCAGGTGACATGGCAGGTGACGTGACAAGTGGACAATTCACAACCTGTGGCAGGTGTCGTGGCAAGTGGACACTCCACAACTTGTTGCCAGGTGACGTGGTCAGGTGACATGGCCAGTGGACATTCCACAACTTGTGCCAGGTGACGTGGCCAGGTGATGTGGCAAGTGGACAATCCACAACTTGTGGCCAGGTGACGTGGCCAGTGGACAATCCACAACTTGTGGCCAGGTGACGTGGCAAGTGGACAATCCACAACTTGTGGCCAGGTGACGTGGCAGCTGATGTGGCCAGTGGAAAATCCACAACTTGTGGCCAGGTGACGTGGCAAGTGGACAATCCACAACTTGTGGCCAGGTGACGTGGCAGGTGATGTGGCCAGTGAACAATCCACAACTTGTGGCAGGTGACTTGACCAGGTGACGTGGCAAGTGGACAATCCACAACTTGTGGCCAGGTGACGTGGCAAGTGGACAATCCACAGCTTGTGGCAGGTGATGTGGCAAGTGACACGCTAAATACAAGTACACTGCTGCTCTCTCAGCTGCTACTCACTCTGGTCTCACAAAATGGCTGATGTCTTGTGATGTTTCTTAACGAAACACTTATAAACGCAAACGCGGTAAAACGCCGCAAAATTCGCGGCAAAACGGGTGTTTTTAAACGCCGGTTTTAGCATTTAAAAACGTGTGTTTGGCAGAGTTTGCACCGGCGTCCCGTGTGCATTGGGCCTTCGAACAATGTCACTAAACATTGAGAGCAGTTGTCACTGGTAAAAATTGCACTGCGCCCAGGAGCAAATGAACATAGGAGTGAAGCGGATTCTATTGCTGGGGCTTCATGAGTGTGAGTTCCTGAGGCTTTGTGTTACTTGATAAAAGAGTTGGTCTCCGAAGCGGCCATCTCCTTTGCAGTGTTGTATCGTCATTGGCCATGTTCCATCGTACTCCCCAAGCTTTCACTAGAAGTTTCCTGGCAGCAGTTCACAGCTCATTTACGGAAAGTCTCTTTCATTAAAGACACGTCATCTAGGTTGTCTTATTATCTTCTTTTCACTCCTTTTTCAATCCTTAATAATGATTCTTGCAGTTGTCTAATTTAAAATAAACGCTCCCTGCCTGAAATGACTTTTAAAAGCCCAAAAGAAAAACGTACTTTCTGTTCATTCAGCAGGTAATGAGCTTGTACTACATATTCCTACAAGTCTTCGTGCGTGTGCTCTAATACATTAGCTTTAGGCCCTGTGTACGGAAGACGGCAATTGCTGCTTACATATGGCGTAAATGGATAGTATGCAACCGACATCACTCAGTCATTATATTGCTGCTTTGCTTTCAAAAGAAAAACCATCTGTTGTGTTCTGTTTGGAAAAACATGACCTGGAACAATTTGTAGCTATATCAGCCCAGGTCCAGTATGATGATCATTTATGATTTCCTTACAATACTCTCTTATCTGGGTGATGTTTTGCTATCACTATAATAATCTAAGCAAGGCTGCTTTTAGAAATCGCTGGGTTTATCGTTTGTGAATGAGCCTTTTATTTATTTTTTATTATATTTTACAATTTTATTTATTTTTATTTCTATATTTTTAACAGCCTTGTGGTATGGTCTTGGTGATCTATCAGAGGTCTAAACAGATTCTGGAACCGATCCCCCTCTAGCTCCCTCTGCAGCAGCCGAAAACGAGCGAAAGGGAGAGGAGGAGAAACTGCTTGCACTGCGGGGAGGGCTACAGGGGGATTGGTTTTGGCAATAAGGCAGTAAAGCTGGCCCTTCTGCTGTGCAGATGCCCAAGTCCCCCTGTTCAACTGATGGGGCCCAGGCCTCCATATAGGAAAGCTGGCTATCCTGCCTTATCAGCAGCCCTGTACATAAGACCCCTTTCACACTGAGGAGTTTTTCAGGCGGTTTAGCGCTAAAAATGGTGCCTAAATACCGCCTGAAAAACTCCTGCCCTGCAGTCTCAATCTGAAAGCCTGAGGCCTTGTACACACGAGAGGATTTCCGCTGGAAACGGTCCGCCGGACCGTTTCCAGCGGATAAATCCTCTGGCGGATTTTGATCTGATGGCTGTACACACCATCAGATCAAAATCCCAGCGGAATACATCCGCGGTGACGTGGCCGCGCCGTCGCCGCGGCGACGTGCGCGACCCTGGAAGGTATATACTTCCACGCATGTGTCGAATCATTATGACGCATGCAAGGGATGGGATCGGACGAACTTATCCGGTGAGTCTGTACAGACGACCGGATAAGTCCGGCGGACAGGATTCCAGCAGATAGATTTCTTAGCATTTTTATCCGCTGAAAATCCGTCGGCTTTATTTTTATCCGCCTGAAAATGTCCGCTAGGCCGTACACACGACCGGATCTATCTGCTGGAACTGATCCGTGGATAAATCCCAGCGGATAGATCCGGTCGTGTGTACGGGGCCTTAGTGCTTTCACACTGAGGCGATGCGCTGGCGGGACCGCTCCAAAAGTCCTGCCAGCAGCATCTTTGGAGCGGTGAGAGGAGCGGTGTGTTTACCGCTTCTCCACCGCTCCTTCCCATTGAAAACAATGGGACACCGCGGCTATACCACCGGCAATGCGCCTCTGCAGAGGCGCATTGCTGGCGGTATTAACCCTTTTTTGGCCACTAGCGGGGGTTAAAACTGCACCACTAGCAGCCGAATACCGCCACAATTCCAATGGTATAGCGGCGCTATACCGCCACCGCACCTCCCGCCCTGGTGTGAAAGGGGCCTATGTGTGGTTACACTGATTATAGTGTGGATGTCAGCTCACCCAGACTGAACAATGACACATTTTGTGATATGGGGGATATTTAGCTCAGTGGTAGATGTGTTTTTTGTACAGTGAGTCCACATCATACAGGCATTATAGTTAAGGGCCTGGTAGCCCACTTTTATTAAAAGAGAAAAAAACAAAGCAAAAGTCCATCCAGGATTCCCATGCAGGAGTTTCAACTTCGTCAGCAAACACAAATGAAAAATACTGAGCCGCCTGGCTCTCTGGTCAGCAGTACCTCTGCTTGTTTCGGTCTCCCAGACCACTTGCTATTCAGGCTCTCCCTCAGCCTAGATGACAGCACCTTGCTGTTCAGGCCCACGTGGCCTCTTGACAGGGTTTTTTCAGTACTTCCACCAGAGACTTCCACATTCTCTCCAGCCCTCCTGGACTCACTGGCTTCCACAGCTTCCCAAGTTCCCCAGACCCTCTCTTGGTCTCCCCCAGACTCTGGGCATTGGCCAGACTTTCCCAGGCCTTGGGCCCAGAATCCCCCTCACATGGGCTGCAGTGTCCACCAGGTATAACTCCAAATCCCAACACTTACTGCTCTAACCAGCCCATCGTTATAAGGGCTGTGTACAACTGGGCACACACCCTGCAGGTTGTCCACAACACCTGGACACTGGGTGGCAGATCCCATCCCACCCAAGACTCTTAGGAATCTCCAAATTACAGAGCCCCAATCCAGGAATATCCTAAGATCTGGAGAAAGCTGCAAAAGCAATTTTCTCCACTCAATATCTATGCTCTGTAGCCCTGCAGTCAGCAGACATGAAAATGATGGCCCGAATTCACGTAACACTTACGCCAACGTATTTACAGATACGCCGCTTAAGTGTAAATGTGCGCCGTCGTATCTATGCGCCGTGCCCATAGAACTAGAAACGCCTGAAAATAGGCTTCCTCCGACCGACGTAACTTTCCTACGCCGGCGTATCTTGGGCGCATGTTTACGGTGGCTGCAAGGGACGCTCCCATTGATTTACGCGTCGAATATGTAAATGACTGAGATACGTCGATTCACGAACGTACTTGTGCCCGTTGCAGTAATATACGCTGTTTACGTAAGGCGTACGTCCGGCGCAAAGTTATTCCACATATAGGAGGCGCATCCCATGCAAAGGTATGGACCACGGAACTGCCATCGTATTTTACATTGTTTACGTAGTACTACGTGAATAGGGCTGGGCATAGGTTACGTTCAGTGATTCGACATATCTTAGGCGTTCGTTCCAACGTGATTCTGAGCATGCGCACTTGGAAGCGTCTACGGGACGGCGCATGCGCCGTTCGTTCGGCCCATCATTTGTATGGGGTCACGGTTCATTTAAATGTATCACGCCCACTTCCACCTACTTTGAATTAGGCCGGCTTACGCCTAGGAATTTACGTTACGCCGGCGCAACGTTGGGAGCGAGTGCTTTGTGAATACTGTACTTGCCTCTCTGTGTTACGTCAGCGTAGCGCAGATGAGATGCGATACGCCAGCATAAAGATGCGCTCAGGTATGTGAATCCGGCCCGATGTGTCTTTTTTCTGGCCATCTCCCTAGTGACGGAGCCTCGAACTATCACAGTGTATTTCCACTTTTGCAGTCAAGTTTGAGAAAACCCTGCTATATCTTTGTGTGTTCCGAGTGACACAGCGTACCTAAAAATGTATTTTTTTAAAGTCTTACTTTTTAGATGATTCTTTGGAACAATTCTTTGGAACTATTTTGTAATGAGTCTGTCCCCGGACAAAGACTAGGGCGTTTCCCCTCATTAACATACACTGAAAAATCCAAGCCTGAGATCTTTAACCCTCACAGACAGTGAATCAAATCTAGTTTGATAATGATAATGAGATCTGCCAGGACAATACAGGCACAGTCAATTATGTTAAACATTCACTGCCCAGCCTCCTCAGATTTGGAGTTTTCAGTAAAATTTAAGTAGCCATTTTTAATATGTATGCTATGTAAATGAGAACATTAACAAATATAAAGTGGGTGTTATCCTAATTTTGCTGCATGATTTGAAGTATACTTAAAGCTTTTTGAAATCCAGTGCTCTGACTTGTTCTCTCCACACTTTTAGGACCCCAGAGAGGGAGGGTCTCCTCTAATTTCAATGGCCCAGATTCAAGTAGAATCGCGCAATATTTGCGTGGGCAAAGAGCAAATTTTTTTCTCTGCACCCACGCAAATATTGCGCTTTGCCCGCGATTCACGGAGCAGTTGCTCCGTAAATTGCGCGGGCAATATGCTAAGCAGCCGGGCGCAAGGCTGCCTAATGTAAATGATCCCGCCGGGGGCGGGAATCATTTAAATTAGGCGCGCTCCCGCGCCGAGCGAACAGCGCATGCTCCGTCGGGAAACTTTCCCGACGTGCATTGCGGCAAATGACGTCGCAAGGACGTCATTTGCTTGTAAGTGAACGTGAATGGCGTCCAGCGGCATTCACGGTTCACTTGCGTAAACGACGTGAAATTTGAACGTCGCGAGCGGGAGGCGCAGCTATACTTTAGCATTGGCTGCGCCTGCTATTAGCAGGAGCAACCTTATGCTAAAGGCGCCGTACGGAAACTCCATACCTTGCGTACGCAGGGCCCGCGCAACTTTTGTGAATCGGTGGTAGTATGCAATTTGCATACTACACGCCGATCACAAAGGCCGTGCCCCCTAGCGGCCAACGCAAGAATGCAGCCTGGGATGTGAAGGCATAAGGAGGCTTATGTCTGTCACATCCTAGGCTGCAGTCGGTGTAACGAGGTTCCTGAATCAGGAGCACTCGTTACACCGGAGCAAGTAAGCCCTTGCGCCGCGCAACCTATGGTTGCGCGGGCGCAAGTGCTTCTTGAATCTGGGCCAATGTTAGCATATAAACTAACCCTGTTTCCTGAAAACGGACATATCTGAAGCAGACAGTTTTAGCAGTGAAAAAGTAACGTTCTCGTATCAATACAATCAGAAACAATTCAATATAATGTTTGTGTACTTGCAAACTTTTATATTGTCAAAAGTATTGGGACAATTCCTTTTTACACACACATGAACTTTGATGGCATTCCAGTCTTAGCCTGTAGGGTTCAAGCTATAACAGGTTCAACTCTTCTGGGAAGGCTGTCCACAAGGTTTAGGAGTGTGTCTATGGGAATGTTTGACCATTCTTCCAGAAGTGCATTTATGAAGTCAGGCCCTGATGTTGGATGAGAGAAGGCCTGGCTCGCAGTCTCTGCTCCAAATAATCATAAAGATGTTCTGTGAGGTCAGGACTCTGTGCAGAGCAGTCAAGTTCCTCCACCCTTAAACTCGCTCATTCATATCCATGGGGTGCAGTCATGTTGGAACAAGAAGGGATCATCCCCAAACTGTTCCCACAAAGTTGGAAGCATGAAATTGTCCAAAATGTCTTGGTGTGCTAGCGCCTTAAGGGACCAAACTCAACCCCTGAAAAACAACCCCACACCACAACCTCCCACACCAAATGATTTGGACCAGTGCATAAAGCAAGGTCCATAAAGACCTGGATGAGTGAGTTTGGGGTGGAGGAATTTGGCCGGCACAGAGTCCTGACCTCAACCCAATAGAACACCTTTGGAAGGAATTAGAGCAGAGACTGCAAGCCAGGCATTCTCGTCCAACATCAGTGCTTAAAGGGTCACTAAAGGAATTTTTTTTTTAGCTAAATAGCTTCCTTTACCTTACTGCAGTCCTGGTTTCATGTCCTCATTGTTCGTTTTTGCTCTGATGTTGCTGTAATTCCGCTCTGTTCTGAACACTTCCTGGTTGTCTGTTTCCTGATGAAAAAAGTCATGGGAGCTTTCTCTCTGTGGTCACTACTCAAGGAGGTGCGATTACTGTGTGTCTAAAACCCCTCAACACCAATCAGTTTTACAAACCATCACTGCCCTGTATTGACTCTGAGTCTCTGTACATCACACAAGCAGGAAACAGCATGCAAAAACGAAACTGAAACTGTAGGTACATTATATGATTGATTTTTATCTATTTTTAAAAGGAATCAGTTAACTATTATGTCTCTATACCCTGTAAACAGTCATTTCAGCAAAATATTTTTTTCCCTTTACAACTCATTTTAACCTCACAAATGTGCTTCTGGAAGAATGGTCAAACATTCCCATAAACACACTACTAAACCTTGTGGACATCCTTCCCAGAAGAGTTGACGCTGTTATAGCTGCAAAGGATGGGACAACTCAATATTGAACCCTATAGACTAAGACCGGGAGGCCAGTAACCACTTCAGACCAGAGGACGTCCCTGGGACGTTCTCGGCTTTGTGCGGTGATATCTAAATGATGCCTGCAGCTACAGGCATCATTCAGATATCGCCGTCTTCAGCCGCCGATTCTGTGCACCAGAAGAACCATCAAAGTGGCGGTTCCGCCGCTCGATCGTTCTTCTAGGCAGCGGGAGGGGACGCCCCCCCTCCCGCCGCCATCCGGTGCTTCTCCGGGCTCTCCCGTGCCATCGGGGGCCCGGAGAGTGAATTGGCCAGCGCTCGTTGGTGAAGCATAGAGATGACTGGTGACCAGACGGTCACAGTCATCTCTATGACCGTCGGAGGACCGGGCGCGACGTTATGACGTCACGCCCGGTACCCGGAAGTAAACAAAGCCGCTGTCGCGGCTGTCGGCATGTAATCAATGATTTTTTTTTCACTGATTTCATGCTTGTAAGCCTCCTGTAGGAGAGATGTAGGGTCTTATTGACCCCACATCGCTCCATAAAGAGGACCTGTCACAGTGATTCTTATTACAAGGGATGTTTACATTCCTTGTAATAGGAATAAAAGTGATCAAAAAAAAATATAAAATAAAAAAATGAAGTAAAAAAATAAAATAAAATAATAAAACATTTTTTTAAAACGCCCCTGTCCCGGTCGCTCGCGTGCAGAAGCGAACGTGCATGCAAGTCCCGCCCACATATGTAAACACCGTTCAAACCCCACATGTGAGGTATCATGGCGTGCGTTAGAGCGTGTACAACAATTCTAGCACTAGACCTCCTCTGTAACTCAAAAATAGTAACCTGTAAAAAAAATTAAAGTGTCGCCTATGGAGATTTTTAAGTACCAAAGTTTGGCGCCATTCCATGAGTGTGCGCAATTTTAAAGCGTGACATGTTAGGTATCTATTTACTCGGCGTAACACCGTCTTTCACATTATACAAAAAAATTGGGCTAACTTTACTGTTTTGTTATTTTTTAATTCATGAAACAGTTTTTTTCCCTAAAAAAAGGTGTTTGAAAAATTATTGCGCAAATACCGTGTGAGAAAAAAAGTTGCAATGACTGCCATTTTATTCCCTAGGGTGTCTGCTAAAAAAAATATATAATGTTTGGGGGTTCTGATTAATTTTCTAGCAAAAAAATTGTGATTTTTACATAAAGGAGAAAAGTGCCAAAATAGGCCCGGTAACGAAGTGGTTAAAGTTCATGTATGTAAAGGCAGGTGTCCCAATACTTTTGGCAATATAGTGTAGATCATCTTTTTTTTTTTATATATAAACCAGCATTTACATTTTATTTTTCAGCTTTGCAATTCGGACAAGCTATGGGAGCACATTGTGGAAAGATCTTGTGATACCGTCACCCCAGAGATGAGAGCTTTAGCCCAAAGTATTGGCTGGAAGCAGTTCTTCTTCACCAACAAACTGCAGCTTCAGCTCCAGCTCCGGAGATGGAGGAAGAAACAGGAAGAGAGTCAAGATATCGTCATGGAATGACAGCCGAATTATCAAGTACAAAGGAGTCACGTCTCCTCATTACTTCCAATATAGGAACATGTTTGAAAGAAGAACTGTCTGTATTGCCCATAGCACCCATTGGCTGTATATTTTATAAATTGCTATGGGGAACATAGACAGTCCTTCCACATAGGAAGGAAGCTTTAGACAGCAGATCCCTCACCTAACCCAGTGATATGATTTTGCTTATGGCCAGAGTTCTTGCATGTTATGTACACTGCAGATGTTATTCAGGGTTTATTCTGTTAAATATTTGTGCCTTAAACACAGTGCCAAAATAATTTTCTGATGTATTTGTTTTTTTTACATTACAATGCTTTTGTACCAGAAGCATCAGTGCGATTAAAAGCTGAAATATAGTTACGTTTGAGCGTCTTTATTTGGGTGCGTATAAGAATGCATACTAGTTAAATCATTTTTTAACAGATTTGTTTAACCACTTAAGGACCGGACCAATATGCTGCTAAATGACCCAAGGGGTTTTTACAATTCGGCACTGCGTCGCTTTAACAGACAATTGCGCGGTCGTGCGACGTGGCTCCCAAACAAAATTGGCGTCCTTTTTTCCCCCCACAAATAGAGCTTTCTTTTGGTGGTATTTGATCACCTCTGCAGTTTTTATTTTTTGCGCTATAAACAAAAATAGAGCGACAATTTTGAAAAAAATGCAATATTTTTTACTTTTTGCTATAATAAATATCCCCCAAAAATATATATAAAAATATTTTTTTTCCTCAGTTTAGGCCGATACGTATTCTTCTACCTATTTTTGGTAAAAAAAATCGCAATAAGCGTTTATCGATTGGTTTGCGCAAAATTTATAGCATTTACAAAATAGGGGATAGTTTTTTTTGTTTTTTTTTTACTACTAATGGCAGCGATCAGCGATTTTTTTTTCCGTGACTGCGACATTATTATGCGACACTTCGGACAATTTTGACACATTTTTGGGACCATTGTCATTTTCACAGCAAAAAATGCATTTAAATTGCATTGTTTATTGTGAAAATGACAGTTGCAGTTTGGGAGTTAACCACAGGGAGCGCTGTAGGATTTAGTGTTCACCTAGTGTGTGTTTACAACTGTAGGGAGGTGTGGCTGTAGGACTGACGTCATCGATCGAGTCTCCCTATAAAAGGGATCACTCAATCGATGCAGCCGCCACAGTGAAGAACGGGGAAGCCGTGTTTACATACGGCTCTCCCCGTTCTTCAGCTCCGGGGAGCGATCGCGACGGGGCGGCTATAAACGAATAGCCGCGCCGTCGTCCCGGATCGCTCCTGAAGCCACGGGAACCGCCGCATGTACCGGGGGGGTCCCGATCCCCCGACCCACGTCTAGGCAGGCACGTACAGGTACGTGGATGTGCCTGTCCGTGCCATTCTGCCAACGTAAATGTACATGCGGCGGTCCGGAAGTGGTTAACCACTTAAGCTGCGGACCATTTTGCTGGTCAAAGACTAGGCCACTTTTTGCGATTCGCCACTGCGTCGTTTTAACTGACAATTGCACGGTCGTGCGACGTGGCTCCCAAACAAAATTGATGTCCCTTTTTCCCCACAAAGAGAGCTTTCTTTTGGTGGTATTTGATCTCCTCTGCGGTTTTAATTTTTTCTATAAATAAAAACAGAGCGAAATTTTGAAAAAAAATCTATATTTTTTACGTTTTGCTATAATAAATATCCCCCAAAAATATATAAAAAAAAATTCCTCAGTTTAGGCCGATACGTATTCTTCTACATATTTTTGGTAAAAAAACGCAATAAGTGTTTATTGATCGGTTCGCACAAAATTTATAGCGTCTACAAAATAGGGGATAGTTTTATGGCATTTTTAGTAATAATTTTTTTTTTTTAATAGTTATGGCGGTGATCAGCGATTTTTTATCGGGACTGTGACATTATGGCGGACACATTTTTCGGACCATTGTCATTTTTACAGCGATCAGTGCTATAAAAATGCACTGATTACTGTGAAAATGACACTGGCAGTGAAGGGGTTAGCCACTAGGTGGCGATGAAGGGGTTAAGTGTGCCTAGGGCTGTGTTCTAACTGTAGGGGGGATGGGCTATGTGTGACACGACAGTGATCACAGCTTCTGATTACAGGAAGTTGTGTACACTGTCCTGTCACTAGGAAGACTGGGGAAATGCTTGTTTACATAAGCATTTCCCCCTTCTTCCTCACCGTGACATCAAGTCCGTGGGACCCGCGGTCGGAGTCACTGAGCTTGCGGCGGACGTACGCATCCACAATGCCGCTTCTTAAAGGCCATGATTGAGCCATGATTAAGCACTAGCAAGAGTGCGAAACTAGTCGGCTGTCCTGGTTTATGGTTGTGGTGATTATGCATGTTCCTGCTTGAAAATAAAAGACAACTTTTTTGAAAAGTTATTTCGGAGTGCGGCTGTCCATCTCCTTCCTTTTATTGCTACTGCTACATGCATTGCCAGCACCTTGGTAATCCGACCGTCCCTGATTGTCTATAGGGCTCACCTGGAGCGGTGAAAATCTTCTTCTATATATATGTCCTTGTGCCTGCCCATGCCATTCTGCCTACGTTTATCTGCGTGCGGCGATAAGCTTGTGGTTAAAAGGTCAATCCACTATATAATGTTTAGTTATGGATGGATGAGTTGAATTACTCACTGCCTTTTCATAGTTTAGGTACTCCCATGCAGAGCTCTGGCTTCTGGGGTTCCCAGCTGGCCTCCTCCAAGTAGTAAGCTGTATATATGTTTCATAGCTAGTGATGCAGTTCATTATAAAGTACCATCAGTGCCAGACTTAGACCTGGGGGGGGGGGGGGCACAGAGCAGACAGCGCTGACTGACAGTAACCAGCTCTCTGCTAACGTAGCACTGAGAACTGAGTCATCAGCGGTGTTTGATCACTCAGTTCTCAGTCTTAGAGGCAGCTGGGGACAGATGCAGCATCGGACTGATGCCATAACACAAAGTGCTGCAGCACCACTTTGTTTTGGACGTTTCTCCTGTTTTGAGCAGCCCATTGAAATAAATGGGCTGCCTTACATGTGACATACGGAACCAATGGTGTGAACAGAGCCTAACCGAATAAGGCAGCAAATCCATATGCCCTCCATTGCATTTCAAAATGAATTTTACAGCAGTCCCTTGGGAAAGATAAATCAGTGTATACATACATGCACATAAATCAAACACAACGAAGATCTACATAAAATCAGGTATTTTATTTTGCGCAAAACATAAAACAAAAGTTCTGTAGTGGTATCTTTTATGAAAAAATGACATGCTGAACATATAATCGATTCCTATTTGTTTTGTTCCAGTTTCAGGGAAGCTTGTTGAGTCCAAGTTCCTCTTTGAGTTATTTTTATATTTATTTTTATATAACTGATATAAGTGAACAGTTGACTGTCATTGTTTTTGTCTCACTTCAACCACATTGACATAAATGTCTACTACCAGTTCCCTCAAATCAATGAAATAACTGAAAAGACTATCATAACACTTTCTCCTCTCATCAATTAGAGTGGCAAAACTGACTGTTAAAGTGGAACTAAAGGCAATTCTTTTTTTATTTTGGATAGAAAAATGGAGGATTATACCCCTGTCAGGTTTTTGCCATCGATTTCCCTTCACCCCTGGTCCCATAGCCAAAACAGGGAGTAAGAGGAAATCCCTCCAAAGTGAGGTAAACCTTATGCCGTGTACACACGATCGGAATTTCCGACAAGCAAAGTTCTGTGAGCTTTTGGTCGGAAATTCCGACCGTGTGTAGGCTCCATCGAACATTTTCTGTCTGAATTTTTGACAGCAAAAATTTGAGAGCTGGTTCTCAAATTTTCCAACGGGAAAAGTTCTTGTCGGAAATTCCGATCGTCTGTATGCAATTCCGACGCACAAAGTAACACGCATGCTCGGAAGCAATTTGACGCATGTTCGGAATTATTTAACTTCATTTTTCTCGGCTCGTTGTAGTGTTGTATTCTGTATGGTCGGAATTTCTGACAACATTTGTGTGACCGTGTGTATGCAACACAAGTTTGAGCCAAGTTTCAGTCGGAAAAAAATTCCACGGTTTTCTTGTTGGAATTTTCGATCGTGTGTACGCGGCATTAGTTATCACTAGGGTCACCAATGAGCCCAATGGAAGATTTCCCCTCTATTTCTGTTCTGGTGACAACTCAAAATTTGGGATTCTTTTCAAATTCACTCTTGATAACAGTCAACAGGACAAATACAGAAGGCAAATCTCTCTAATGGGGTCACAGACGGCAATAAAACCTGACAGGTGTTCTATTCCCTCTCCGGTCTTTCCATAACAAAAAAATGTTTTGCCTTTAGCTATACTTTTTTTATCTAAAAAAAAAGCTTATTGAGAAACACATAGCCAGATTCAGGTAGAGTTACGCGTA
The DNA here is from genome assembly GCF_905171775.1 of Rana temporaria. NCBI lineage: Eukaryota > Metazoa > Chordata > Amphibia > Anura > Ranidae > Rana > Rana temporaria. Next base: position 113,322,357 of record NC_053492.1, on the reverse strand, counting down.
TTAGGCGTATTCTCAAATTGAGATACGCTTAAATGTTGCTAAGATACGACCGCCTGCGGCGTCGTATCTTAGCTGACTATTTACACTGGCCGCTAGGGCCGTGTACGCTGATTTACGCCTAGAATGCGTAAATCCGCGAGATACGCCTATTCACGAACGTACGCTTGCCCAGGCGTAAAGATAAACCACCAAAAAGATGGCGCAGCCAATGTTAAGTATGGACGTCGGAACCGCGTCGAATTTTAAAATGTGTACGTCGTTTGCGTAAGTCGTCCGTGAATGGGGCTGGCCGTAATTTACGTTCACGTCGGAACCAATGAGTCTTTGCGGCGTAATTTGGAGCATGCGCACTGGGTTATGTCCACGGACGGCGCATGCGCCGTACGTTTAAAACGTCAATTACGCGGGGTCATGCCTTATTGACATAAAACACGCCCACCTCTTCCCAATTTGAATTAGGTGCCCTTACGCCGGCACATTTACGATACGCCGCCGTAACTTAGGACGCAAGTGCTTTGTGAATACAGCACTTGCCTCTAACTTACGGCGGCGTAGCGTATATGAGATACGCTACGCCTGCCTAACGTTAGGCACGTCTACGTGAATTTGGCTAACAATGTATAAAAGAAAATTTACAGGTCCCAGATAACATACGGAAAACATTAACTTGACACAGTTCCATACACCAGTACCAAGAGGCACACACCTGCCTACAGGGCCTAACAGAAGCACCCCACCTTGGGTTCAAGTCTGCAGTATACTGTCACCTATCATCTTAATTCACATTGACAATAGGTTTACAACAGCAGTCTTTCTATAACCAAGTCTACTGGGGAAAGGCCTGGGGTATCCGAACATGGGTTCCATAGTTAGTTGGATTTGCTCTGGCGTCCCCTATGTTGGAAGATATACCTTTCCATACACAGGGTTTCCCCTGTCTGAGTGATCTATTCTTTAAGTGTAGGAGGGTTTAAGCTTTCCAGTGCCTAAAAATTAGTATACTGGCCTCGAAGAGGACATTGGAAAAAGCCTGTTTAGAAGTTTCTTCAATTGAAAGCTCATCTAAGATACTCAGTAGACACCTTTTAGTTACTTTAGGTAGTATTACTTGTCTATCATTTCCAATCACAGTGGTATAACTGAAGGGAGTACTGTACTATGGTTTACCCTCACCAGCAGTCAAAAGTTTTATACCATCCTTATTGTGCCACCTTTTCTGTCCATAACATAATTGAGATCATGACCATGATAATTTTCTCTGTTCACTAATTACAGTGAGCTAAAACAATGACACGATTATTTTACTTTTCCTACTACACTAACATTTCTATAGCAATAATGCATCTTCCCATCCTCACCCAGACCAGCTCAACAAAATTGGGTCCAAAGCAAGTATGGGACATGGGGCCTAAATGTCTTGTTTATTGCACTTTAAACTGCCGGCCTCTGGTTTCAATTACAAACATAATACCAACCCTATTTTTCTTGGGAAAAAAACGTAGGCCTTTATGTGGTAGCACTTATGCCTTGTACACAGGATCGGCATTTCCGATGAAAAAAAGTAAGACGGAATTTTTTCATCAGATATTCCAACTGTGTGTGCGCCCCATCTGAGTTTTTCCTTCGGAAATTCCGACGGACTTAGAAAGAGAACACGTTCTCTTTTTTTCCAGACCGAAATTCCGTCTGTATGGAATGGAGACTGATAAAAAAACTTTGCATGATCAGAATCAAGTCGACGAATGCTCGGAAGCATTGAACTTCATTTTTCTCAGCTCGTCGTAGTGTTGTACGTCACCGCATTCTTTGGTGTGACAGTGTGTATGTAAGACGGCTTGAACGGAATTCCGTCTGAGTTTATCCCAACGCAAATTCAGTTATGAGTGTGTACAACTCATAACAGTACGCCATACAGTTGTCACCCAAAATAAGGTCCCTGAACAAGAAGAACCATTGTCCTTACTTCTTCACTGCCTGTGGCTCCTGTCCTTGTTTTCTTTAGAATCAATAGCTGTTGAAGAATCTTCTCTATTGTATACACTTCAGTGTGCATAGGATGCTGGGTATACCAATGTTATGGCTCCATCAGACGGCTTGTATGTCACTACAAGATGAAGTAGCGATGAAAAGCCTAGATGGAATCACAAAACACAGTAGGGGATCAGGGATCCAACATTCCTGGAAGTGTGTAGGATCCCTGATCCAACAGAAAACAAGATATAGAAATTTCCAGCACTCCAATATATTCTTTTTAATGATTTTTTGTTAAAAACTTCATGTCACACAGGTCAAATATCCAGTGTTTCAGGAACTTAGTGTCCTTTCTTCAGGGTGACTCAAGGATCACTGATTCATGCTAAGAAAGGGACCCTGCAAGGCCCTGAAACATTGGCTATTTGACCTATGTTACATGAAGTACTATGTGCTACATAGTACCTAAAGTATAACTAAAGGCAAAGCTTTTTCTTTTATTTTGGACAGAATATAGAGGGATTAGAACACCTGTCAGTTTTAATTGCTGTCTGTGCCCCAATTAAGGAGATCCCCCCTCTCTCTTTGTCCTGTTTACCATTATCATTGAAAGTAAAAAATCCCACATTTTGGGTTGTCCCCAGAAAAGTAATAGAGGGGAAATCTTCCAATGGGGACACTCGTTCTGGTGACCTGGCGTCCTCAAGGGATTTCCTTTTACTTCCTTTTTTGTCTATAGGACAGAAAGTGACAAGAAATCTCCCCAATGGGGCACAGATGGCAAAAACTAAACCAACGAGGGTTATAACCCTCCCTTACTCTATCCATAATGAAAAGAATAGTTTTGCCTGTAGCTCTACTTTAAAGCCTAATTCTGCTAATACAGACCATCCCCGGATTACAAACAAAAAGGATTCTGTAGGTTTATTCTTAAATTGAATTTCTATGTAAGTCAGAACATATAAACGTTTTTTGGATAGCATCGGGAAGGCTTAACACCCCTGTAATGTTTGTTTTGTTGTCTCAGCCCCTGTTAAGATTTCACCTCACTTTCTATCCCTGTGACAATTAGATTTTGAACATTTTGGGTTGTTGTGGAAATAAGGATTGGTGATAAAGTTTCAGTGGAGACACCTTTTTCCATGATAACTCTAAAGCCCTGTACACACGATCAGTCCATCCGATGAGAACGGACTAAAGGACCGTTTCATCGGTTCTCCAATGAAGCTGACTGATGGTCTGATGTGCCTACACACCGTAGGTTAAAAACCGATCGTGTCAGAACGCGGTTACGTAAAACACAACGACGTGCTGAAAAAAACAAAGTTCAATGCTTTCAAGCATGCGTCGACTCGACTCCGAGCATGCGTGGACCTTTAACCGATGCTTTTGCATACTAACCATCGGTTTTGACCGATCGGTTAGGCGTCCATCGGTTCAATTTTAAAGCAAGTTCTAAATTTTTTGGCCGAAGGATAACTGATCGATGGGGCCCACACACGATCGGTTTGGACCAATGAAAAGGTCCTTCAGTCCGTTCTCATCGGATGGACTGATCGTGTGTACAGGGCTTTAGGCCTCGTAAACACAATAGGTTAAACAGAGGACAACGGTCTGATGGACCGTTTTCATTGGTCAAAACCGATCGTGTGTGGGCCCCATAGGTTATTTAACCATTGGTTAAAAAAAAGCCAACTTGCTTTAAATTTAACCAATGGATTCCTAACCGATGGGGAAAAAAACGATCGTTAGTAGGCACAACCATCGGTTAAAAATCCATGCATGCTCAGAATCAAGTCGACGCATGCTTGGAAGCATTGAACTTCGTTTATTTCAGCATGTCATCGTGTTTTACGTCACCGCGTTCTGACACGATCTTTTTTTAACCGATGGTGTGTAGGCGCGACGGACCATCAGTCAGCTTCATCGGTTAACCGACGACAATGGTCCATCAGACCATTCTCATCGGATGGACTGATCGTGTGTACGAGGCTTCACAGGAGTAAATTTTCCCTTCCTAGGTGTAGATTTCCTCTAACTTCCTGTTGTCTCTCTCCATTTGTAAGTAGGAGTTGTTTGTAAGTCGGATGTATGTAACTCGGGGACTGCCTGTATGTGTGGGTGTATACAATACTGTTCAAAAACTTTTGGAAAAAATGCTTTAAATTAAGAATGCTTTCAGAAATAGAAGTGTTAACCAGGTGTGGATGGCCCTATTGCAGCGAAATAATAAAACATTCTATAAATCTATCACAGATCTTCTGTGGATGTAGGCTGCCTCAAATCCTTCTGTCTCTTTATGTAATCCCAGACAGACTCGACAATGTTGAGATCAGGGATCTGTGGGGGCCAAACCATCACTTCCAGGACTCCTTATTCTCCTTTACACTGAAGCTAATTGTTAATTACATTGGCTGTATGTTTGGGGCCGTTGTTCTGCTGCAAATACATTTGGGGCCAATCACACTCCTCCCTGATGTTACGACATAATAGATAAATATCTGCCTGTATTTCTTAGCATTGATACACCATTGGTCCTGACCAAATCTAGAACTCCATTTGCAGAAATGCAGCCCCAAATCTGCAAGGAACCTTCATCATGCTTTACGGATGCCTGAAGATGCTCATTATTGTACCGGTTTCCAGCGCTTTGGCAAAAAACTGCCTCCTGCTACAGCCAAATATTTCACATTTAGACTCATCAGTCCTGAGCACCTGCTGCCATTTTTCTGCACCCTATGTTTTCATGTATAGTTGAGTTGCTTAGCCTTGTTTCCACATTGGAGGTAAGGCTTTTGATTTATACGTTATTTAATTGCAAAATATATGTATAGTTTACACTATTAAAAAAATGCTGTGCACCGCCAAAGTGTTCGGGTTTGACTTGAAGAAAAGGTGGCAACCCTAACCTGGGTCCCACTGGTTTCCGCCAATTCTGTGCTGATGGCACTGTTGGACTTCAGATTTTGAAGGGAAGTAAGCATGATGTGACTGCATCTATGGTCCACAATGTTGCCGGATCAATGGTGTCCTCAATGCTGAGAAATACAGGCAGATCATTATACATCATGCTATACAATCAGGGAGGCATGTGTTTGGCCCCAATTGTATTCTACAGCAGGACCAGGGCCCCAAACATACAGCCAATGTCATTAAGAACTATCTTCAGCCTAAAGAAGAAAAAATTATTCATAGTTACATAGTTAGTCAGGTTGAGATAAGACACAAGTCCATCTAGTTCATCTAAAAAAAAAAAGAAGAAAAAAAATCCCATATACACAATCCTTCACCCACAGTTGATGCAAAGAAATGCGAAAAGGTTTGTCCCCAACAAAGCCCTGATCGTAACATCATTGAGCCTGTTTGAAGAAAAGGATTGAGACAAAAGGATTTGAGGGAGCCTAGATCCAAACATCTTGGAGAACTAGCCACAAATGTGTGTAACAACTTACCTGCCGAGTTTCTTCAAAAATTGTGTGCAAGTGTACCTAGAAGAATTGATGCTGTTTTGAAGGGAAAGGGTAGTCACACCAAATATTGATTTAATTTAGATACTTTACATTTTGTAAATTGATAAAAAATAAATATTTACTTTTAAAAGCATTCTTACTTTGCAGCATTTCTTTATACCTGCCTAAGGGCTCTTTCACACGGGTGTATGGATGAAAAAGGGACATACATTGATCCCTATGAGATCGCGGGTCTCATCCGGTTCTGCATTCCTCCGATTCTGCAGACGGAGGAAAACCCTATTTTTACATCCGTCTACGGATCGGATCGGGTGAACACGGACAGACGGTCCATGTTCATCCGATCCCCCCATAGTGGAGAGCGGAGAAAAGACAGGGTGGTCCCTGCACAGTGTGCGGGGACGACCCTGTCATCCGCCGGCTCAGCGGGGATCAACGGAGCGATCCCAGCTGAGCAAGCGGAGGTTCACGGGCCGGATCATTACTGATCTGCCCCGTGTGAAAGGGCCCTAAAAATTTTGCACCGTACTGTATATATAGATGTCTGTGTGTATATATATATATATATATATATATATATATATATATATATATATATATATATATATATATTTCTTTTTTTAGGGTACCCAGCATGTTTTCAAAACAAAAAAGCAGTTCTGGCTGCAATACTCACTCATGCAGTAATTCCTTTCCACCAATAGATGTCCACATGTCCTCATGAGTCATTCAACCCAGAAGACTGAGGGCATTCTATGAGTGCAGTACATCATAGATCTACCCCATGGCATCCTACACTTACATTCCTGTTCAAAATTGCATCCTACACTTACATACACTGAAGAGACGTCATCAACAGCATTGCAATGTGCTATCACATTCAAGCTTATAAAAAGTAAATAATACAAAATATATGTATTGAGTTTTTGAGACTTTGGGGACTAAAGTCTTAAGCCCTGTACACACACGACCAGGAATCCCGTCTGTTTGAAAACCGTCAGTTTTCCAGACGGGATTCCTGCCAAGCTTGTATTGAAAAGCCATGTATACACGCGGCCACACAAAAGACCCGCCGTTCTTTTGAATGGCAAGAACGCGGTGACGTCAAAAACTACAACGAGCCGGCTAAATTACGTTCTATGCTACCGCGCATGCGTTGAATTGTTATCAAGCATGCGCGGTTTATTTGCCCTTCAGGTAAGCATACAGACGACCGGTTTTCTCGGCAGGAAACACTCTGCTGGGAATCCCAACGGGAAAATAGAGAGCAGGTTCTCTATTTTTTTCCGGCAGTTTTCTTGTCGGGAAAACTGCTAGGGAGCATACACACGGCCGAGATTCCCGGCCAAAAGCTCTGCCGGGAAAACCAGTCGTGTGTACAAGGCTTTAGTTGACGTGCCCTTAAAACTACCAGGTTGTTATTCAGATAAGAAATACATAATTGTTTTTTGTTTTTTTTTTGCATTCTGGTAATGCACCATTATGGAACAAATAAGAGTGCCTTCTGTTTATCACTGAAGTCACAGTAAAATAATGAAATAATCTGCTCAGTCTTGTGGCAAACTGTTAATACAAAGTCCAATACATCAACCAAGAACATACCATAAGCAATGCCAAAAAGATAAAACTGAAATAAAAAATATGGCTATGGTCAGATGTGCACTTTGTGCAGATCTGTTTTGTATTTTTGTTCTAGCTTAATTATTATAAATGTATCACATTGTCATCTGATAGTGTTTTGGAGGGGGGGGGGAGGGTCAAGGTATGCAGCATCTTAGTACTCTCTGACTTTATTGGTAGGTGGTCTTATAGTCTCATGCACACGGGCATATCAATTTATGCTCAAAATATGGTCGATTTTTTTTTTTTTGGGGCAGAAAAAAAATCTCCATTAATGCGCATGAATGCACATTTATGCATGTATGGACACATGTTTATAGGCATATGGAAATTACTAGCCAAAATAATTATTTATTCTAGCCATTGTAATACATTTACCTTCATATGTATGCATTTATGTGCACTTACGTTTGTAAATTATGCTCATAAGCTCCTCTCTAAATGTAGCTTTGGTGCATTTATTTTCCCTCTAAACACTGTTCCTAAATACTGATCTAAACACCTGATGTGTATGGCCTTGTAGGCTATTGTAGAACTGTGTTTAGGGGCGTTAAAAAAAAATGTATGCCCTTATGCATAAGGCCTTAAATAAAGGCTCTATTGTCACATAACCACCAGGCTATTCTTTGTGTTTTCAACCTGTACTGGGTAGTTTATCTTGCATTGACTTGATGTTGTGGCGCATCAGACAGTTCTTTCAGCCTCCTCAATACATAAGGCTACCAGTCATTGAAATTTAAAAGGAGCGAAATGGCTAAAAGAAGGATACTGATTGGTTATGTAATGTCAGTTGAGTTCTAAAATTACTCTAGGAAATTCTGCATGATCCACATTAATCTATTCATTTATATTTTGCAGTTGCCAGCTGACCTGTACGAAATGTAGCAACAGCATCAGATTCCATTGTGCAATGTTTGCACTGTCTTAGCTGCAAAATGTTTCACAAGGGCTGGTTGCAATCTGTTAGCCTTTTATAGGAGAAAAGGACACCTCTCAATTTGTAGATACAATTTGTTTTATTCTGTAAGAACTTACTTCCTAAGTAGCCCTTTTATACCAGAAGAACGTTTTTTTAACAACTTGCATACACATTTGGCATTCTTCTCTCTTTATTCATATTGGAATTCGGAAAAGTTGGATCATTCTTAGAGATTTGGCCATTGACCTCTTAAAATGAACAGTAAAAATCGAATTCTGTCCTACACAAATCATGTTAAACTAATAAATATTAATAAAGGCAGTGAGAACTTTAGAAATTTGGATATATATATATATATATATATATATATATATATATATATATAGTTCTGGGCACATGATAATTTCCAGGTCATTGGTCACATTATACTTACTAAAATGGAGGCTCACTGTTCACCAGAGGCGTTGACCTCTACCTGAGCAAGACCCCCAAGTCAGTTTAAGAAAAAACACATGACCACCAACACCACAATGCTGGTCAAGTTACTGGCGCCATTTATTAAATTAGCAGATTCTGAATTACTAAGTATTATTACTTAAGTATCTGCTTAAAGAGTCAATTTCACCCTCTGCTCAGTTGTGAGTGGTTGTTGGCAATCACATACTGATTCCTCACCACCCTCAAAAATACCAGAAGCACAATATCTCCACCAAAAATACATTTGTCAGTAGCAGCCTTTACAGCCAACTGATGTCAGTTACATTCTCTCAATGAATAGTTCATAATGTACAATACACAAATAATCTGGAAAATACATCACTGCAAACTATCAATCAGCACTCTTGTCTCTAGTCCTTGGTCCTAAATGATGTTATTAAAGATGCGGCCTTTAGAAACCTTTGTCTTTTACTCAAGCATGAGCAAAGGACATACAGTAAGGAAGGTCCTGAAAGCTTGCATCTTTAATAAATTAGGTTAGCCGGAAAAAAGGCATCAAATTAACTGCCAATTTCTGCGTTAAACAATGGCTAACACTATCCAAGACTCCACTGCTTATAAAGAGAGCGAAGTTAAAATGTATTTCAAGTGTTGATTCAGATGGAATTTAAAGGGCAACATTGAATAATAGTCGGGCAAATTATGGCAACATTCACCTCTATGTCATATGGTAATAAGCATGCACTGTTGCACATTCACTTAAATGTGCAGCCCAACACATAGACATCTCACCAAAGAAATGCATGTACCTTTTTTTGTTTTTTAAATGCAGCACATCATAATAAATGGCAATAGGTTATCAAATGTCATAGTGCGCTGTAACGCACGTGCATTACCAAGGTGCATTGAGGTGCCTTTGAGAATGAATGGCACTTGCAGTACACCTAAAATATTTTTTTTTTTAGCCCTAATGCATGTACCTTAGATCAACACCAATTTATGTACTTCAGGCCTCAAGTTAGCCCCAGTGCATGCACTTTATTATTTTGATCAGCTCCAATGCATGCATTCTTGCAGTGCACAGATGTGAACAGAGCCTAATGCAAGCAGCCTATACTTTTTGGACAGCCAGTGGTGACATTTTTCTGCAGTGCCTCTGCTCTAACCCCTGAAGGCCATAACAGCCATGTAGAAGCCATCAGAGGCTTGTGGCACCAGAATCAGGCAGAGAACTAGGTACTGCAGCCAACCAGGCTTGGGAATTCTAGTAGTAATTCTAGTAGGCCTATTACTACTAAAGTCTTTAAGAGGCCAGCATGTGATTATGCTTGCCAGATATAAAGTTATCATATACAGTAAATCTGTCTGCTGAGGATTTAAGAACTCTCTTGTGATAAAACACACCTAAAATGCAGCTCCCTAGCAATCTTTGCTGTGCAGCCTGTCTGCCCCCATAAGGCAACTCTCCAAATCTTCTCAGTTCTGCACCCTGCTTAAAAAGGTGTAAAAGAATCGTTTGCTGAAGTTACAGGAGTTCATGCACTGGAGTGTATAGATGAGGTACAGAGCTAAAAAGGATTTTGAAGAGCATCTGGGTTTCTCCATTAAGGCGACAACAAAAATGACCAGAGAGCTGAAAGCTAGGAACATCCCCAAAATGTTGGGGGGCAGAGGGTCCCTGAAGAATAAAATCTGTACTAGAAAGGCACCTGTATTTCTTATTTATGAATGTTTCTTTACTTTTACATGATCCAATTTGTGATTTTCATTTACTGGCAGATTCATTTATTGGCGAACTGGTGTAAATGTATAAAAAGTTGAAGACATTTACACCAGTCATCAGTTATATGTGGTTCTAAAGCTTTTGAACAAACCAAATTTTCTTTTTATATTCTAAGTCATCTTACATTTTTTAAGCAGAAAACTGCAAAAGACATAAATATAGGAAAGGCAACACATGGCTGGGTGTGTGTAAAAATACAGATCCTGCTATGCCAAGCCAGGCAGGAAACACCGGAGAAGTATTTGTACAGGGCTGACTAGCCATAGGATCTTATTTTCCATAATATGGGTTTCAGGGTACATAGCAAATGTCCTTAAACATCCTTATTGCATTTTCAGGATTCAGGAATGTCTATAGTTTTCTTAGTGTTATTCTCCTTTGGTTGCAGACAGGGCTCCATAAGCAAACAGATCATTCCCACCATGTACAGCAAGCCACACACGTAGAAGGAGTAGTCATATTTCTGGGTGATGTCATAGATCCAGCCTGCAAGAGGGAAGTGAAAGGTTTAGCTTAGAAGACATCTATCACACTGCACAATACCTGTAAAGGATGTAATGCCCTAAAGCATTTCAGTTCTTTCAGGGTCCATTCACACTACTGCGTTGTGATAACGCATATTACTTTCATTGGTGCGATGGAGAGTCATTCATTCTGAATATCTCCCCAGCATACCTTGCCAATAAACGTGCATTGCAGTGCAATCAGGGGCAATGCACTAACACGTGTTGTGGTGCACTGGCACTTTCAGAAATGGTACATGCATCTTTTTTGATGCATTAGGAACGGACTGTCTTAACGCAACACATGTTGGCTAGTGGCGTAACATGCATTAATGCACATGAGCTAAAATACTGCAACATGAAGGAAGGATTTCTGGACAGCCACGCTCCAAAACTTGTTGCTTTTATTGTAAAATGAAAAACACAGGATACATGCCACAGCAAACGAGGTACAAGCACTCTAAAGTACTGCAACATTGTGAATTATCACTTTAAGACTTTTTTCCCTTAAAAAATCTCATTGTGTTAAACTTGCTGGAGTATTACGTACAGTTCACAAACAGGATTGCAAAACGTTTTTACAGTGTCTGGGGAAAGGTTATGCTTATTGTATAAAGACTTTTTGCAATCCTGTTGAATAGAGGTTGTTTGCATTCCTAATACTCCTGCAATTTTAGCACAATGAAAAGTGACATGCCATGAACAGAGCCTAATGCCGCGTACACATGACTGTTTTTCATGGCCAGAAAACTGCCATTTTTTAGATTGGTCGTGAAAACCGGTCGTGTGTATGCTCCATAGCAGTTTTCTCGACAAAAAAACTGCCCGCAAAAAAATTAGAACCTGCTCTATTTTTTCTCGTCGTTTTTCACGTCGTTCTTTTTCCCGTTGCGAAATTCGTTTGTGTGTATGCTTTTCAGAGGGGGGAAAAAACGTGCATGCCCAGAATCAAGTATGCAGCCAAAAAGCAGGCGCCATTTGAAAGGAACTTCCCCTTTATAGTCCCGTTGTACGTGTTGTACATCACTGCTCTTTGCTCGACCGTTTTTTTTTCATGAACGTGTGTATGCAAGGCAGGCTTGAGAGGAATCGTGATGAATCACGTTGAGAAAAGCGTTGTTTTTTTGCAGGACAGGAAAAACGGTCGTGTGTACGCGGCATAATCCTTCACTGAGTGCCATTAAGCTATTGGGGCTGCTCAGCTCTCGTCAATGACATATTCTTTACTTAGAGCCCAAAACTGTACTGAACTGTCAGTTGTGCCAGTCGTATAAACTTTTTTGTATTTCTATGGTGTAACAAAGTCTGCCATCAAAATGTGGGGTAGTGTGCTTTATAACAAAGGTTTGCTTTTCTTCCCCAGTCTGGCACTCGTGTATGTGCAAGAAAGGAAATAGGTTTTATCTAGAAAGGTACAGAATGAACCCAGGAGCTGAAGTTGCAAAGCTGCCCTAAGGATGAGGAAATTAATATAAGTGTGTTAGTCTAGTCTGCTAGCACAACCTGTTCTTCTCAATGGTAAACATAACAAATGGCATGCTGCTATTAAAGGAATTCACACTTTTTCAGACACGTTGAAAACCTCTTTTAAAGCAAAAAAATCAAAAACTAAATATTTCAGTAAAAGATCAAATAAATTTAGCTTTCCTGACAGACTCCATGGCAGCCTACGTGTGGGTTAATCCCGCCCCTCATACCTCATAGGACCCTTCTCCCATAAATCTTTGCTCTTTTTTTGTCCTCCTCCTAGGACCAAGATATAGTCTTACCTTTTCATGAAGTTTTCTGTAATCCAGGCCTGGTGGTGTGCACGGCGATACGTTGGTGGTTAGCGGTGATCCTCTCTGCAGTCCAGCAATCCTAGCTATTAGCAGGTGGACATGATATGATGCGATACCATAAAGAGCTTACTAACCTGGCCATTGGCAGGCAAGGGACAATACGGCCAAACGTCACAGCTATTAGAGGGAGGCCTTGTAAACGCCCGATCGTGCAGTGGGTCGAGCGAACAGCTCCCCAGTCCCTGGTTCTGGTCCGGATCGTGCCATGTTGGTGCAAAGATATTCGTTTTATATGGCAGCCGTATCTCTGTGTTTTGTTTGTCTCCTTATTTTCTATCAAACTCCAGTGAGTGGCCATGGCGGCTGGAGCGCAGCTGCGTTCCAGCTCGCTGCTTCAGGAAGTCGCCAGGACCTGTCTGCGCATCTGCAAGCCACGAACGAAGATTCCGTGCTTGGTTCTTGCAGGCGCGGTTTCGCCAAAATGGTGGCACGGTTGCGCATGCGATTGGTCACCACCGGGTCGCAACGTTTTTTCAAACGCAGGTGCGCTGTGGGGCGGTGACATCATTATCGGCGGCAGATTTAAAAATCTGTCAAAGCAGCTATTCCTTGGGATGACTTGCAGGCTTATGCAGCGGGTTCCCTAGGCACTGGTCTCTGGTTTACAAGGTAAATTGTTTGCTGCAGGCTCCCTAGGTGCTGGCTATGTTTGTTATGTGTTCTATCATGCCTGTTGTCACTCCTGTTTCTCATAAGGCTTTAATGGTTCATTTCAGTTTCAAACTGCCTTGCCATGGATATGTCACCGCCCTCCTGTGGCCAACCCTTGCGCTGCAGATAGGATTTAGTTATTTTCTGCCTGTGATGCTTGGGTTCACTCATTCAGGGGCTATTAACTCTTTATTTTTCACACAGCACTTCTAGGTCTGAACACCAAAGCATGGCAAAGATCATCCTAGGTCTCAACGTCATCACTCCTCTTCAAACTCCAGACGTCATAGATCTCCCTTTAGATCTAGGTACCACAGAAAGGAGTCTAAAACCACATCTGGGCCACACTCTCACCACCACTCCAGCCACTCTGTGAGGAAAGCCTGCTGGGTATGCGGGGCCCAGGTTCCTGAAGGTAAATTGCTCTGCGAGCGATGCTTTTCTAAAGTGGCAAAAGAGAGGGTGGAGACCAACAAGTGGAAGCACTGGTCAGAAAGGTGGTCCATGAATCCCTGAGTATAGTGGATTCTGGTCATACCCACAACCCTGCTGGCAACACTATGTTAGTCCCTATTAGGGATGATCTCGAGGCCCCAGGCCCTTCACAGCCAAGCCATTCCTCAATTGAAGCCTCAGACAGTGGGGTGGAGGTAGATACAGGTTTGCCCCATTACCACAACTGGTCAAAGCTGTCAAAGAAGCTTTGAGATAAGAAGAGCCAGTGGGGGTACCCTCCAAACAGAGGAAATATTTTAAACGCCTCAAAAAAGAACGCCCTAATTTCTCCTTTTTTGGTGAACTCGGCGCAATAATTACCGATGAATGTGGTGGTGTTGAAAGGAAGTATTGCCTGTTAACAAAGGTGTCAAAAATGTACCCATTTAAAAGCAAAGATGTAAAACACCTGGAGTCGGCTCCTCTCATTGATGCAGCCCTAATGAATATGGTGAGGCACGTCACACTCCCATTGCAGGATACTGTTTCCTTTAGGGATGGCCTGGAGAGGAAAATTGAGACCGACCTCAAGCGGATGTACATTACAGCGGGTATGAGATGCAAACCAGCTCTAGCTCTCACAGCTCTTTCTAAAGCGATGGAAGTCTGGGCAGACGACATAGATGCTTCTCTGAGGAGCATCTCAGAAGAACTGGCCAGGAGCTCATCTATTAATGGGCTGAGGTTGGCGCTGGCTTTTTTTTGGGTGAGGCTTCCCTAAACATAATTCACCTGGTGGCTCGGATCATGCTGTCATCTGTCATGGCTAAGTGTGCATTGTGGCTGCGCCCATGGGTAGCTGACCCTGTTTTCAAGCAGGCATGGTGCAGGATTCCCTTTGAAGGTTCGTCCCTCTTTGGGAACAAATTGGACAGTGCCATCACCCATGCCAAAGGGGGCAAATCGGGGTTCCTTCCCCAGGATCGCTGTCTGCTAAACCAGAAGAGAACACAGCCCAGGCAAGGTTCAGATCGAGGAAGGGATGCTCGCTACTATAGGCCTGGCCATGAGTTCAAGAAGACCTGGAAGAAAAAATAGCATTCAGGCCAGAAGTTTTCAAAAGGGGCATCTTCCGGTGGACAAGAATTCCCTAAGTCTTTATGATATTGCGCCTGCCCAGACAGAGTGAGTCGGCATCCTCGCCTCTCTCGGAAGAGAAAAAGCGAATTCTCCTGTCCTATGCAGACTGTCTTGTGGCTCAGGGCGCTGCAATTCCAGTTCCAGCCAATGAAAGGTTTCAAGGGGTCTACTCGCCCCTCTTCATGGTGTTGAAGAAAAATGGCTCCTGGAGGCCAGTTATAGACCTAACCCACTTGAATTATTTTATCAAGAAGAAGTTCAAGATGGAGATACTACTCATGATCAGTCAAGCAATCTAACCAGGCGATTGGCTTGTGTCTATAGACCTGAAAAATGCCTACTTCCATGTTCCGATAGCGTCAGAATTCCAGAAATACCTTTGCTTTGCTGTCAATCAAATCCATCTGCAGTTCACTTGTCTCCCCTTCGGGCTTACGACATTGCCTTGTGTGTTTTCAAAACTCTTGTTGGCTGTCGTGGCTCTGATCAGGACCAGAGGTATCCGTCTGTATCACTATCTAGACGACCTGCTTTTGTTATCTCGGGACAGGGAGCAGTTGCTAATCCACAGACCCCAGGTCATCTCCACTCTACTTGAGTTTGGTTGGCTTCTGAATCTGGAAAAGAGCCACCTGGATCCTACGCAGTCCCTGGTATTCCTCGGGGCACACGTCAACGTTAACAAGAGCACCATCTCATTACCCTTGGAAAAGTCACAGTGATCCGGGACAGATTTCGGCTTGCAATGTCGTTCTCTCATCTCCTAGCCTCTCAATGCCTAAAGATCATCGGCACCATGGTGGCAACAACACCCATCGTAAAGTGGGCTCAGTGGAAAATACGGCCCTTCCAGATGGGTTTCCTTCAGCAGTGGAACCCAGGGCTTCGGGATCACTCTATCCAAATAATCTCATCTATGAGGGAGAGCCTTCCTTCGTGGCTACAACAGAGGAACCTCCTCAATTGTCACTCCATTGCACCTGTGTCTTGGGTCACCATCACTACAGATGCCAGCAACAGGGGCTGACAGAAGTAGCCCAAGGCATATGGAATTTTCCCTCACAGGATAGTTTCCAATGTTCTGGAACTCCGGGCAGTGTTCTGTGCTCTGTAGGCCTTTCACCACTTAACAGCAGGAGCCTCAGTCCTCTTAAGACTGGACAACACGACGGCAGTCGCATACATCAAGAGACAGGGGGGTACTCAGTCTCTCCCTGTTGAAGGAAGTAGAGCCCATCATGATCTGGGCCCAGAAAAACCTGGTCAACCTGACAGCTGTCTACCTCCCTGGAGTCCAGAAAGTTCAGGCAGATTTTGTGTCGAGAATTTCTCTGGACAACGAGTGGACTTCCCCCCCGAAGTCTTCAGGTGGGTCCTGTCCCTGGGAGTCATTCAAGAAGTAGACTTGTTCGCCTTCCTGTGCAACTTCAGACTAAAGAGATACTACACGAGGTCTCGGTATCCCTAGGCTTTCGAGTATATGCTCTGACAGACCATTGGCGGTTCCACAGGGCCTATGCCTTTCCCCCAGTTCCAGTCATTCTCCGGTTTCTGTCGAGGCTCAGGATAGAAGGAGCAGGGATAGTGGCAATAGTCCTGTACTGGCCATGGTTTCCACTGCTGATGCAACTCAGCTTCCGGGACCCAGTTCCTCTACCCTTCAGATCAGATCTCCTATCACAAGGGGCAATTCTACATCCATGCCTGGCCCATCTACATCTGATGATCTGGTTCTTGAGAGGGGAGGGTTATAGACCATAGGCTGTCCAAGTAGGGCCATCTCCACATTATTAAATGCCAGAAGAGCAGGCACCAACAGGGTCTACCAGAGGATTTGTAAAAAGTTTGCAGACTACACCACTTCCACTGCAGGTTCTTGCAATAACCCAAAGATACATGATATCCTGGGCTTCCTACAATTAGGCTTGGATCTTATTGTCAGTCAGCTCGCTGCGAGTCCAAGTCTCTGCAATCTCTGCCTTTACGGGTGTTTCCTGGGCTAGACACCCTCTTACTCAGTAGTTGTTTAGATGAGCAATAAAGCTCAGACCTTAGAAAAAGACAAGATTCTCTAATTGGGATCTTCCCCCTGTCCTGGATTTTTTCTCAGGTAGAGAGTTGGAACATGAAGATCAGTCCTCTATCAAATGACTCTCTCTCTAAAAGTTGCCTTCTTGGTGGCTATAACATCGGCCAAGAGGGTCTCTGAAATCAGCTCTCTGGGGTGCAAGGAGCCATTTTTGACCTTTATAATTCCTATGTTGGGTTTAAAACCCAAAGTGGTATCTGTGTTTCATGACAATCAGGAGACTGCTCTTCCAACGTTCAGATCTACAGAGGATTCCAGTGTTCATCACTTAGATATTGGAAAAGCTCTGAGTCAGTATCTTGAAGCTACAGCTTCTTTCCGTCAGACCGATCACCTGTTTTTTTTTTTTTTATGGGGAGAATAAGAGAATGCGTGCCTCTTCCAGATCTATCGCAGCATGGATTGTTCAGGCCATTTAGTGGGCCTTCAAAGCCAAGGGCTTGGCACCTCCAGAAACGGTGACTGTTGACTCAACTAGAAGTGTGTCTTAATCATGGGCGGCGTCACGTCACTCCAGAAGATATTTGCAAGGCGGCCTCGTGGTCTTCAATTAACACGTTCAAGACACACTACTGCGTAGAGCCAGCCTTGTTAATATTGGTTTACGTATCTTGTCTGTTGATGGTGCCAATTAAACCTTTTTTTCTTTTGTCCAGCACTCTGCCCACTTGGGTGTGTATGGCTAGTTATTTCCCACACGTAGGCTGCCATGGAGTCTGTCAGGAAAACGGAAAATTTATATCAAATACTTACCGTAATTTTCCTTTCCTGATAGACTCCATGGCAGCAGGAGTTCCCTCCCAGTGGCTGGAGTAGGCTAAATTATGGAACACGGCCTCTTGTCCAGAGCAAAGATTTATGGGAGAAGGGTCCTATGAGGTATTAGGGGCGGGATTAACCCACACATAGGCTGCCATGGAGTCCATCAGGAAAGGAAAATTACGGTAAGTATTTGATATACATTTTCCGTTTTTGCTGCAATATTCTGCTTCATTCCAGAGATTTCTCCCACAATAAATTATTTCTGCCACTAGGTGTCCTCAGTCTGGCCAGTATTATTAAGTCATCTTGGACCCACCCAAGCCTGAACAATGAAAGAAGAAACAGTACATGGTCATCTCTCAGTCACACTGCTTTCTCCTCCTATTAGCATGCTTCTTGTCAGCAGATGTACTGGTTGGCTCCTTTTCTGCTTTCTCCTCTCACACCTCAGCCCTGCTACAGAGGGGATGCAAGAGGCCAGGTCGAATTCAGGTAGTTACACTGCTTGCATTTAAAAAATACAGTTATTACCTTTTGTACCACCTTCCTCTCCCTTAGACTGTAAGCTTCATGAGCAGGGCCCTCCTATTCCTAATGTATTAAACTGTATTGTATTTGTACTGTCCCCCCTCTACATTGTAAAGCGCTGCTCAAACTGTAGGCACTATACAAATCCTGTATAATAATAATAATCATGCAGTGATGTATTAAAAGAGAAGTATGGTCAATGCTTTTTTATTTATACTTCTCTTTTGGGTCAAAGGAGTACATTTAATTAGTTCTCCTGTGATCCAGTGTCAGATGATAGCATACTGTTGCACATTATCAGCTGACAGGGCACAACCAGGGCAGACTCTTGAAGGGTCCAGACAATTTTTTTCCGGGGTTCATCTGACTGACAGGTAGCCCCGCCTTTCAGCAGGTGGCTGAGAGCCAGATGTGCCCACCCCCTCCCCAGCCGAGCGCTCCAGTGAGTGCTAGAACAGCAAAGCAGACAGTGGCGAGTGACAGTCACTGTTTTCTGCTCGGAGCAGATCAAGAACTGAGCAATTAGTGGTCATGTGATTACTCACTTCTTACTCTTAGGCCCCATACACACGATAGAATCCATCCGCAGATAAATCCCAGCAAATGGGTTTCTGCGGATAGATCCTATGGTGTGTACACGCCAGCGGATCTATTTCCGCGGAGAAATCTCCTCTGGGATGGATTCCAGCAGATCGGATATTTGCTGACATGCACAACAAATCCATCTGCTGGAATCCATTCCAACGGATGGATCCGCTCATCTGTACAGACTTACCGGATCCATCCGTCCAAAGGGATTCCCCGCACGCGTCGTAATGATTTGACGCATGCGTGGAATTCCTTATATGACAGCGTCGCGCCCGTCGCCGCGTCATAATAGCGGCGACGGCGCGACACGTCATCGCCAGAGGATTTCAGCGCGGATTTCAATGCGATGGTGTGTACACGCCATCGCATAGAAATCTTCTGAAATCCTCGAGAGGATTTATCCGCGGATACGGTCCGCTGGACCGTATCTGCGGATAAATCCTCTCGTGTGTATGGGGCCTTAGGCTGGGTTCACACTTGTGCGGTGTAAGTTCCAGCTCTCTTATCTCTGCAATGAGATAAGAGAGCTGTTCAGCAGATCACCTCTGTTTTAGCTGCGAATTTGGAGACCTGGGGGAGGGAGAGGGGGGGAAGTGTATTGAGGAGAAGGAGAGAAATCCTGATGAGAACTGAACACATCTGCGAATCAGATGCAATGCTATAGAAGATAATGGGCCTGAATTCGCACCTGAGCTGCACCGCAATGCCTAAAAAATGCACACATTTTTGGGCAATGCAAATCCATCGCACATATGTGAACAAGCCTCATTAAAATCAATGTATTTTATAATGTTATGTGAATTGGATGCGGTTTAAGACGCAACCAATTCGCATAGGCGTGAACGGGGCCTTAGAGCTGTCATGGGACAGCTGCATCTCGGCACTAATCCTGTAGCATAGAGGTATATATGAAGGTTTGTTTTTTTACATATCCCACACTTCTTCTTTAATAATTGCAGAGCTGCGTTATTAATTTGCCATTTTATATCTGCCTAGAGTTCAGCTTTAATTCATGCATACAAAACAGGTATACCAAGTTCAGAGTTATCTTGGCTTTGTATCTACAGCACACAAGTACATTTATACTTGTTTAGACCTGTATAAAAAGTTTTTGAACACTGGCCAATCAAAGAACAGCCAGACTGCAGAATATACAAGTCAGATCAGGTGATTTTCAATAGAGAAACTCTTGCACACCGCTTCACACGTATTGATATTTGGTAATGGTAAATCTTTGATTATGTCGTTTAACTTTTCTCACTATCCCGTACAACTGTGTGCACTATAAAACGTTTCCCTATTCGGATACCAACCCACATGTTTCTCTTGTCATTTTAACAAACTTCCTTCTAATCAATATTAGAAAATAACAAAATGTGTTTAGGTACTGTAATAAGCAACAAGTAAAAACTGGTTAGAGTTGGCTGCACTCCATTATTTACTTAATGTTATCGGTACTTGACGCTGCGGCATTAGTAATGGCCTTGCCTTGCATATGCAAAATCAGGGAATTGTGGGCAGCAATGCAGAAACAGCAGCCATGATTGTTTAGTGTTAGCCTCCTTGCAGAATAACTATGGCTGGGGCTTAGAATTCTCAAAAATGTTCATGAAATAACCTCCAATGATCAGCTAAGCTCATGTGTATAGTGATCGGTGCATGTGAGTGATGTACTGAACAAGCATAAGCAGTACATGTCGTCTCACTTTCTCATTGCTAGAATTTTGAGTTTAAACAGCAGAACAAATGTTTTCTGACAGCCTCGTCTTTAATCATTAAAGCAGAACTCTGGGATTTTCCCCCATTAGTACACACCCCACCACACAAAACACTAAACAGTTATTAATTTCTTACTGTTTAAGTCTTTAAGAGATATGACTGATTGAATTTTCAGGAAGTCAGCTCTGTGATTCAAAAAATGCATCATCTTTTCTGGCAGGGAGGATCTCTTAGAACAGTGATTGCATTATATCCTTTGTCTCTCTCTAAATTGTAATCAGCCTACATTTCCCATAAATCATTGGGATGGGAGTGAATGTGGGAGGTACACTAGGCTTGTACATGTAAATGTGAACTCGCCCACTTCAACATAAATCACACCCCTCATTCTGCAGCCAGCAAGCCATAAATAACACACAGTATGATAGGTTACAGCCTTATAAATGCAAGGCATTTTAATATAAATGCATATTAATATAATATGAATTTAATAATTAAATGTAAATTAAATTAATACATTTAATGCATTTAATATAAATGCAAACCAGTGCAGCTTATCAGTGTACACCATTGTATGTCAGGGACCACCATGTCAGGGACCACCAGTGCCGCTTGTCAGGGACCACCAGTGCCGCTTGTCAGGGACCACCATGTCAGGGATCACCAGTGCCGCTTGTCAGGGACCACAATGCCCGGGACCACCAGTGTAAAGCCGGGATTATTATCAGAAATCACTTGCATGACACATCGGGGATCTCTCACTGTGTCTGGTATTGTATGTCAGAACACTGATCGCTGATGCCCCGCCCCTAGCTGTTATTAAGATTGACAGCGCAATGTTCCTATAACGGCGGGGGGAGGGAGATCAGCGATCGTGTTCTCATAACAATACCTGACACAGTGGGAGATCCCTGCTGTGTCATACAAGTAATTACTGATGATAATCCCCGCTCTGCATGGAGATAGCGGCGGAGTGGAGGGGCGGATTGCTGGCGGAAGCAGAGAATGGGTTAATATATGCTGCACACACAGTTCACAGCATGTGTCCCTATTCACTGGTTCAGGTGCGAATCAGGTCTAGATGTTTGGTTCCAATTCAGGTGTGAATTCAGGCAAAGACACACAGGTCCCTTTTAAAATGCAGACTGCGGCCGCCCCGGGGTTGTGTGAACCAACTCCATTGAGAGGCGGTCAAACTCGCCTGTAATGCGAATTGAATGTGGGGAATCTGCATCCAATTTGCATATGTGTGAACCCAGCCTGAGAATTCATTGAGAATTGCCACTAAATCCATCGAACCAGATATTGGTGCATTAGCTTATCAAAAAGAGTGTCAAATATCTCACTAGTTTTATGTTAGCCTCTTTTACTTTTATATTTAAAAAAAAAATACAAAAAAGTAGCTTTATCAGTGACCGTTAAGGTTAGGATGTCAAAAACAAGCTGTGTGCTTGGGGAGAGCATGTCCCCCAGAATTCTCTGGTGTCAGCATTATGGATCAGAAGTGACTCATGCAGGTAGCAGAGGGAAGGCAATGCAGACAGAAATCACACTAGGTGCTTTGGATTAAGGCAAGTATACACTATAGAAGGAGATTCCTTGCTCATGTTTAATTTCAGAAGTTTGCAATCACTTTAATTTTGGTCAGGGTTTCTTTTGTAAATCAACCCCATGGTATATGAAGGTAACCTAGCTGTTACTGTACCTGCAAATGGAGGTCCCAGAAGCGCTGATATCCCATTGGCACATATGATGATCCCATAGGCATTTGCCAGCTGCTTGATGCCCACTAAATCTTCTGTAACAACAGGCATGAGGGAGAAGTAGCCACTGGAGAACCCTATAAGAGCACAGACCACAGCCAGGGCGGCATATACTTGCATAAGTGGGAGGATCAGGATACAGATACCCATGGTAAAGTTGGAAGCAAGAAAAATATTCCAGGCACTGACACATGACAAGTCACCAATATAACCCAGGAAAATTTTCCCAAATATGTGCACAATAGCAATAATCGAGGTGAGTGGAAAGATGTTGTTTTGCTCTGTCATGCCGTAAAGCTCCACAATCTCTGGGAGGTGAATAAAGGGAATCACAAAGCTGCAGTAGGCCAGAAGTGCCCAAACCACAAATGCTACAAAGACCTTGTTGGTGAAGAGGGAGGCTGCCCCAAAGTAGCTAGAGTACCAGGCCCAAAATCCACATCTAACAGTCACAGTCATGCGGGTCAGTGACTTTAGGATTCCCAGTTTGCTAATATCGTTCTTAACAATGCCATTGCTGGAGTCTTCCTTACACCATGGTGCTGCAGTGTCTTCTCCCTCTTCAGGTAGGTTGCTGTTTGCTTTCCCAACATCAGCCTCCAGCAGGGAAATGTCTCTAGTTGTTTTGTGAGCGCCAGTCTTCTCCACGCTATATTCTTCTATAAGGTCCAAGGGTCTCATGAGGGCTCCACACACACACAGGTTTAGCGTGATGCCTCCCTGGATTATCATGGCATTTCTCCAGCCAAATTCTTCACACAAGTACTTCAACAGCACCGTAATCAGAAATGTCCCAAACCCTGTCCCAGTGGTGCTCAGTCCCTGTGCCAGTGCACGGCGCTTCTGAAAATACTGACCCACCATTACCACTGCAGGCAGGTACACCATCCCACTCCCGATACCTGAGAAAACAACAAGCATGCACAGTAACATTTATGTGTCCATGTTAAAACATCTCCATGTGTGTGAGTGAAATCTTTTCTAAGGCTGGGCATATATTGGTCATAATACACTGATCAGTAATGCAGCCATTTGGCTGCATCCGCTGATCCAATGAAAATTTCCCAACAGTCCTGTTTGACAGAAGTAGATTGGTTTATTGGGTTCTGTTGAGCATAAATGGCCATAAATGGATTATAATTTGGGAGATCCCTGCTGAACCATCTGAATTTCGATCCGTCTATGACCAGCTTAAAGTCAACAATATGCTTTCAACTGGAAGGAGGAGAAGGCAGACACTGCCCTTGTTTTTTCCAATTATTCAGGTGGTTTGTAAGCTCCACTTCCAATTCCTAGTAATGGGTTAATAATCGCACATAACTTACATCCCAAATCTATGCTGCCTCTTGGTTCTTTGCCTGGGCTGCTTTAGATAATAAGGTTAAAGGGGTTGTAAAGGTTTGTTTTTTATTTTCTAAATAGGTTCTTTTAAGCTAGTGCATTGTTGGTTTGATTTCCCTTCTAAATGTTTTTTTTCTTTGTTTTCTTTGTCTGAATTTCTCACTTCCTGTTCCTCCTCAGTAAGCTGTTCTGGCTGACTAACCACCGCTCGGATGATGGTGAAAAGCTTGGAAAAGCTGGATGATGGTGGAAAGCTTACTGAGGAGAAACAGGAAGTGAGAAATTCAGACAAAGAAAAACATTTAGAAGGAAAAGGTAAGTGAACCAACAATGCACTAGCTTAAAGGAACCTATTTAGAAAATAAAAAACGGACCTTTAAAACCCCTTTAAGCCTCTGTTCAGTTTACAAATAATGATGAGATAATTGTTGTTTAATACCCACAATGGTAAGAAATTTTAATTGTGAGTAAAGGAATTTTTAGCTGTTTCACTGTTGTTTCTACTAAGTGTAAGTATAAGATGAGTTTGACGTATTTGTATTCACTTTATTCACTCTCATATGACATGCACTGAAGAGATGTCAGGAGACCTAAAACTGTAATGCCCTGTACACACGATCGGTTCGTCTGATGAAAACGGACCGATGGACCGTTTTCATCGGATGAACCGATCGTGTGTGGGCCCCATCATTTTTTTTCCCATCAGTGAAAAAAAATAGAACCTGTTTTAAAATTTTCGTATGGTTAAAAAACCGATAGAAAAAAAGGATCGTCTGTGGGGAAATCCATCGGTCAAAAACCCACACATGCTCAGAATCAAGTGGACGCATGTCCCGAAGCATTGAACTTCATTGTTATCAGCACATCGTTGTGTTTTACGTCACCGCGTTGGACACGATCGGATTTTTAACTGATGGTGTGTAGGCAAGACTGATGAAAGTCAGCTTCATCGGATATCTGATGAAAAAATCCATCGGTTCGTTTTCATCAGATGAACCGATCGTGTGTACAGGGCAAAAATGTCTTGTTCAGTTAATTTTTCCTTACTCCCCTCTCTGCTTCTGCACACTGGACTTCAGTGAATATATTTCCATGACCATCTCTCTAAAACAACAGAGCATTATATTAACACAAGTGAAAAAGCATGGGATCTAAAAGGCCAGAATTTGGGTATGGTTAGGTTGTGTGAATTTTCCTGTTCATATTATAGGAATAGTCTCTAAAACGGCCTTTCCCTACCAGGGTTCTGTGAAACCCCAGGGCTCCTTCAGAGGATGTTAGGGGTTCCTTCAGAAAAGAGCAGTAAATGCTCTCCTGCTTACACTGACCATCAATGTGAGGAGTCATATCTACAATGACCAGCAATGTAGGGTCACTTTTACACAGATCACAGACCACAATGCAGAATGTCACTTTTACACTGATGTATATTACCGTGTTTCTCCGAAAATAAGACCGGGTCTTATATTAATTTTTGCTACAAAAAACACACTAGGGCTTATTTAATGACAGCATTAAAGTGGTTGTAACCCTAAAAAACAAAACGAAAAAAAACAGTTGCTTTTAAAGCATGATAGATAGCACAGTGCATGTGCTGCATCATTTACCCCTCTCCATGTTCTAAAAATCAATCATGAATACATCAATAAGAAATTAAAAAGTACCCCTGGTTTTTGCATCGCATCTCAGATCAACCATAGATTGGTTTTTGTTTGTTTCTCATCTTTTTTTTATTTTTTTATATATTATATTATTTCTTTCTGTGATTTCTGTGATTTATTTTTGTCATTTTTTTTTCTTTAATTTGATTTTTCTCATTACTAGTTACTACCCATATGGTATTCATGACTTTTGTTTGTCACAGACTTTGGTCAGCAGTTCGCATTATTGAGCTATTATTATTATTATAACTACAGCTCACTGAAGTCTGTTGATTTCAAGATGCCTTATCTTGCTTGTCATGTTTACTGAGTGCCTTATCTGCTGTATGCTATGTCTTGTTTATTTTCAAATAAAAAACTTTTAAGTCGGAAAAAAAAAGAAATTAAAAAGTTCCTGTGTCACTCCCCACCCCTCCCCCTGTCAGGTAAGAAGTCCATTTAATTATAAAAAAAAAAACATCTTATCCTTATCAAATACTTTTAATAACAATATTATACTGGTACCTACATTAGTGTGTCAACTAATCCACTGTCCACAGTTTTATACCATAAAAATACCTTTTACAGCTCCCCTGGGCATTCACGTGTGATCTGCTCTTCTTCTCCGAGATCCCCGCTGACGTCAGCCCCCTCCGTGTACTGCAGAGGGAGGGGCCGCATACATCAGTGGGGGGAGAGGAAGAGAGAGAAGAGCCGAGATCCCGCTGATGTCAGCCCGCTCCATACACTGAAGATAAAGGGGCTGCAGACATCAGTGCGGGGGAGAGGATAAGAGAGAAGAGCAGAGATCCAGCTGACGTTAGCGGGGAGGAGAGGATGAAAGATAAGAGCCAAGATCCCGCTGACGTCAGCCCGCTCGTACACTGAATAGAAAGGGGCTGCAGACATCAGCCGGGACGAGAAAAGAGGACCTCCAGTGGCTGTAAAACATATTATTAAACTGTAATAAACGGAGACACTGCACCAGTATACAGTAATAGATTACAGGTTTTTTTTGTAAACTTTGATGGGGCTTATTTTCGGGGTAGGGCTTATAATGCAGCCCGCCCTGATAATTGCACTAGGTCTTTCTTTTGGGGTAGGGCTTATTTTCGGGGGAACACGGTATATATGAAGGTAAAGCGCTTCATCAGAAAAAAATGTACACTGACCAATCAACAAAAAATACAGAATAATAACCACACAATGAAAAGCTTTAAATATATAACTGTGTCAACATTGATCAAATAAATAGTTCATAAAGTGTCCATAAGCATATTAATTTTCTCCCAACACCATACCAGACAGCAATGGCCAAGAACGACTTGGTAAATATGTAGCAAGGTAAACCTCCAGCTTCCTCAGGATCCTCTATGACGTCACTTCCGGCTGGCAGACATTACAGTCTGTGGAGCACACGCCATTCTTCCGCATTCCGTAGAGGGAGGTTGAACCCTACTGGGGAGTTGAACCTCCCCTAACCGCAGCAGCTCCTAAACGATTTATGGAGTTGAGTTTAGGAGCTTTGAAAAAAAATATGCCAAAAGCTCCTAAACTCAAGTTTAGGAGCTGCTAGCGTATATGGAGCCTTATTGTGTGGTTATTATTGTGTATTTTGTGTTAAATGGTCATGGCACATTTTTTTCTGGTGAAGTGCTTTAACTTCATAAATAATACATATTTTTCTTGAGTGTTGTCTGACACTTTAAGAGGCAACAGCCTCACTGTAATAACATTTCTTTTATTTTCACTTTTACACTGATCACTGACCACTACTGTAAGGTGTTACTTTTTCACCGATCACCAATATTAGTGGTCACTTCTACAATGAGCACCAATTTAACAAGTCACTTCAGTTTACTGTCTGTATTTCTTTTCTGCCCATTATTAATACTGATCACGCTAATGTAGCACAAGCTGTAGACACAGGAAACAAGACAATATGCCGCTCCAGGTGAGTGTCATTTCCAGATGGACTGAGTGAACCTGGCTTGCTTCTGTGAAGACTGGATACAATAGAGAAAACGGCTGCACTCCAATACCAGTCCAAGAAGATTTTTATTCCATGAAGTGCAAAAAAACTGACACCGAGACACAGTCAAGTATTGAAGGTTGACGCGTTTCACACTAACAATGTGCACTTTATGGAATAAAAATGTTCTTATACTGGTACTACGGTGCAGCAGTTTTCTATATTGTATCCAGCACAAGCTGTAGGCCCGATCATTTTAGTGAGGGTTTTCTGAGTCTTGGAAACTATTTTAAGGGTCTCTACATGGTTAAAATGTCAAGAAAGGCTGTTCTATGAGATGACAAATATTGCACTCACCCGCCATCACTCCAAACGTAAAGAACAGAAAATGTACATTGGTGGCAAAAGCACTTAGCACCCATCCAAGAGACGTCAGGAACCCTCCAATCATGGCAGTTTTCCGACATCCACAGGTGTTAATGAACAAACCAATAAAAGGACCTGGAGAATAAAACAACATGACAACTAACCAGGTCACTTTAAGCAACATATGCTGTCTTATAGGAGAAGTTTAGCTTTAATCACATTGTTTTCATAAACACAACATGCATGAGCTACTATACTGTAATATAAATGCTGTTTATTAAATTAGGCTATAATAAAATGAGTTACACAAAAGGAGCCCATTTGTATTACTAACTGCAGCCTAAGAACTGCCTCTGGCTGCACCATGTATATCTGCATGAGATGTTCTGAAGGTAAACATTTTTTACTGCCTTTGATACATTAGGGGTCATTGCAGCCTGGTAATATTTATGTATGTATTGCTAGGTAGTAGCTATTGGCAAACAGTGGGAGGCATGCCTGTATACTGTATATCTATGATCTATTTATGCTGAGCTGAAGCTCCCTCTGGCAGAGGAACACAAAATAATTTATGGGTCCAGTTAGACTGGATATTCTGCAAGAATTAGTACCCTTATCTGTTAACTCTTAAGCCCCATACACACTATCAGTTTTCCTGCAGGTTTTTTCGCTTCAGGTTTACCAAAACCATCTAATATGAGGTCAAACCTTAATGCCACATACACACGATCGGTTCATCCGATGAAAACGGACCGATGGATTTTTTCATCAGATATCCGATGAAGCTGACTTTCATCAGTCTTGCCTACACACCATCAGTTAAAAATCAGTTTGTGTCAGAACACGGTGACGTAAAACACAACGACGTGCTGAGAAAAATGAAGTTCGACTTGATTCTGAGAATGCATGGATTTTTAACCAATGGACTTGCCCACAGACGAACGTTTTTTTCTATCGTTTTTTTAACCATCAGATCATTTTAAAACAGGTTCTACGTTTTTTCACCGATGGGAAAAAAAACGATGGGGCCCACACACGATCGGTTCGTCCGATGAAAACGGTCCATCGGACCGTTTTCATCAGACGAACTGATCGTGTGTACGCGGCATTAGAGTTTCAATTTGTATGCAATCAGGCAGGCCCTTGCACTACATGGTTTTGGTAAACCTGAAGAGAAAAACCTGCAGGAAAACTGATAGTGTGTATGGGGGCTTTGGGCCAGTTCACACCACATGCAGTCCAGTTAATTTCTTTCTGCATCAAAAATGTATGGAAAGTAGGTTATATGGTTTCCAATGGCATAGTTCACATCAGTGTGGTCAGTTACAGGGCATTCCAGTTCCAGAAAAAAAGTAGAATGTGCTGTATTTTTCCTTTACTGGATTGTACTGGAACGCAGAAAAATGCATAAAAATCGTGCTGGAATGCATCAAAAACACACCAAACCCCAGAAAAAAATAAGTAAAAAAGCCTTTGGAATGCATCCAGAAATGCATAAACACACTGGAACGCATCAATGCAGCCAGAACGGATCTGAAGTGTGTTTTTAGTGTGAGCTGGCCCTAAGACCTTGCTCACACCATGTGCAGACGTCAGTTTTTCTGCACGCATTCTAAGGGCGCAAAGAATACAATTGTTCTCTCTGTGCCCTGTTTACACCACAAAGCTGGTATCATGTGCAGTTTTTTTCTGCACAGGAATCTGTAATGGGTATGCAATTTTCTGCGTGAAAAAAACTGACTGACACCAACAATTGCGTTGTGAACAGGGCGCATAAAAGACGCGCATGAAAACTGTCAACACACATAAAAACTCACTGAAATGGGCATGAAAACTGATGAAAAACTCATGTCTCTCTAAGTGAAATCTGCTCAGTTTTTATGCACGTATGGAGTGAATGGGGCCTAAAGGTAAAACCTCACAAAAAGGTTTAAAGCAGAACTAAACTCATTGATTTAACAGTTTAAAAAAAATGATTCCTGGAATGTAACTGTCACATTGGTTGTGCTTGCAACCAAACTGTCAAACCATCAAAAGCCTAGTGTAATAACATGTGTAGCATCATGACAGTTGAAGATCAAACAGATGTCAAGATGGCTGAAAATGATAGAAAAGTTTAGTTCCACTTTAATTAAATCTTTTGTTGAAGTAGGAAATTGCCTTAAAGTGATTGTAAGACTTCAGTTTTTTTTTAAATAACAAACATATCATACTTACTTCCACTGTGCAGCTCGTTTTGCACAGAGTGGCCCCGATCCTCGACTTCTGGGGTCCCTCTGCGGCTCTCGCAGCTCCTCCTCTTATCACCACCCTAGGAGAAGCGCTCTCCTGGGGGGTTACCTTACGGGCGCGCTCCCGAGTCCAGCATTTGCATCCATTGACTCGAATGCCGACCTCGGTCCTCACCCCCATGTCATTGGATTTTATTGACAGCAGCAGGAGCCAATGGCTGGGCTGCTATCAATCTTTCCAATCAAGAGCCGAGAACTCCGGGCAGAGGAAGAGTGAGTCTCCTCCAGGTGAGATTCCAGGGCTCAGGTAAGTAAAACGGGGGGCTGGGGGGCCGGTCACTGCCAGGTGTTTTTTCACCTTAATGCATAGGATGCAATAAGGTGAAAAAACACAAGGGGTTACAACCCCTTTAAACAGCTTTCTTTTTAAACTGTTACTAAAGTTGAAATGCTTTGTCATGTGGAGATTGATTAATTGTTTAATTCTGGAAAAGCGAGTGACTCAACATCCATTACCCAAAAGTCATTTGTGCTCATCCTGTATTCACAGTATGTTTGACCTGATCTCAGTTTAAAGTGTAAGTTCACAGAAAAATCTGTAAGATGAACTTACACAGGTCCCCCTCCTTGCCCCCCCCCGATCCCGCTGACCTGGACCGCTGCAATCTCTGGTTGTAAGTCCCGGTATTTCCGCGCAAGGAGTCCAGGGCTTAGAAATCCTCTGCATCCACGCGTCTTCTCCATAGCTGACATAACGGGCTATGCGACTGCTGATTGGTCGGCACCGCCTATGTGATGGCGCTGACCAACTAGAATGCTCCAAAACATCCCTCCTGACGTTGGATGTATTGGACATCGAGAAAGGGGACCTGTGTAAGTTCAGCTTACAGAGTTTTCTGTAAAGGTGAACGTACCCTTTAATGCTTACTGAATAAACCTGAGCCAAGACTTAAGCATGCAGGGTATACCAACAACAACAGTGGGTACTGACTAAAATTTTAAGTGTTACTAAACCCACAACAGTAAAATCTGTCTGTATATGCAGTAAAGCATGCTTGCCACTGACCATTGAACCTAAGGGGTTAATCCTCTGCATAAAGGCTGTGTGATCCGGTCTTCTCTCATCCTCCTCTTCTTTAACTGACTCCAATCCATCTCTTCATATGACAAGGCATTAGGAGTCAAACTGCACATGCTCAGTTTGTTGTGTATTGCTAGATGTATTTTTTTGGGAAGAGTGTATGTGATCAGCACAGAGCCAATCAGCACTGTCCAGACAGAGGATCATGGGAGAATGAAAACTCCTCCTACAAGCCTTGAGAAGACAGTGATGCAAGTCACAGGCATGCTATAACTACTGATGAAAAAGGTATTTAGCAGCTTATATTTACTAAATTGATTGCATTTTCATGTTCTGTGTACTGCGGGAGACCAGATATATTGAATGTAGGGTCCTGAATTTAGTAACACTTTAACTGTAAAAATTGCAGTTTGCCTCTCTTTTATGTTTACTGTGTATATACATGTGTATTGCTTTTTCAGTGTACATATACAGTGGGAATAAGAACAGCACTTCTGTTTACATATCCTTATGGGAGCACATATACATAGGATAAAGAGAACCTTTTGGCATTTGTGAAAGCAGATCTATTCATAGACACAAATGCTTGACATG
The DNA here is from genome assembly GCF_905171775.1 of Rana temporaria. Lineage (NCBI taxonomy): Eukaryota > Metazoa > Chordata > Amphibia > Anura > Ranidae > Rana > Rana temporaria. Next base: position 113,290,912 of record NC_053492.1, on the reverse strand, counting down.
ACAATGGAAAAATCAAGAGAAAAGTTTATCTTAGGTGACATAAACAGCCATTGAGAGTGTCCAAATGTTCAGATTGGGGTCAGTCAGATTAAGCAAAAAAAAGACAACATTGTTTAGTGTAATTGAAATGTATAAAAGAGTCAGGTCCTTCTATTGGAATGTCATACCTACGATTAGGGTGATGCCCATTGTCAAGGAGCTGACCCATGCTGTCAGACCTCTGCTTTGATTGAACTCTTCCAGCCATTCCATGTTGAGAATGCCCAGTGCCATCTGTGATCCCATAACCAGCAAGTGGACAAGGAAAGAAGACAAGACCACCATCCATGCCCAGCCTCCATCAATATTAGTGTTCCCCTTCTGTGTGTCTCCCCGGCCCTTTAGCTTCCTGTCCAATTCCTTCTCCATATCTGCTCCTTCACTGCACATCCCGGCCTGTATTAAAGAGTCAATAAAATAAACGGGTTAATAAATAAACACATTTCAGCTGCATAATTTTTTACAAAGGACTAAGTCCATGCTAAGGGAGATATGCCCTCTCTGTCAGGTCGACTATTGTCACCAAAACGTGGTGGAAAATTCTAAAATTTACAGATTTCTGCAAAAGTAGAGGAGAATTCTTGCAATGGACACCTGTTACGGTGTCAACTCTCTAGGAGGGGATTTTCTTCAATTTCTTCTTATTTTGCTTTTGAGCCTTTGGAACAGGAAGGATAGGAAAATCTGCTCTATTAGATACAGGTAAAAAAAAAAGAACCACAATAAGGTTCTAAGCATTTGTTACTCTACCCAAACCAAAAACAGCATGTTTTGTTAAACTTTAAGGAATTTGGTTTGTCTTTACCCAGCAGCATTTTCTGGGTCTTATCTATCAGATCCATGTTCTCTACATCCATAATTATGTGAAGCTAAACTAGAAAAACATGATTGATGCTTGTCAACAATCTTTATCAATGGATAGGTCAAAATCATTTCTGATAATATTACACAATTTAACACTACCTACATAAATAAATACATAATTATTAAAAAGGAGTAAAATACATACTAATAGCGAAGTTGGGTAGGGAATCGTTGAATGTCAGTATTACTGATACTAGGATTTGTAACAGTAAGATGTATTAGTCCTTTGTTATGATATTGTTTGTGCTGCCTTGAAGCATGTTCTCAGAATTCTATCTATTCTCTATGTATTTAATGAACAAAGCTAAAAAGAACATATCTCGGAATGTGGCTGACAATGATCAGATGAGAAAGAAAGAAAGACGGTGGAAGACAAATGCAAAGCAAACATCTCTTGTTTTATCATACTATGAGTCGTAGCCACCCAGACCAGAGGCAGCTTACAGCAACTACTTCTAGGCATTGCCCATAAGTTACCATAACATGAGGGGAAAGCCTTTTCTATCCCAGAAATGATGTATACTCTAACATGTTTTTTTCAAATTCTTTATTTATATACATTTCAGAGTACAGAACAAAATGCAGAACGTAACTGTCAGGAACGTGTAATGCTCCTGCTGCTGGTCTCATTCCAGCATTCTGGTTTTGGCTATGATGCATTCCTGTCTATCTGTCCACCTGAAAGGTGATTAATGTGGTCAGTCTCTGGGTGGGGACCAAACCTGATTTAAAGTGATTGTAAAGTCTTGTTTAAAAAACAAAAAATTACAAATATATTATACGTACCTGCTCTGAGCAGTGGATTTGCACAGGGCAGCCTGGATCCTCCACTTCTCTGGTCAATCTTCGCTGCTCCTGGCCCCTCCCTCCTGTTGAATGCCCCCACAGCAAGCAACCACTGAACTGCCCTGCCCCCTCTCTCTTGATTGGCTAACTGACTTCGATTGACAGATGCGGAAGCCAATGGTGCAGCTGCTGTGTCTCAGCCAATCAGGAGGGAGAGTCCGAACGGCTGAGGGACTCGTAGACATCGCTGGATAGAGATGGGGCTTGTGTAAATATTGCGGGGGCTGCTGTACACAGAAGGCTTTTTATCTTAATGCATAGAATGCATTAAGATAAAAAACCTTCTGCCTTTACAATCCTTTTAAGCCAGCCAAACCTTCAGTCTCATAGTCTCATGCTTGTGATAGCGTATGAAATACGTGTTTCAGGCTCCCCATTTGCCTGACCTGCTCTGCTAGACTGGATTTCCTCATTGACAACCTCGGATCGGATATCTACTATTCTCTGAACTCTACCTGCTTTTTGAGTATGGACTGACTCCACTATTCTGAATTGTGCCTGCCTTGTCCCGGGACTATCATTAGACCACTCTGTCTGTCTGCCAACCACAAATACCTCTTTGCTTTGCTCAGTTCACGCATGCCCTGGTGTGGTAGCCAGACACTATAGCATTATGTACAAGTCCTCGGGGCAACCGAGTACTGGGAAAGGGGGCTGCTATAGGTGAAGAACACAGAAGCTACCTATAGTGCCTGACCACCTGCCTTAGGGGTAAGCACAGGGGAGGGCTGGCAGCCTTAGGCCTGGGGGGCAAGTCCAGTCAAATGGCCCATAGAGCGTGGAAAAGTGATGGATCGAGGAAAACAGTCTAAGATTTTTCATGATCACAAGAGTCCGCGCAGAGGCCTCCCCTTACATCAGAGTCCACATAGAGGCCCCCCCCCTTACATCAGAGTCCGCACAGAGGCCTCCCCTTACATCAGAGTCCGCACAGACCCCATATACATCAGATCTGATGTAAGGGGTGTTCGGGGAAACTTAATTTAAGGGTGCATGCTGTGGACTATTGTGTAAAGAGGGTCTCTGCTCACCAAAGCCTGCCCCCCTCCCCTTTAACAAAGTCCACAGAGCACCCCTTTTTATACACTGGGAGGCAGGAGAGACCAGAGAGGGTGAGCTTTCCAGGATGGCGGCTGAGGCGAAGGCAGGCTGTCTGATGCTTTTTTGGGTTCAAACTTCCTGTCCAGTGCCCACACATGCCCGGGGAGTGTGGGCAGGGCAGACTCAGAAGGAGAAGGAGCAGATGAGCTCTATCTTTCCTCGTGTCTGTGCAGAGAGAGAAGGGGATGTCAGCGCTGGTGTGCGCTGAGGCTGAGCTATGTGTGAGACGAGACATAGCTCAGCTCTGCAGCCATCTACCTCGGAGCTGACACAGGCACGGCTTCACAGTGGGAGGTGAGCAGCGGCCGTGACCTGTGTTAACAGAGCTACAGCAGGCATATTCCTGCTCTGCAAGAACAGCATTTGGTAGTGGTGGCCGGTGGCTGTGCATAGTGTCACTAGCACAGGGGGAGATTTTCACCCTGCCCCCCATGCCAGCCCTCCCCTGGGTAAGCGTGACAGTAACAATGGAAGAATTTGGGGTACACAACTGTTTGTTCCCTGTAAAGATTGTGAGAAAGTGGGGAATGTATGCTCCAGATGACAAAATGAATGTAAAAAAAATTTGATATATCAATGTGTAAGAGCACTTAAAAATTAGGTTACCGTTTTGAGAAACAGTTCGGTCTTGTAGGAATAGCCTGCAGAGTTTAAGGTCCCTGGCATGAATATTTTTAATTAGAGGAAGAGTTGTCTATGAGTTTATGTGTCTGAGCAAGAGTGCTTTCCAGAGGTCAAGATTGTAGTAGCCATATCATTTTGTTAATTCATTTATGCTAAGCCAAGTGTGAAATATGGGGCTCTGATTATTGTTTTTTAAGAAGATGGGACAGAACAGGCTAGTAAGGGAATCAAGGACAAACCTTGGATTGTCCACAATGGAGTATAGGAGGAATTCCTTTGAGGAAATAGCATATTTTGTAAGGGCTGTAGAACATGTATCAAGGGATATGCTAATAGTGGGATGCTGTTTTAAGGCAAGGTGAATGTGGTATGCACACCAGGATATCCTGTTAAGGGGGAAGTCAGAAGAGTTTGTTTGGTTGTTATCCAAGTTGTCCGTTAACTTTTGCTGTACTGTAATGTGATGTTAACTACGTTCTGTAGAATGTATACGCATTTAGGGAGAATTGCTACAGCAATGTTACAGCATCCAAGCTAAAATATCTCCATGTGTCAATTTATTAGCAGTGGGGTAGATTCAGTAAGCAATTGCGTCTGCATAACCATAGTTACGCAGCGCAATTGCTTAGTTGCGCCGGCGTAACGACTTTTCTGTATTCAGAAAGCTTGTTACGCCGACTGCAGCCTAAGATATGACTGGCATAAGGCTCTTATGCCGTCGTATCGTAGGCTGCATTCTTACGATGGCCGCTAGGTGGCGTTCCCGTAGTGGTCAGCGTAGAGTATGCAAATTGCATACTCACGCCGATTTACAACCGTACGCGCGCCCGGCGTACGCATTTTACGTCGTTTGCGTTCGTCGTTTTCTACGTAAGGCTGCCCATGCTATTAGCAGGGGCAGCCAATGCTACGTATACCCGTCGTTCCCGCGTCAGGAATATTTGAAAATTACGTTGTTTGCGTAAGTGAATCGTGAATGGCGCTGGACGCCATTTATGTTCACGTTGAAGCAAATGACGTCCTTGCGACGTCATTTGCCGCAATGCACGTCTGGAAAGTTTCCCGACGGAGCATGCGCACTACGTTCGGCGTGGGAATGTGCCTAATTTAAATGATCCACGCCCCCTACGGGATCATTTAAATTACGCGCCCTTACTCCGGGCAGTTTTAGGGAGCGCACACGCAAATTACGGAGCTACTGCTTCGTGAATGAAGCGTAGTGCACGGAATTTACGGAGGCGGAGCGTAAAAACTGTACGCTGCGCCTCCGTAAGAGGGCGCAAGTCGTACCTGAATCCAGCCCAGTGTTATTTTTACAAATGAGCAGTGTATTGTTTAAGGAGATGTGTCTTTCAAGTCTACTGGGATGAGCAATATCAGGTATTTAATGCCCATTTAACTGCTTGCCGACCGCCCACCGTAGTTTTACGGCAGCAGGTCGGCTCGGCTGCGCAAAATCACGTAATATTACATGATTTTGCATTGCGGCCACTAGGGGCGCGCGCCCCCCCTGCTCGCCCCTGGTGCCGAGTGCACGGCGGGCGCGATCAATGCCGGGCACCTGCGAACGATTGTTACAGAGCGAGAACCGGGAGCTGTGTGTGTAAACACACAGCTCCCGGTTCTTTCAGGGGGAGAAATGACTGATCGTCTGTTCATACAATGGATGAACAGCGATCTGTCATTTCCCCTAGTCAGTCCCACCCCCTCTTCAGTTAGAACACAATGAGGGAACATTTTTAACCCCCTTGATCGCCCCCTAGTGTTAACCCCTTCCCTGCCAGTGAAATTTTTACAGTAATCAATGCATTTTTATAGCATTAGAGAACACGTAGAAGATGCTACCGACTGCAGCGAGCATCTTCTACGTGTGTTCTCTCTGCGTGCGGCATCCATCTCCTGTAGTCCATCCATCTCCTGTAGTCAAGGGGAGGGGGCGAGCACGACACTCCACACCATGGAGAAAGCCTTGCATTACTGTGTGGAGTTACAGACAGAAGAACAGGAAGTGAGCATTTCTCAGAAGAAATAAGGACATTTAAAAGCAAAATCGTAGGATGAGGTAAGTGAAGAAGGACTGCACTAAGGTAAAGGAAGCTATTTGGGGGGGGGGGGGGAAATAAGTTTACAACCCCTTTAACCACTTGCCGCCCGCCAATGACAGATTGACGGCGGCAAAGTGGTTGTAGAATCCTGACTGGGCGTCATATGATGTCCTCAGGATTCTGAGCCGCTGCGCGCCCCCGGGGGCGCGCATTGCGGCGATCGTTGTTGCGGGGTGTCAGTCTGACACCCCGCAACACCGATCTCGGTAAAGAGTCTCTCACGGAGACTCTTTACCACGTGATCAGCCGTGTCGAATCACGGCTGATCACGATGTAAACAGGAAGAGCCGTTGTCGGCTCTTCCTCACTCGCGTCTGACAGACGCGAGTAGAGGAGAGCCGAACGGCTGCTCTCCTGACAGGGGGGGTTCGCGCTGATTGTTTATCAGCGCAGCCCCCCCTCGGATCGCCACATGGACCACCAGGGAAGCCCACCCTGGACCACCAGGGAAGGGCAGATCCAAAAAAAAAGGCTAAAAAAAAAAGGCTGTAAAAAAAAAAAAAGAAGGGCAGATAAAAAAAAAAAAGGCTCAAAAAAGAAAAAAAGGCTGTAAAAAAAAAAAAGCATTACAAAAAAAAAGATGCCACTCAGTGCCCACAAATGGGCACTGACTGGCAACATAGGTTAATCAGTGTCCATCAGTGCCACCCTACAGTGTCCATCAGTGCCACGCCACAGTGCCCATCCATGCCCAGTGCCCACCTATCAGTGCCCATCTGTGCCACCCATAAGTAGCCATCAGTGCCACCCATAAGTGCCGCCCATGAGTGCCCATCTGTGCCGCCTATGAGTGCCCAGTGCCACCTATGTGTGCCCATCAGTGCCACCTATGTGTGCCCATCAGTGCCGCCTATGTGTGCCCATCAGTGCCGCCTATGTGTGCCCATCAGTGCCGCCTATGTGTGCCCATCAGTGCTGCATACAAGCGCCGCCAATCAGTGCCACCTCATCTGTGCCCGTCAGTACTACCTCATCCATGTCCATCAGTGCCATCTCATCGGTGCCCATCAGTGCCGCCATATCAGTGCCCGTAATTGAAAGAGAAAACTTACTTATTTACAAAAAATTTAACAGAAAAAAATAAAAACGTATTTTTTTTCAAAATTTTCAGTCTTTTTTTAGTTGTTGCGCAAAAAAAAAAAATCGCAGAGGTGATCAAATACCACCAAAAGAAAGCTCGATTTGTGGGGAAAAAAGGACGCCAATTTTGTTTGGGTACAGTGTAGCATGGCCGCGCAATTGCCATTCAAAGTGCGACAGTGCTGAAAGCTGAAAATTGGCTTGGGCGGGAAGGTGTATACGTGCCCTGTATGGAAGTGGTTAAATAAAGGATTCTCCTCAAACTGGTGTTTCAGTTCAGATAACTCACATGTTGGGATACCCCGTTCTGTTGAGCAGCCATGGACTACAAAGAAAAGCAATAGTATCTAGTTACTCTGATGGATTCTCCATCATTTGCAATCAATAAATAACTTCAGTTTAAATGAAGGCTACATGGGGTGGGGCACAAACTAGTGTGGAAAAATTCATTTACACTGAGGATTTATTGAGAGATGCTGCATGTGATTTATATGCAACGTTGGCTTTAGCTGGTGGTGAGTCTTTTGAATTGTGGATCATAGATCCAAATTAAAATATAACTATCCACAGTGTTTCCTAGAAAAACTCTTTAGTAAGTGTATACTGTAACAATCCATTTTATTTATGCCACACACAGAAAAATATCTTTATATAGAATTCCTTCAAAGAGAATTATTTTTGTGGCATAATCATGGGAATTTAAAGTGGTTGTAATGTCAGAAGTTTTTTTTATCTTAATGCATTCTATGCATTAAGATAAAAAAACTTTCTGTGTGCAGCAGCACCCCCTAATACTTACTTGAGCCCCATCTCTCTCCAGCGATGTCCATGAGTGCCTTGGCCGTCCGGGACTCTCCCCCTGATTGGCTGAGACACAGCAGCAATGCCATTGGCTCGCACTTCTGTCAATCAAAGTCAATCAGACAATCAGGAGAGAGAGGGTGGGCTGAATTGGGGCTCCGTGTCTGAATGGGCACACAGAGCTGTGACTCGAGTGCCCCCATAGTAAGTTGCTTGCTGTGGGAGCACTTGATAGGAAGGAGGGGCCAGGGTCACAGAGGAGGGACCTGAGAAGAGAAGGATCTGGGCTACTCTGTGCAAATACACTGCACGCACCAGGTAAGTATAACATGTTTGTTATTTTTAGAGAAAAAAAAAAACAAGACTTTACAATTACTTTAATATATTAATAATACATAGCTCCCTGAAAAAGGAATATCTACAGAAAGGGTAGGCAAAGGAATGGCAAATCCCTAATAAAGATATGGTATTAACTGAAAAATAGCTATAATTTGCAAATATAACTTTTAGCATTAACCACTTAACCCCCGAACCATATTGCTGGTCAAAGACCAGAGCACTTTTTGCGATTCGGCACTGCGTCGCTTTAACTGACAATTGCACGGTCCTGCGACGTGGCTCCCAAACAAAATTGGCGTCCTTTTTTTCCCACAAATAGAGCTTTCTTTTGGTGGTATTTGATCACCTCTGCGGTTTTTAGTTTTTGCGCTATAAACAAAAATAGAGCGACAATTTTGAAAAAAATGAATATTTTTTACTTTTTGCTGTAAATAAATATCCCCCAAAAATATATAAAAAACTATTTTTTTCCTCGGTTTAGGCCGATACACATTCTTCTCCATATTTTTTTGTAAAAAAAAATTGCAACAAGCGTTTATTGATTGGTTTGCGCAAAAGTTATAGCGTTTACAAAATAGGGGGTATTTTTATGGCATTTTTATTAATATTTTTTTTTACTAGTAATGGCGGCGATCAGCGATTTTTCCGGTACTGCTGCATTATGGCGGACACTTCGGACACTTTTGACACATTTTTGGGACCATTGGCATTTTTATAGCGATCAGTGCTATAAAAATGCATTGGATTACTATAAAAATGCCACTGGCAGTGAAGGGGTTAACACTAGGGGGCGGGGAAGGGGTTAAGTATGTCCCTTAGTGTGTTCTTACTGTGGGGGGGTGGCCTCACTAGGGGAAATCACTGATCTTCTGTTCATACATTGTATGAACAGAGGATTAGCATTCCCCCCCCCCCCCCTGACAGGACCGGGAGCTGTGTGTTTACACACACAGCTCCCGGTCCCCGCTCTGTAATGAGCGATTGCGTGTGCCTGCCGGGCACGCGCACGGGGTCGGGAGCAAACGGGGGGCCCCTGGTTACCTGCGAGAGAGCCGATGTAGAGCTACGGGCTCTTGCGCAGGAGAGCCAACCTGCCCCCGTAGAATGACGGCGGCAGGTCGGCAAGTAGTTAAACATTTATGAAAATAATGCCGATGTCATAAGGTGTATAGCATCCAGATTGTAAGCTCTCACAAGAAGGGTCCTCCTAACTGTCTGGACTTGAACTGTCCCCCTTTAAATTGTGAAGCACTGTGCAAAAACTGTTGGTGCTATATAAAACCTGTGTATTAATAATAACAAAATATGAGGTTAAATATGTGTGTATATATATATATATAGCACTGACAATCTACACATTGTAACTGATGATATGACTAACATTTTTTAACATCTTAAAGTTAAAAGATGTTATTCATATTATCATTTATTAAAAAATCAATCGTTCTATGTGTGCAGCACAGGATTAATGTGTTTCTATTAGGTCCATAATTTTTGTACAATCATGTGATTAGAGCCCAAGGCTCTAATTGGCTTGTTTTAGAATGTCCTCTGTGCTTTGCGCCCCAAACCCTCCCACTTGTGATTTTAGCGAATCAATATTCACCATTGAGTCACTTCCAGTTTCCGGCATCTGGAGGCTGAAGATTTGGAAACCGAAAAGACCGGGTTAACACGGAAGCCGCGGAGGGGAGCTGTATCAGGAGAGCCTTGACCGTGGTGAGTGGTAATTTGGGAAAAAATGTCCAATCTTCCCAAACTTGGCACATTTAGAGTCACAAGTTCCCTTTTTATACCTATACAGTATACAATGTCCAGTCTTTTGGCAAACATGTCTAAAACACTAGCATTAGATGATGACCAGTGTATACAAGTGGCAACAGCAGTGTAACATGTGTGAGCACTCAGAGGGCATGAAACTGTTATTTTGAGCGGTTTTAAATAATAAGGCAAACTTAGAGCCGATTCACACAGGGGCAACATGACTTCCAGCACGACTTTGGGAGGCAACTTGGACACGACTTGAGTATGAATCATCAGGCAACTTAATGTAAAAAAAGTGATAAGCGCTACACACTGTGACAAGGCTAATAAAGTGAACAGCACAATAACCTTCCAAACTAGCAACAACTAGTATAGACTAGTGAATGTGACATCACATAAAATAAACAGTAATGACTGATGAAACAATAAATCAATAAATAATAATGTGGTTGCAAAAGCGGTAAAAAAAAACAGGAGAACCAATGAATAAATGGAGATGAACAATGTCCTAAATGTAGAGAAAATGTCCTTTAACTGAGGAAACCTATAATAGGCACCAATGGATAATCTTCAAGAAAATGGCTGTGAGTGAATCACAGTACAAAAATACAGAGATATCCATAACCAGTCTCTCAAAACTATCACCTTAATGAAGTAGGATATAGGCATGTAGCATAGGTGTAAGCGTATCCAGAAATGAGCATCAGAATGCTTCCCAAAAATATCCTCTTTAGTGGTCCCTTGCCTCTGTAGCTGACTCTGATCTCAGAATAAATGGCAGATCTATGCAGGTGCTCAATGTTCAACAAGAGCAAGGGGGGGAAGAGAGAGAGAAAAACAGATGCCTCCAATGTTGAAGTAAGTTGAAAAAGGGGGGGGTGCTTTATTCAGGTATAAAAATGAACTCTTACGTCTAGTCAAAGTGACATAGGCAAAAAGTGAACATGGGACGCGGCGTTCACAGCACAGTCTTACGTATCTCTGATGGCCTCCAGCTTGCAGTGGTGTCACGTGGTCCCGAATCCCTACGTCGTTACGTCATGTGTCTCGTGACTTCATCAGGCAACTTACAAGGCAAGTTGCCTCCAGGACAGTACAAGGCAAATTCAAGTCGCCTCCAGGACCGGAGGCTTTCCAGTGGCCAATCAAACAACAATCAGCTCTGTGGGAGGGAGGGGTTTGCCTGAGAAATGTATGTTATCTTCCTGTATTGCTGCTTCAGTTAAGACAGTGATCCGACGTCTGAGGCGACTTCCATTGAAATCAATGGGTACAAGTTGCCTAGAAGTCGGATTGAAGTAGTACAGGAACCTTTTCTGAAGTCGGAGCGACTTCAGTAGTGTACATTAAGACGACTCCCATTCATTTTCTCGACCGCGTGACTTGGGGCAACTTGGGTGACTTGAACTCGGATTCCAGGTCACCCCAGTGTGAACCGGCTCTTACAATTACAAGTCAATTTTTTATTTAGGATATCAGCTTGTACAATGCTCGCGGTATAACATCTTCTTTCATATTATACAAAATTGGGCTTTACTGTTTAGTTTTTTTTATTATTATTTATTAAAGTGTATTTTTTCAAAAAAATTGCATTCGAAAAACCGCTGCGGTGTTACAGAAAATATTGCAACAACCACCATTTTATTCTCTAGGGTCTCTGCAAAAAAAATATATATATCATGTTTGGGTGTTCCAAGTAATTTTCAAGCAGAAAATAATGATTTTTACTTGTAAGCAACAAATGTCAGAAAAGGTTTGGTCTTTAAATGGTTAAACTTCCTTCATCTACACACCAAGTTATTTCCTTTGATCAAAGAATGAAAATTTCTATTTATTTACATGGCAGACTGCCTGGATTTTGTTTTTCCAGCTGTGAGAACTCTCTGCACTTGTTAGGGCCCTTTCACAGGTATGGATCCCGTGAGGATCCGTACCTTTATCACCCGCTTGCTCAGCGGGGATCGCTCCATTGATCCCTGCTGAGCCGGCAGATGACAGGGCGGTCCCTGCACACTGTGACCGCCCTCTCAGATCTCCGCTCTCTTCTATGGGGGGGATCGGATGAACACGGACCGCCTGTCTGTGTTCACCCAATCCGATAACGGATGGAAAAAAGGAAAATTTATTACCAAATACTTACCGTAATTTTCCTTTCCTGATAGGCTCCATGGCAGCATACGTGTGGTTAGCCCCGCCTCCATAACTACCCAATAGGACCCCTCCCCTATAAATCTTAGCTGTGGGCTCTCAGCCTTGTTCCGTAACTATCCTACTCCACGCATTTTGGGAGGGACTCCTGCTGCCATGCAGCCTATCAGGAAAGGAAAATTACGGTAAGTATTTGGTAATAAATTTTCCTTTTTCCTGACTGGCTCCATGGCAGCATACGTGTGGGAAATAACTCACAAAAAGAAACCCGGGTGGGCAAAAAATGCTGAGAACATAAATTTATTTAACACTGTCCACCGACAGCACTTGTAAACCAAAATTTAAGGAAGACAAAGCAGCCGGTTCAATACAGTAGTGAGAGACAAAGGTATTAATTGAAGACCACGAAGCCGCTCTGCATATAACTTCAGGTGCGACATGTCGTGAGGCTGCCCAAGAAGTCGAGATGCTCCTAGTTGAATGTGCAGTTACTGCCTCTGGAGGAGCCAGGCCCTTCTCTTTATATGCCCTCTGGATGGTCTGAACTATCCAAATTGAGATGGATCTGATTGATGCCCGCTTCCCTCTATTCTTCCCATGGAGAAGGACGAAAAGAAAGTCTGTTTGCCTGAAAGAACTTGTCATTTCTAGATATAGATTTAATGTGCGTCCTACATCAAGGGGATGAACACTTTGATCTTCAGACAGCCCAAAGGTGGGCAGGACAATTTCCTGATTTTCATGAAAAATGGATGTCACTTTAGGATTTGAGCCCAGCATAGGAATTAATACTGCTCTGTCAGGAAAGAAGGTCAGGAATGGTTCTTTTGAACCCAGATTTCTTATGTCGGAGATCCTCTTAGCTGAAGTGACTGCAACTAAAAAGATGGTTTTGAGAGTAAGGTCTCTAGCTGAAAGAGGTTTATCCGGATTAGAGCTGATCGAGGTAAGATAGTCCAGAACAAGAGGTAGATCCCATTTGGGGAACCTCGGTTTTCTTTGGGGCCTGAGCCGAATGGCACCTTTGAAAAACTGGCGAACCAGGGAATGGTTAGCCCAAGAGATCCCTGTAAACGCAGAGATGGCTGAGACTTGCACTCGGAGAGAACTGACTGCTAAAGGTAAGACCAAGCCCGTTTGTAGGAAGCTAAGGATATCTTGACCCTCTGGAGAGCTAGGAGGGTTGGACCTCGACGACATGTGGTCTGAAAATTTTGACCAAATACGTTCATACACTCTGTTAGTACTATTTCTTCTGGCGTTAAGCAGGGTTGACATGACTTCTTCTGGACAACCTAGTGCTTTAAGTCTTCCCCTCTCAAGAACCACGCCCTGAGGTGCAGACGAGCTGGACATGGGTGCCATATTGAGCCTTGGGAGAGAAGATCTGGTTTGGGGGGGAGAGGAATTGGGTCCCGATAGCTGAGGAGCGATAGGAGAGAGAACCAGGGCCTGTTTGGCCAAAAGGGGATCACTGCGAGGATTTCCGCATTCTCTGATTTGAGCCGGTGAAGGAACCGAAAGATCACAGGGACTGGTGGAAAGGCGTAAGCTTTTTGAAATCTCCATTGATCCGTGAGAGCGCCTATCCCATAGGCTTGGGGATCCCTGCCCCTCGCATAATACTTCATCAACTTGTGGTTGCGCGCGGACGCAAATAGATCCACTTCTGGGGATATTCCCAAGGTTAGAAGCCAATTGAACACATCTGTGTGTAGGGACCATTCGTTGTTGTCCAACTGGACTCGAGATAAGAAGTCCGCTTGAACATTCTGAATCCCCGGAATGTATACTGCCGAGATGTTGGCCAGATTCTTCTGGGCCCAGTTCATAATTGGTTCCACTTCTCGAAGTAGGGTCCAACTGCGAGTTCCACCCTGTTTCCTTATGTAGGCCACTGCAGTCGTATTGTCCAGCCTGAGCATCACTGAACATTTTGTTAATATATGGCTGAAGGATAGGAGTGCTTGAAAGGCGGCTCGTAGTTCCAGTATGTTGGAAACAATTCCGTGAGAGGGTGTGCTCCATCTGCCTTGAGCTATCTCTGAAAGGCAATGGGCGCCCCAGCCCAGATTGCTGGCATCTGATGTTATTGTAACCCAAGTGATGGGACGAATTGAATGGCAGTTGCGGAGATTCTTCCCCTGAAGCCACCATAGAAGAGATCCTCTCATAGATTGAGTGATCGTGATGCGCTGACTCTTCCTGGAGGAGACCCATTGTTGGAGAAATCCTTTCTGGAATGGACGAGTATGCCACTGGGCCCACTTCACCATTGGAATTGTGGCTGACATGGTACCGATTAACTTCAGACAATGAAGGGCAGATAGCTGAGGAGCAGCGAATGCTTTGCGGATCCTGCCTCTGATCGTGGTAACTTTTTCCTCCGGTAATGAGATGGTGCCTATTGATGTGTTGAAGAGGGCACCCAAAAACACTAGGGTCTGTGATGGGACTAGATGACTTTTCTCCACATTTATTAGCCATCCGAACTCTTGCAGAGTGGTAATTACTAGATCTCTCTGTTCTATCAGATGATTTCTGTCTTGGGCTAGTAGCAATAGATCGTTTAAATAATGATGAAGACGAACTCCTTTCACCCGCAGAAGGGCTACGACAGCTAGCAGGACCTTGGAGAACACCCGGGGTGAGGTCGTGAGGCCAAAGGGTAGGCAGGTGAACTGTAGGTGCTGGTCGCCTACCGAGAAGCGGAGGTATTTTTGAAAACCTATTGCCACCGGAACATGAAAATAAGCGTCTTTCAAATCTATTGACACTAACCAATCCCCTGGATGGACCGACTGTTGGATGGTTAACAGAGATTCCATCTTGAATTTTTCTTTCCGAATAAACCGGTTGAGATGAGTTAGGTCTATTACTGGTCTCCAAGTACCGTTCTTTTTCTGCACTAGAAATAAAGGGGAATACATGCCTTCGCCTCGTTCTGTTCTTGGTACACTGACAGCTGCGCCTTGAATTAATAAAGAGTTCACGTAGGCCAAAAGGATTTGTCTTTTCTCTTCTGTGCCTGGAAGGTTCGTGGGAACAAACCTGAGCCTGGGGACGCTGTTGAAGATCCAAGTGTGGCCTGACGAGACCGTATTGATGGTCCAGAAGTCCTGAATAGAGGCCGCCCAAACATGCCGAAAGTGGGAAAGGCGAGCCCCCACTTGAAATGCTTGGGCGGGCCCAACCTCAAAAAGACTTCGTAGATTCCTGGCTGTTAGAAGTAGTGCCTTTAGTTTGCTTCTTAAAGGGAGGTTGTCTGGACCTCCATGGTCTAGAGAATTCACGACCGGGTCTATAGTTGCGTGCATCCCTCCAGCGATCTGTATTCTGTGGTCTGAAGAAGGTGCGTTTTTGATTCTGTAAACGCCTGTCTTGAGGGAGAAACCCTGACTTACCTCCCGTGGCCCGAGAGATGGCACTATCGAGTTTATTGCCAAAGAGGGACCCGCCCTCAAAGGGAATACGGCACCAAGCCTGCTTTGAGGCTGCATCCGCAGACCATGGATGGAGCCACAAAGCACGGCGGGCAGTGACTGCCGACAACATCACCCTGGCCACTAGGCGAGTAATATCAATAGAGGCCTCCCCCAAGAAAGCAGACGCTAGCCTAATTTCCTGGATAGGAGAATTCTTAGCTGTGTCCTCAGAAATGCTTCTCAAGGAATCATTAACACTGTCAGACCAGGCTTCTAAGGCTTTTGAGGCAGCTGCTATAGCCAAAATGGGTTTACAAGCGGACCCTGCTGTCAAGTAGATTCTCTTTAGGTCCGAATCGATCCGTCTTTCCAAAGGATCTTTAAAAGAAACTGTATCTTCCAAGGGAAGGGTCACATACTTCACCAAACGCATCAACGCTGCGTCCACTGACGGGGCGGCTTCAAGATGGATCACGTCTTCTTGTTTGAAGGGATATAATTTTGTTATCTTCGACTGCATAGAGCCTTTTTTATCAGGTTTACTCCACTCATTGGAAATAATGGCGCCTATCTCCGTAATAAACGGGAAATAATGTCGCTCCTTGTTGAGCTGTTTAAAGAGTTTTCTCTGTTTAGGGGGGGAAGTAGCTGGATCCTCCAAATTCAGGGTTTCCTTAATAGCTTTCACTAAGGCAGGGACTAAGGCATAATCAAAGCCTATTACTGTATCCTCCAATTCTGAACCACTTTCTGAAGGAGAAGCAGCCGACTGGCTGGCCTGAGTGGCTGCGAAGACCTCATGTAGATGTCCCTGATCCAATAAGGGAATCATTGGGTCTATAGGAGAGTCCTGCTGTATTATAGTATCTCTCTCCTGCAGGGATTTATCCACGACCCTCTTGACAAGAGCTTCCAGGTGTTTATCTACACCTCCCCTTTCATTGGCTACTTTAGAGAAACAATGATCACAAAGGGATTTGTTAATAGATAACGAAGCCTTGCACCCCCAGCAAGAATTTTCCAATCTTTCATCATGGGGGGAGAGATGAGGAGTACTTCTACTAGCATGACCAGTTCTGGATGAACTATGGTGTCTGGAGGATGAGTGCCGGTGATGTGACCTAGAAGACCTGCTGTGACCGTGGGACTCATTATGCTGCTGGTCAGACCTAGAAGGGCTGAGATAAAGAGAAGAAGAAACACAAATAGTCACACTATGTCCCTATACTCCACTCACTTCCCCCCCAGCAGGTGCAGAAAAACATAGTTTTCCCCTTAGCCATACCTGTTGAGGGAGGGCTGGCCACTGAGAGGCAAAGAGATGTCTATGCAGCCTTGGATAGACACTGTAACAGGAAAGTGACAAGCTGTCAAGTAGAAACATGAGGAAGGTTTTTAGCCCAAAACCGCACCAGAACACTTACCTAGATGTGGACAGGACAGTACACCGGGAACCGCCGTACGAACGCACGCCCCCGGTGTACACATGTCTCTCGCTCTGTTTTAAAGGCTGGGCGTATGACACCATGACCGCGTCAGCCGTAACCAGTGCGCATGCGCGAGTCGAGTCTCGCGCATGCGCTAGCCAGGCCTCGCTCGCGTGTGAGCCAGGCCTCGCTTCAGTCCTGGTCTGTCTGTGTAGAACGCAGACAGAACCCGGAAGTCAGAGGGAGCGGCGGCTGGAACGCAAGGGAACCAGACGCTCACAGGGCAAGTAAGACTTAACAAACGAGGAAAAAACAAACCACAAACATAAACACTGCTGCCATGAAAAAAGAAACGATACTGCTCACCATCACCACCGTGATCCGTTCGGCCAGGGACATACACCGGTCTTTAGATAAAAGAAGGCTACCTGCACCGCTAGGCATACCAATCTTGCGCAATAGACTCCATAACTTCAGCGCTATTCCATGCATTCCATACCCTGCTTAACAGACAAGGCTTATTGGAGAATTCATTGGCCGAGCTTGATCAAAGGATGAGTTGTGTATATGTTATAAAATTTTTTTTTTTTTTTTTTTGGGTAGAAGAACCAAACACATGGTCCTACGGAGGAGGACAAAAAAGGAACAAGGCTGAGAGCCCACAGCTAAGATTTATAGGGGAGGGGTCCTATTGGGTAGTTATGGAGGCGGGGCTAACCACACGTATGCTGCCATGGAGCCAGTCAGGAAAATAGGATTGTCTGCAGAAACGGACCATAGCGGGGACCGATGAAATCGGATGTTAGCAGATGTTCATTCGCTGACATCCGCAATCCCATAGGGATACATGTATGTCCGTATTTCATCTGAAAACGGATGGATGAAATACGGACAAACGGTACGCTGGTGTGAAAGGGCCCTTAGAAAGATTGTGACATGCTGTTTTGAAGATCGGGAAGGGAAAAAGATTGCGATTTTGATTCTTAACGATTAATCGTGCAGCTCTAGTGCCTACTGGTTGTTGTTTTTTTATATTTGCTGTCAGGTAAATAACATCTTTAAAAAGTGTTTCATACTAATTAGGTCCTTTTTATAAGGCCTGTCAGGTGCATCCTTTGGATCTCAGCAGTGGCGGCTGGTGCTCAAAATTTTGGGGGGGGGGGGCAAACAAATGAAAAAAAAAAAACAATTGCAGCCTCACTGTGCCCATCAAAGGCAGCCACTGTGCCCATCAAAGGCAGCCACTGTGCCCATCAAAGGCAGCCACTGTGCCATGCCATCAATTGTCGCCACTGTGCTATCAATTGTCGCCACTGTGCCATCAATTGTCGCCACTGTGCCATGCCAAACGCAGCCACTGTACCATCAAACGCAGCCACTGTGCCATCAACTGTCGCCACTGTGCCCATCAATTGTCACCACTGTGCCCATCAATTGTCACCACTGCACCCATCAATTGTCACCACTGTGCCATGCCAAACGCAGCCACTGTGCCATCAAACGCAGCCACTGTGCCATGCCATCAATTGTTACCACTGTGCCCTCATCAATTGTCGCCACTGTGCCCACATCAATTGTCGCCACTGTGCTCACATCAATTGTCGCCACTGTGCCCACATCAATTGTCCCCACTGTGCCCACATCAATTGTCCCCACTGTGCCCACATCAATTGTCCCCACTGTGCCCACATCAATTGTAGCCACTGTGCCCACACCACCGCTGGCTCTGATAGGCACTTCCGCACAGCCAACCAGCTGACGTTATTCAGATAGCCGGCGCCCTATGTCTGGTTATCTGAATAGACCAGCGGCAGCTGGCCACAATAACATACACTCATGCAATGCAGAATGACATTTTAAAAGCCTTAAAGGGCCCGTTTTTTTTTTTTAATGATTACAAGAGGGGGGCGGCTCCCGGGCGCCCCCTATGGACGGGCCGCCACTGGATCTCAGCAGGAGATTCTTGCAGCAAGGATGACAGAGTCATGCGAATAGCAGCAGCCTATATAAATGAATGACATGCTGACAGCGGCTTCTGCTGTTCATATGTAGCCACACACAAGTGATTACCTATGGATGTCCAAGCCTGGACGTAGTTATTATACAATTTTTGTGTAGTCTTGAGTGAGTAACTTGTATAGCGCTACAAATGCGAACTAAATCACCTTAAGGCGCTTTAGTTCGCATTTGGTAGCACATGTGGTAGCAGGGATCCTGTAGATGATCTATGAGTCAAGAAGGAAGCATCTACAGTCTCCAAGATGTGGAGTCTAAACTCCAAACCAGGCCACAAAGTCATGTTTCAGCAAGTTTCTAGGCAACAAATATTTTGCATCTAGTTTTCTTACACAGAATAAGTGATTTAAAAGATACATTATTACATAGCTCCCAACGGTCCCTGATTTTGAGGGACTGTCCCTGATTTGGAGCAATGTCCCTCTGTCCCTCATTCCTCCTCATTTGTCCCTCATTTTGGTCTGATCTATACAGATGTATATAAAATGCACTTTTTATCTACCAAAAAGTGTTTCCCAGAGCTAAACCTTTCATCTGATCTCTAAATTGCTGTATTTGTAAATTCCAAAAGCCAATATAAAGGAATAGTAATGGTAAAACAAGCACTTGTGGGTTTAACTAATCTTGTTTTTTTTTTTTTGTACAATTCTCCTTTAAGGGGGTGTGGCAAGGGGTGTGTCCTATGCCTGCATACTTTTTCTGGTAGGTGTCCCTCATTCCCATCTCAAAAAGTTGGGAGGTATGTTATTACATGAGTGTATATAGTATAGATTGCAGGCTAGCATGGGGTGGCTTTCTAGGTCTGCTGTAGTCCAATAAAATGCTGATATTTATATTTTGTACTAGAAGACATTTATGGTACTAAAGTTTGTAATGCTGATCATACCTTATATAACATTCACAAAGATTGTTTGTGAGGATTATGAGGTGTTTGTGAGCTTACTCATTTGTATCTAAAGACCTAGGATCGCTTGTGCCTTTTTAAACCATATTTTCTCGTATTATTTGTAGGTCCTGCCTGATGCTTTCCAGTGCTACACAATAATTGTGCGTTATTGTTCCTATTCACAAGGCAAGCCTATGAAATGGTTCTCATTGAAAACAATGCACTGTACAGCTGATATCTTATCCCAACAAATGTCAAGGCAATCTTTTTATTCCACAGTGTTTACAGATTCTGTCACCATATGTGAATTATTCAACCACAAAACAAACTGGGTTGAAATCATTTAACAAAAACTCCAGTCTGTCCCCCGACAACCAATTATTTCTTGATTTCCGAAATTATTGTGTCAAAAGTCATGAGTGAACCTCTGGGAGTCTACTTTCCAAAAAGGAGCCATTATGGGGGTGCTTGTGTTGTCCTAACAGTGATTACTAAATTGCATCAAAAGAAAGCTCTACCTGGTGAATGATATCAAATTTATTGGAGTTCATGGGGAGATGTACTAAAACTAGTGCACTCGGAATCTGGTGAGGCTGTGCATGGTAGCCAATCGGCTTCTAAATTCAGCTTGTTCAATTCAGTTTTGACAATAAAACCTAGAGCTGATTGGTTTCTATGCAGAGCTGGACCAGATTTTGCACGCTCATTTTTTAGTAAATCATTCTTTTTTTATAATTGCTTCTTTTCTTTATTATAACGAATTACACCACATACACAAAAAAAAAGAAGAGACATAAACAAATAACAATGACAAAGGAAAAATAAAAAGACATCTCCATACATATTTAAATAAAAATACCTACATACATTACATTACCCCCCCCCCCCATGAGCACCATCGGATTATGTCTCCCGCCTGTCAGGGAGAGAGGAGCTCCACGTCCTGTCAGGGAGAGAGGAGACCGATCTGTGTCCCTTGTACATAGGGACACAGCATCGGTCACCTCCCCCAGTCAGTCCCCTCCCCCCACACAGTTAGAACACACCCAGGATACACATTTAACCCCTTCCTCACACCCTAGTGTTAACCCCTTCACTGCCAGTCACATTTATACAGTAATTAGTGCATTTGTATAGCACTAATCACTGTATAAATGTGAATGGTCCCAAAATTGTGTCAAAAGTGTCCGATATGTCCGCCGCAATATCGCAGGCCTGACAAAAAAAAATCTCAGATCGACGCCATTACTAGTAAAAAAAACCAAAAAAACATAAATCTATCCCCTATTTTGTTGGCGCGATCCCCTATTTTGTTGGTGAGATATTGAGGGTCTTGACAGACCCCTGATATTTCCTCTTTGAGACAGAGAAAGAGACTAAGAACACAGATTCCCCAGTACCTTTCTCTGCAGCCTCAGCTGCACTGTAGATGAATGTAAAGGACACAGCGGCTCCTCTCCATTCATAAACTGAGACATTGTAACACAGTTACTATGCTCAGTTATGAATGGACAGTCAGTGATCAATGGCTGTTCTTTCGGTAAAGGGCTCCTTCCTCCGCTCTCTTCTGAGAGATCGATGACAGAGGGGGTGGAGGAGCATGGCAGGGGTCCAGAGCGGTACACAGAGGGGAGTGGAGCACGGCGGGGGACCGGAGTGGAGCACGGCGGGGGACCGGAGTGGAGCACGACAGGGGACAGGAGCGGAGCACAGCGGGGGACACGAGCGGAGCACGACGGGGGACACGAGCGGAGCCCCGAGGGGAACCGGAGCAGTATATGGGGGACAGGAGCGGAGCACGGAGGGGGACACGAGCAGAGCACGACGGGGGACAGGAGCGGAGCACCGAGGGGAACCGGAGCAGTACATGGGGGACAGGAGCGGAGCGCGGCGGGGGACACGAGCGGAGCACGATGGGGGACACGAGCAGAGCACTGACGGGGGACAGGAGCGGAGCACCGAGGGGAACCGGAGCAGTACATGGGGGACAGGAGCGGAGCACGGAGGGGGACCGGAGTAGTACATGGGGGACAAAAGCGGTACATGGCGGGGGACAGGAGCGGTACACAGCGGGGGATACATGGCGGGGGACATGAGCAGAGCAGAGCACGGACAAAGTATTACAAAGTATCGGATTAGGCATCAAAGCATTTGCCCGAGTACTCGGGCAAATGCTCGGTATCGGGACAACCCTAGTTATTACGTTCCCTTTTCAATAGTTAAAGCTCTTAGAAACAAGACCCTCTGATCCCTCTCAGATTGAATTGTATTGCAAGTGTACTGTCTGCCTATGTTTTGTAAAGTGCTGTGCAAAATGTTAAAATAAAGATAATATGTGATCATTCTCCTTACATGAATGGTATCATTTTATAAAAATAGTGCTGGGAAGAAGATTCTAAGCTGGATAGAGAAACCTCAGATGCAGACGTTGCTACAAGCACTAAGCACTGTGTTTAGCTTTTAAATCATAATTTTAGACGGATTTTCCTGTTTATGGCCATCATAAGTATTACGCAGTCCTATAAACTTGTGTTCTCATCAACATCCAGACAGGTTATTTGTAGATTTCTCCTGATAAGTTTCCATTTGGATGGTATAATTAGGTTTATTGTCCTGTACATCCACACAAGAACACTGAGACCAAATACAATTGTGAAATGTCCTTTTAGATAACAATTCTCTTCAAGAAATTATAATTCCTGTTATAATATAAGACAACGAACAGGTGGAATCAGCTATAGAACTGTGTGTAAATATTCTAAAAGTGAACAGGATAAAGTCCACAAGGATCTGCAGTCAGTCACATATTCATTTTGCCAGCTTGACATTCTTAGGCCTCGTACAGACGAGCGGACATGTCCGATGAAAACAGTCCGCGGACCGTTTTCATCGGACATGTCCGCTGGGATCATTTGGTCTGATGGCTGTACACACCATCAGACCAAATTCCCCGCGGACAGGATACGCGGTGACGTTGCAGCGACGATGACGCGGCGACGTACGCGACCCTGGAAGTTCAATGCTTCCACGCATGCGTCGAATCACTTTGACGCATGCGAGGGATTTTGGCCGAGCGGACATGTCCGATGAGTCGTACTGACCATCGGACATGTCCGACGGACATGGTTCCAGCGGACATATTTCTTAGCATGCTAAGAAACATTTGTCTGCTGGAAATCTGTCCGGTCGGCCGTAAAATTTTCCGGTCGGCCCTACACACGACCGAACATGTCCGCGGAAACTGGTCCGCGGACCAGTTTCAGCAGACATGTTCGGTCGTGTGTACGAGGCCTTATAGGTCCATATATACACCAGACATACATTAAATACAGAATCACACATGCAGCTTATCTCTTCCAAAAAGTACAGCAACACAATCAGATTAGCAAGGCAACACAAGGGCAAAAAGTACATAGTATGCAAATTGATACAACAAATGTATATAATATGCAAACTGTTACAAACTATCTGTGCACAGACACATAAAAGACAGGAACACTGAAAGATAAACTGAAGTCTTTTGAAAAACAAAGTCTACTATAACCAGCATAACTTGTAATATTTATTGATATCTGCAACAGTATTTGATACAGATTAGATAGTAAACAGGAACAATATGTAATGCCAGTGGCGGTGCGTCCATAGTGGGCACAGGAGCGCCGCCCCCTCTTTCTCCTGCACCCACCAATCAATACATACATTCATGCATTGCATGAATGTATGAATTGTCACCGGCGCTGCTGCCACCCACTATTTAGATGGCCGGCCCCCTGGCAAGCGCCGGCCATCTGAATTACAGCGGTGATCGGCGGTGGGTGTGTTTTGAAAGTGCCTATCAGAGCCAGCGCTTCCCGATTACAGCCTGTGGGCTGTAATCGGCTTCCAAATAGTTAATCATAGGGTGCACAGCCACACGCCTCTCAGCCAATCAGGTTCACCGGGACTGGTTTCCGGTAACCTAATTGGCTGAAGCGACATCGAGGGCGGGAGAAGACATTGAGGGAAGGTGGAGGTCTGGAGGAGGATGGCTGACCCGAGAAAGTTAAAGGTGGCCATACACGATACGAATTTCGAAATCATTTTCTTTCGAAAATTGTATCAAAGAATTTTCGTACGAATTTCGCACTGTTAGTGGGGCTGCAGCAACAGCCGATTTTCGTGCGGCAAACAAATTTGAGAAATCCGACATGTTAGAAATTTTCGGAAAAACAAACAATTTTCTGATCAATGATGGGAGAATCGTGCGAGAAATGTAATAGAAAAAAAAATGTGCATGTGCAAGAAAAGAAAATTCCCAGAGAGAAACAAATATTTACGGAGAGAAAAGAATATTCCCGGCAACATGAAGGTTTGGTCGGCCAAATTTCGAAAATCAATGGTGGCATCATCGGATCACAAAAAAAACGAACGTTCTGATTTTGAAAAGAAAATTTGTTCGAAATTCAACCGTGTATGGCCTTTAGTACCAGGCGGGGGGGGGGGGGGGGGGGATGGCGGTTTATGTGGGGGCACTTGATGGCATGGCACAGTGGTGACAATTGATGGCATGGTACAGTGGTGACAATTGATGGCATGGCACAGTGGCGACAATTGGTGGCATGGCATAGTGGTGACAATTGATGACATGGCACAGTGGCTACAATTGATGGCATGGCACAGTGGCTACAATTGATGGCATTGCACAGTGGTGACAATTGATGGCAGTGGCTGCGTTTGATGGCACAGTGATGACAATTGATGGCATGGCACAGTGGTGACAATTGATGGCACAGTGGCTGCGTTTGATGGCACAGTGGCGACAATTGATGGCATGGCACAGTGGCGACAATTGATGGCATGGCACAGTGGCGACAAATGATGGCACAGTGGCGACAATTGATGGGCACAGTGGCTGCGTTTGATGGCACAGTGGCGACAATTGATGAGCACAGTGGCTGCGTTTGATGGGCACGGTGAGGCTGCAATTGATGGGGTTTTTTTTTTTTTTTGCACCCCCCCCAAATTTGGAGCACCAGCCGCCACTGTGTAATGCCTAATAGAGTTTGCTCATTCAAACAACTGTAAATCTGAGAATGGTCCTTGTGCTGTCCCAGTGCCATATCTGGCTGGCTTTGGAGCAAGTAGGAGTGAACATAACTTGCAACATAGGACATGGAATTGTTGCAGAATGTTGCCCTCCAGCCCCATTCCGTTTGCCTCTTTATTTCTACTTTGTGCCAAGCCTGGGATTGCAGAAAAGCACTTGAAGCTTACACTCACCAGCCACTTTATTAGGTACACCTTGCTAGACCCCCAGAACTGCATTAATTCTTTGTGGCATAGATTCAACAAGGTTTTAGGAACATTCCTTAGAGATATTGGTCCATATTGACATGATAACATCACACAGTTGCTGCAGATTTGTCAGCTGCACATGCATGATGTGAATCTCCCATCCCATCACATCCCAATGATGCTCTATTGGATTGAGATCTGGTGAATGTGAGGGCCATTGGGGTACAGAGAGCTCATTGTCATGTCCAAGAATCCAGTCCTACCGCATCTGGTGTAAACAGGCCCTTCTGGTATCTTCACTCTGGATGGAGGAGCAACAGAGATACCCTTGGACAGCAGCATTGTCATTCTGGGCAGAAGATAGTATTAGATGTACTAACACATTTACATGGACTTGAGCATGCAAACGCCGCGATCTCCGTGAGCGCACCCGCGGACACGATCGCCGCGGCATACCTGCGATCGTCTCACGGACAGATAGAATGGGGAGATGTTAGTGTAGACACAACATCTCCCCGTTCTGCCTAGTGACACTGTCACTGATCGTGTTCCCTGTCATCGGCAACACGATCAGTGACGTGTCACAGCAAGCCACGCCCCCCTACAGTAAGAATTACTCCTTAGGGAACACTTAACCCCTACAGCACCACCTAGTGGTTAACCCCTTCACTGCCAGTGTCATTTTCACAGTAACCAGTGCATTTTTATAGCACTGATCGCTGTAAAAATGACAATGGTCCCAAAAATGTTTCAAAAGTGTCCAATGTGTCCGCCATAATGTCGCAGTCACGATAAAAATCGCAGATCGCCACATTTACTAGTAAAAAAAAAATATTAATAAAAATGCTATAAAACTATCCCCTGTTTTGTAGACGCGATAACTATTGCACAAACCAATCAATAAACGCTTATTGCAATTTTTTTACCAAAAATATGTAGAAGAATACATATCGACCTAAACTGAGGAAAAAAAACGTTTTTTTATATCTTTTTGGGGGATATTTATTATCGCAAAAAGTTAAAAATATTGCATTTTTTTTTAATTATCGCTTTATTTTTGTTTATAGCGCAAAAAATAAAAACCGCAGAGGTGATCAAATACCACCAAAAGAAAGCTCTATTTGTGGGGGAAAAAAGGACGTCAATTTTGTTTGGGAGCCACGTCGCACGACCCCGCAATTGTCAGTTAAACCGACGCAGTGCCGAATCGCAAAAAGTGGCCTGGTCCTTTAGCTACAAAATGGTCCGGGGCTTAAGTGGTTAATTAACGTTTAACATGGTACAACATTCTACTACTGATCAATAATCCTAGAAGAGCATATACATAACAGACCTACCTACATCGCTGCATAGTATGTCAGCAACCATATCCTCTCTCTCTCTCTTTCTCTCTCTCTCTCTCTCTCTCTCTATCTATCTATCTATCTATCTATCTATCTATCTATCTATATATATATGTATATAGCAGTGCGCCTTGAGTTATGGAAATGCTGCCTATATGAAACCAAACAACTATGCAAATCCAATAATCCAATAATAGACCCAACACTTTCCATAAAATATTGCCACCTATACTGACCTTCGCACAGACAATTATCACTCTGGATGATGAAATGCATTCTTGTGTTCAGCTTATGCAAATAAGCATCATCCTGGACTGGGCAGAGATTGGACCTAGCGCTCTATTTCTATTGGACCAAAAACAGATTACGATCTATTACTGCTGGAAACATTAGAACATTTCTGCCCAATGACTTACCTGACGCTGCATAATATGGAATGAGCTAAGAGGCTGGTCTGGTCATCTTACATAGTGATTGAAGAGTAAGCAGCTTGTGATGAAGTATGTCAGAATCCTCCCAGTTTTGGGATGGACATGGACAATAGTTGACACAAGGCCCTCTGCTGGAATTTACACATTGTATAATAAGTCTGAGGAAACAGTACTGGGGTGTAGATATTAATGCTGGCAAGGCAAAGTCAGCAAGATGCAAAGTCCACAGTAATAGTCTTAAATGTTGGCATTTTAATGTTCAAACTCCCACCCGACAAAGGCAAATGAATTGTGTGGATACAGGATCACTTCTGTGAAAGACGAGGCATTGACAATGATTTCCTAGACTTTTATGTGTCTCTAACAGCTAAATGACTTTATGGTCTCTTATCTCTGGAGATAAACTGCTTTCAGGCACCTTGTTTTCTACTGTGTGGCTTAAATGATCTAATCTAGAACCTGCTGTCTGCTAAACAATTTTCGGACAACATAATAAATGTATTCATAGATCTTAGCAAATACCATAGAGGGGGGAACATAGCTGTCCCCAAACACATGTAACATAGTAATCACTTTAAAGGCTCCGAAGGGCCCCTGGTTATTCATGATCCTGATACAGCATACTCTTCCACTAGGGCAAAAGCTTCCTTTACTAATTTACTAATATTATTGCCAAAGTATGATTTTTCTTTTTTTAAATTATAAGGTAGCATACTGCTTTCAGGAATTATCTGCAACAGATCCTTTGAGATTTCCCTCTCCCAACCACAAATCTGCTTAGCTCCACTATGTTCCCACTTGCACCCAAGCTTTTACTCTCTTTTTATTAGGTCTCTGTAACGGAATGGCCCGTGATACCCAGAGACTTTTGAAGGATGCGGGGTACTCCTGTGCCAGCTTCACTAATGACTGAGAAATGATATCTCGGATTACATGCGATGGGACAGTAATGATAATTCATGTATTGCAGGATATCTTGACTTATTACAGGTGGTTTATTCTGACCCCAACAGGTCAATAGGACAGTGATTCATTCAATGTGGTACATAGACTGTTGAGGTGTTAATTGAGTCTGGCTCCTAAGATATTTCATTGTGCTATGCTAACTAGCCCTGTGTTGTGTGGAAGTTCTATTGATGCTAATATGTGTTGTGAGTTAACACACTCCAAAAGTCCTGATGTCAGCTATAGTAATTGATTCATGTAGATTCGGTGCCAGAATGTCTGTCTGGGATGTGGATTGAGGGGAACTCATTAAGCACCCATTGTGTGATGTTTTGGGTGGAGTGTTTCATTGTCCCTGTGATTACTGCAGCATGCTTTCTAACTGTATAAAAAGCTGAGAGTTTACCATTAAAGCATTCATTCGTTTTGGAACCAGAAACAGAGCTGTGTGTCTCGTTTGTCTGGGGAATTCTAATGGATTGTGTCTGCTGGATTGTTGGAGTGTCGGATAAGCTGTCTTGGGTTGGTGGAATGGAACCTTTCGCCGGCATCATCGCCCGCACGGCCACCCTCGTTTGTGGTGGTCCCAAGTCACCCCCCCTGGGTGTATTTCCGGCGTTTTTTGGTGTTTCTTCACCCCCGCGGCAGCCTGCTCCTTTTCGCGGCCGCCGCACCTTAGGAAAGTCCGCGGCTTCAGCCGCGGCCTACCGGCGCGCCGTTCGTTTCTCCCTACACTAACTTCCAAAAGCACAGATCGCTCTGGATTTTCACCCCCACACCCCCAGAGGTCCCCTGTTCAGCAACTTCATCGGTAAAATATTGCTTTACCAAGCTGACAGCCCCCCCCCCAGCCTGGGTCCTGTGCTTTGCCTGGCGGCCATTTTTTGGTACACCCCAGCAGCAGTGACACCCAGCATCCCCCCCCCTTTCCCCCTCCATAGCCGTCAGTCTTTTGATCCAGGGTTTTGATCCGATCGCCTTCAGGGATCAGGAAGGAATTTTTTTCCCTGCCGCAGCACATTGGCCAGCTTGCCCAGGTTTTTTTTTGCCTTCCTCTGGACCAAACTTAATTCCCCTTGAGCAAGGATTCTGCGAATCCTCTCTCACCCTACACCCGCACTCCCGCCCACGGTGACTGGCAACAATGGTTAAGTTGCGATACTCTGCAGAAACCATTTGGGGTCTGAGACAATTCGCAACTACATTACCTGCCGCCACCACAATAGCCTTAAAATCAGATCAACTTTTGAGATTCGATCATCGATCGATCATCAAAAATTTCAATCATTCAACACAGCTCAAGCACATATCATGTGCTTTGCTTAACACTAGATCGGCAGTTAAACACCGATCAGAAATCCATGATTTCTTACTACAAAACGATCTAGACTGCCTCTTTATTACGGAAAGTTGGCTGTCGGACGATTGCAACACCATTCTCGGAGAACTGGTACCAGCAAACTACCGCATCTTAACGGAAAATAGAATAGGGCAAAGGGGAGGAGGCCTGGCGGTGATTCATAAGTCGCATATTGCAATCACTAAACCGGTCCTTCAAAATCCTCTACCTTTTATGGAAACCCTTACGCTTCAACTTCAAGCTCACTCTCAGGAGACCGTTCACATTCTCCTCTGCTATAGGCCCCCTGGGCCCAAATCGCAGTTGATTTCAGCATTAACGGAGTTCATTTCCACCTACTCCCTTAACAGCAATCATCTTTTGCTGCTCGGGGATTTCAATTTGTGGGCAAACTCCTCACAGGATCCCATCGCGGACACCTGCATCGACCACCTGGAAGGATTAGGACTTCAACAACTTATACGCGGACCAACGCATGCTTCAGGTCACACACTCGACCTAATTTTCAGACAAAATCTGAAAATAAACATTTTGGGAAATGAACCTTTGCCATGGACAGACCACCATGCAATCAGCTTCATAATTCCCAGAACTCCACTAGTCATGAAAGTACCCAAGCCGGTGACAATACACTGGGCTAGATCTCAGAAGAAGCTCCACTCGGAACTCTTCAGATCTACCCTGGGAAACCGAATTGGGGCTATTCCTCCTCAGCTAGCAGCCTCAGATACTTTGGATGCCATAAATGCAGCTCTGCTACAGTCAGCCGACTTAGCAGCACCAAAGCGCAAACTCCGCAGCCGGGCAAAAAAGTCCAGCTGATTCAATAACCAGCTGTCGCTATTGAAGCAAGAGCGCAGAAGGGCGGAAGCCGCCTGGAAAAGAAGTCCTTCAGAAGACCGCCTCAACTTCTACAAAGCAGTAACAACACGATATCACAAGGAAATTTTCAAAGCCAAAAAACTTCACTTCTCCATGGTGATTAACAACGCAATGAATCGCCCACGCGAACTCTTCAGGATGGTCACCCAGACCATGAATCCGGGATGTCTAGAAGTCCCCACTTCAGACACCCAAGAGTTCTGCAATGAACTATCGGATTTCTTCATCAACAAAATTGAAAAAATTCGGGTAAGTATTCGGCAAAACAATACTCCACTCAGCCCCTTCTTCAATCAAAACAACGACGGAACGCCTCTACAATCAACTAAGTTCACTTTGGAACCCATCTCCATCGATACCACAAAAAAATTCATTGGTGCACTGCGCAACAGCACAGCACCCAATGACATCATTCCCACCAAGCTACTGAAGGAATGTGCCGACGTCCTGGCGCCTCCGATCACGCAGCTTATAAATCAGTCATTTAAGGAAGGCATAGTGCCTTCCCTGCTGAAAGAGGGCACAATCCTGCCGATCTTGAAAAAACCTAATTTGGATCCTATGGACCCAACTCACCGCCGTCCCATAACAAGTCTAAATGCTCTGTCCAAGATAATGGAGAAAGTGGTGGTAAATCAGCTGCAACAGCATCTGGACACCCACAACCTACTCGATCCATTTCAATCCGGGTTCCGTCCCGGACACGGGACAGAAACGGCCTTACTTAAAATATGGGACGATGCGCTCGAGGCCGCAGACGAAGGAGAATCGTGTCTCCTGGTTCTGCTGGACCTAAGCGCAGCTTTTGACACAGTAGACCATAAATTGCTACTGAGACGACTAACAGAAGTCGCCGGAGTCTCAGAAGATGCCTTACCATGGTTCTCCTCTTTTCTCGGAAACCGATCACAAACAGTGAAACTGGGATCCTTCACGTCAGATAAACGCACGGTGTCATGTGGGGTCCCCCAAGGATCCCCCCTATCACCGGTGCTGTTTAATATCTATCTTCGTCCTCTCTTTGATATTATCAGTAGCCATGAACTACTCTATCACTCTTATGCAGACGACACGCAGTTGTATTTTCGCATCTGCCATAAAAAGGATCATCATCTCAGATTAGAGAAATGTCTCTCTTCAATAGAAAACTGGATGACTAAGAGTTATCTCAAACTCAATAGTGCTAAAACAGAACTCTTTATCTTCGATGCCAGTCGGAAGAAACAACCGACAACAAACTGGACACCATCTCCCATCCTGGGACAAATCATCTCCCCTAGCTCCAAAGTCAAAAGTCTGGGAGTCACGTTTGACACCTTCATGACAATGGACGCACAAATAGGGTCAGTAGTCAGCGGGGCGCACCATTTGATGCGCCTACTACGCAGACTGATTCCATTTATCCCCAAAGAAGACGTAGCAGTCGTGGTGGGAACTATCGTGAATTCCAGACTGGACTATGCAAATGCCCTTTACCTCGGGCTACCCAAGTACCAAATCGCTCGTCTTCAAGTCGTACAGAATACGGCCGCTAGACTGGTGACTGGGAAAAAATCTTGGGAATCAATCTCACCTTCACTGAGATCCCTTCACTGGTTGCCAGTGAAAGACAGAATTGCATTCAAAGCACTCTGCCTGACACATAAGTGCATCCATGGGAAGGCTCCTAGATATCTATGCGACAAGATCAAACCGCACAATTGCAACCGCATTCTGCGATCCACCGACCAAAATCTGGTCAAGGTTCCTAAAACCAAATACAAGTCCAAAGGAGAAAGAAGGTTTGCTTTCCAGGGCCCCAGGCTTTGGAATGCTTTACCAACCAGCATTCGGTTGGAGCAAAACCACCTGTCTTTCAGAGGGCAGATCAAGACCCTGCTTTTCTGAAAGGCACGAGACACAATCAACAAGCGCCCAGAGGCGATTCAGTTCGCATGTGCCGCGCTATATAAATTTTTCATTCATTCAATATCGTAACGGCGTTAACCCCTGACCGTTACAGTCTCCTTACCCATTTCTGAAAGCTAGACGGGCAGCTATGGTTATGGCGGCATTTTTCTGTGTCACCTATGTTTTAAATGTTGTTCTTTTCTTCAATCACTCTTCACATTATTACCATAGTTTAATCCGCTCTTGGTAAAAATGGTTTCCTTAGGGAGGAGGTCGGCAACTGTCGATCGCAATCTACCTGTTGACCACAGGCAGGTGACGGGTAGATCACAACCACGTCTCTGCTTTGCTGACCTGTGCTAGGTGCCGCTCCTTCCCCCCCACTTTCACCCTCATGTCAGAGATTGGATCAGGAGGTTGCACAGCTCAGGACAGAGGGCAGGAACTGCCCAAGTTAACTTCTTAAGTTGACTGGTAGGTTATTGGTTGCTAGGACTCAGGGCGGTCATAATAACCAATCACCAGCTAGTTAGTATGAAAAGTTAACTCTGGCAGCTCCCGCTCCCACCCTCCATCTAGAAATATGCTCCCTCCCCCCGCTCTCCACTGTGCTGCACACCTGAATAGGTAAGAGCAGAGAAGGCGACTGCTCTATGGACACATGACACTGCTTTGGGGGGCATAGGATACTACTGTGGGGACACAGGACTAAGCTTTGGGGGCACAGGACATTATGGTGGGGAGAGGCAGATGAGAAGGGGGTCAAGGGACACTGCTATGGGGCAGAGGTCATTACTGTGTGGGGGCAGGGGACACTACTGTGGGGAAGCAGAGGTCACTGCTTTGGGGGCACGGGACACTACTGTGCATGGGGGACAGGACACTACTGTGAGGGGCACAGGACACTACTGTGTGGGGAGGAGGGGGCAGAGGGCACTACTTTGGGAGGGGGTAGAGGACGTTACTGTGGGGGGTAATGTGAAAGGGGGACAGAATCCCTACTGGGGGGGCAGAGAACACCACTGTTGGGAGTGATGTGAAAGGGGGGCAGAGGTCACTACTGTTGGGGTTGGGTGGGGGCAGAGGACACCATTATCGGGGTGGTCAAAGGATACTACTGTGTGGGGTAATGTGAAAGAGGGCAGAGGACACTACTGTGGGGGGCAGACTACAATATTGTGTGGGGGATGATGTGAAGGGGGCAAGGACTCTACGGTGGGTGGTGATGTGAAGGGGGGAGGGAATACCACTGTGACACACTGGGGGTTATTTACAAAATGAAAATCCACTTTGCACTACAAGTGCAATTGGAAGTGCACTGGAAGTTCACTAGGAAGTACAGTCGCTGTAGATCCCAGTGGAAGATCTGAAATGAGGGGAAGCTCTGCTGATTTTATCATCCAATCATGTGCAAGCTTGCATGTCCCCCATAGATCTACAGCGACTGAACTTCCAAGTGTAGTTAATATTCCAATCGCACACTTTCCTGGAGAAACGGCTCATAAATACAAAATGGGTGCTGAAGCGATCACCAGCTGGGTACTGGAACAATCAACCAAATGAACATATTCGCCAGCACACCACGCATCGTATATAACGTCCAAATGTTTTAATGCAAAGAAAGCATCACAAGAAGTGCAACGTTTCGAGGCCATGCAGGACCTCTTCGTCAGGCAAGTGATAAAGAACTTCCAAGTGCACTTGCAATGCACCTTTATTTTTTTAAAGTGCTGCACCCTGGGGATCTTTGCTCTCTTTCATGTTGTCCAGGTAGATTTCTGCCTCTCAAAGGTTGCCTACCCCTGCCTTAGGGTACTGCTCTATATGCTGGTCATAGCCTAACATGGAATAAATGCATGGATTCTATTCAGATTTGTATTATACAGTATGGGCCATATTCTCAAACGAGATACAACGGCGTATCTCCAGATACGCCGTCGTATCTCTGAGTTGCACGGTCGTATCTATGCGCCTGATTCTTAGAATCAGTTACGCATAGATTTCCCGTAGATCCGACTGCCGTAACTGTGTTACACCGTCGTATCGTAAATGCATATTTACGCTGGCCGCTAGGTGGCGCTTCCGTCGAATTCCGCGTTGAGTATGCAAATTATCTAGATACGCGAATTCACGAACGTACGCCCGGCCGACGCAGTAAAGTTACGCCGTTTACGTTAGGCTTTTCCCAGCGTATAGTTGCCCCTGCTATATGGCGGCGTAAGTGCGGCGTACCAATGTTAAGTATGGCCGTCATTCCCGCGTCGAAATTTGAAAAAGTTACGTCGTTTGCGTAAGTCGTCTGTGAATGGGGCTGGACGTCATTTACGTTCACGTCGAAACCAATGACGTCCTTGTGGCGTACTTTGGAGCAATGCACACTGGGAAATTCCACGGACGGTGCATGCACCGTTCGGGAAAAACGTCAATCACGTCGGGTCACAGAAGATTTACATAAAACACGCCCCCCTGATCCAAATTTGAATTAGGCGGGCTTACGCCGGCCGATTTACGCTACGCCGCCGCAACTTACGGAGCAAGTGCTTTGAGAATACAGCACTTGCCCGTCTAAGTTGCGGAGGCGTAACGTAAATCAGATACGTTACGCCTGCACAAAGTTACGCGATCGTACGAGAATCTGGCCCTATATCTTGATGTAATGGTAATAATATATTATTTGTCACTGGAAAATCAGACTTGAATCATTATTCTATCTATTCCATGGTGCACTATCTACATTGTAATTTCTATGTGGTTCTTATAATAAACAGTTAAAGCAACACTAAAGGCAAACAT
This sequence comes from Rana temporaria, assembly GCF_905171775.1. Taxonomy (NCBI): domain Eukaryota; kingdom Metazoa; phylum Chordata; class Amphibia; order Anura; family Ranidae; genus Rana; species Rana temporaria. The sequence continues at coordinate 113,256,529 of NC_053492.1, read as the reverse complement.
AGCCGCCGACTGTATCACTCGGCCCCGCCCCCCGGCGCGCCGCGTCATCCGATGTGATTGACAGCAGCGCCAGCCAATGGCTGCGCTGCTATCAATCCATCCAGCCTAGCCAATTAACGGCCAGGCTGGGAACCGAAGAGGATCACGTGGATGCGCGCGGGACCTACGAGGGGTCAGGTAAGTAAAACGGGGGTTCGGGGGGGGGGGCGGTACCGTCGGATGTTTTTTCACCTTAATGCATAGGATGCATTAAGGTGAAAAACATTTACCATTACAATCCCTTTAAAAGAAATCAATGTGTGTGGAGCTGTTACCCTTCTTAGTAAATTGCAAGTTACTTTTTAGATCTTACGTAGTAGATGTTAGTCACAATTAACTTGATCTGTTATGTCAGGTTAAAGATGTTTTGTAGGTTGTCCAAGCCACTTCTTTAGTTCCAACAAGTGTAAGGAAATGTAAACTGGTGGAAGCAGGAGCCTGACAGGGTATAATCAGTAAGTAAGTTGTGCAGTGTTATTTACAGAAGTGATATTTAACCCTGCTTGGAAATGTCATGTGCTGTGTCCCAGCATCCTCCTAACCCGTCCAGGCATGGGAAAAGCTCTAACACTTAGTGTTGGATCTTGCTGCTAGGCCCCCCAACAAAATACTGGTCCATCACTATGAAGGAAGGTCTCAATGACCAATAGGAATGCACATAAGGCAGAGGATGTGCCCAAACTTTGCCTGTCAGAATGGCCTGAGAATTGGCCATGATAGGAATGTTTGGTGGTTGTTGCAGGTATGTAGGGTTAATAGTTTGGGGGTGGGGGTGAATGGTTAATATGTATTTTGTTGTTAATGCCAAAGTTTTGATTGCTGTGCCCTTGGGTGGCAATCAACACCCTGTATGCATATGGTGCCACATCCTAGTATCTATTTGGAAAATATATGGAATTTTTATTGACTAAAGCAATACTACTATAGTACAGCCTCTATGAATGCAAGACGTGGGTGGAATGGAGGGGGGGGGGGGGGTATAGTTTACACTCTAGACAAGTACCTATGGTAGATCTAGTGGCTGTAAGAACCTCCAAGTACCAAAACATTACTGTTGTGAGATATGAGAGGGGGGGGGGGGGGGGTGGAGTTGGCAGAAGAATGATGATTTCATCTAGGACAACTAGCACCAGTACAAAGGACATTTCTCAATGGACATCTAGCACCAGCACACGAAACATTTCTCAATTAATGTATTTTTAACTAAACTTAGATTTTAATGGCCAACTTCAAGCAAAAACATTTTTTTTTTACTGCAGATTTGGGAAGAATAATCACTTCTGTTTCTGTCCATGACACCATGGGGGGGGGGATTTTACCTTTTCATCTTTCTTCCTGATCCTGTGACAGCAGGACAAGAAATACATGGGAGAGGTTGTCACTGGGACAAGACACAGATCTTATTTAACTACAAGTTGCAACTAATTATTTTACATTTCACTGCAAATAGTATTTTCTTAGACAGCTTTGGGAAGGGTTAGAGCCTCTATCAAACTTTTATCACCGGCATTTTCTGCCCTGATGGGAACTAAGAGGAAATTAAGGGTTCAGTTTAAATCTAGGAGTTGGGTTATATGTTAGGGTTAGATGAATGTTAATTGTATGGAAAATGATCACAGGACCAGGACACTATTTTCCTCTAAGACGGTGATCTCCAAAATGCAGCCCTTTGCTTGCTTTTATCCAGCCCTTGGGGCAATGTTTCTTCCTCTGACACCAACAATGGGGCATAATTCCCATCACTGACACTAACACAGGGGCACAATTTCTCCCAGTGACACCACTGTGTGGGCACAGTTCCTCCCAGTGACACCGCTGTGTGGGCACAGTTCCTCCCAGTGACACCAACAATGGGGCATAATTCCCATCACTGACACTAACAAAGGGGCACAGTTCCTCCCAGTGACACCACTGTGTGGGCACAGTTCCTCCCAGTGACACCACTGTGTGGGCACAGTTCCTCCCAACAATGGGGCATAGTTCCCCCCAGTGTAAGGTGACCAGATTTTTAAAATGAAATCTGGGACATATTTTTATTTATTACTAGTAATGGCGGAAATCAAGCGACTCTGCCCATCACTCTCCGAGACCCGGCTACTACTGGGTGGGGAGCGGAGGAAGATCACTCTGCCAGGGAAGGCAAAGAGATAAGCAGGCTGGCCGGGACTTGAGCAAAGGCAGAATAACATGCAAGCGGAGCTGAATAGGCATGCACCCGAAACTGAAGAAATATTCCCTCCGCTCCAACCAGCACATGATCATCAGAAAGGGGCACAGATAATGGAAAAAAATACACCCCCCCCCCCCTCGGCTAGTAGGAGCGGGGGTGTGCAATTCAGATTTTTTTTTTTTATTCTGCACTAACTGTCTTTGAAATTGCCCCAGCCCCTGTTCAAATCCAATCTGGGGACAGCTTTGGCCCGGGGGACAGTGTCCTCAATCCGGGGACTGTCCCCGGAAACCGGGGGTTGTCTGGTCACCCTACCCCAGTGACACCAACGATGGGGCATGATTCTTCCCACCAATGATACAAAAGATCGGGCACAATTCCTCTCACTGACACCAAAGATGGGGCACTGTTTACTCCTACTGATGCTAGGACATTTTCTACTTTCAATGGCTACAGTCCAGCCCCCCTAAAGTCTGAAGGGCAATAAACTGGTTCTTTGTTTAGAACCATTGGAGACCCTTGCTCTAAAGCCCCCTACACAATGTTGGGAGACATTTGCTGGTTCAAAATAAAAAAGACCACCATTCTGCCCTTGTATACGTCGGTCTGTCTGACAGAAGCTGGCCGTTCGGCACTCTGCCAATGGAAAAGAGCACTGATCGGAGTGTTCTGGCCGTCCCCTGTGAGAACACAATCGCTCGGCAGGGGAGATCACTGGGCTAATCTTGCATGGTTAGTACAGTGTTTTCAGAGCTGTCAGTTGTTTTTTTTTTTTGTGCGTATCCCGCTGGCTTGCATAAAAAAAAAACTGTTAGGGCCAGATCCACATAGATCGGCGCTTCTTTACGGCCGACGTAGTGTATCTCAGATACACAATGCCGCCGTAACTTACAGCGTATTTTCCTTATCCTCAAAGAATTTGCGCCGTAAGTTACGGCGGTGTAGTGTAACTTTGGCGGCGTAAGGGCGCGCAATTCAAATGGATGTGATGGGGGCGTGTTTTATGTTAATACGTCTTGACCCGACGTAAAGGACGTTTTTTTTTAACGGCGCATGCGCCGTCCGTGGGGGTATCCCAGTGCGCATGCTCGAAATTAACCCGCAACAAGCCAATGCTTACGACGTGAACATCATTCTACGCAAAGCCCTATTCGCGAACGACTTACGCAAACGACGTAAAAAATTCAAAATTCGACGCGGGAACGACAGCCATACTTAACATTGAGTACGCCTCATATAGCAGGGGTAACTATACGCCGAAAAAAGCCTTACGGAAACGACGTAAAAAATGCGCCGGCCGGACGTACGTTCGTGGATCGCCGTATCTAGCTAATTTGCATACTCAACGCGGAAAACGACGGAAACGCCACCTAGCGGCCACAATAAATATGCACCTTAGATCCGACGTCGTACTAAGACGTACGCCAGTCGGATCTAGCCCAGCTTCAGGCGTATCTTGTTTTGTGGATACAAAACAAAGATACGCCGGAGCAAACTAGAAGTTACGCGGCGTATCAATAGATGCGCCAGCGTAACTTCTTTGAGGATCTGGCCCTTAGTGTGTACCTGGCTTAAGACAATAATGACATTGGCCCGGATTCAAGAAGCAATTGCGCCTGTGTAACCATAGTTACACAGCGCAATTGCTTACTTGCCCCGGCGTAACGAATGCTCCTGATTCAGGAACCTCGTTACGCCGACTGCAGCCTAAGATATGCGGGGCATAAGGCTCTTATGCCCGCATATCTTAGGCTGCATTCTTGCGATGGCCCCTAGGTGGCGTTCCCGTTGTGCTCAGCGTATAGTATGCAAATTGCATACTAACGCCGATTCACAACGTTACGCAAGCCCTGCGTACGCAATTTACGTCGTTTCCGTACGGCGTTTTTTGCGTAAGGCTGCCCATGCTATTAGCAGGGGCAGCCAATGTTACGTATACCCGTCGTTCCCGCGTCGCGAAATTTCAAATTTACGTAGTTTGCGTAAGTGATTCGTGAATGGCGCTGGACGCCATTCACGTTCACTTTGAAGCAAATCACGTCTGGAAAGTTTCCCGACGGAGCATGCGCTCTAAGATCGGCGCGGGAACGCGCCTAATTTAAATGATTCCCGGCCCCTACGGGATCATTTAAATTGCGCACGCTTACGCCGGGCATTTTCCGGCGCGCCCACGCAATTTACGGAGCTACTGCTCCGTGAATCAAGGGCAGCGCAGTAAATTTGCGGGGGCGCAGGGAAAAAACGTTGTCCTGCGCCTCCGTAAAAAATGCGCAAATCTACCTGAATCCGGGCCAATGTATTCTCTGTGCCAGAAAAAATATGCTACAGTCAGGCCCAAAATTAACTGTCAAACCACAGCTGGCACAACTCTGATCTATACTTTACTAGCAACAATGTCCATCTCTCGTCTGGGCTGAGAGTTGCACATTTTTGTCTCTAATCCCATATAATGTATATTCTACATTGTTCTATAGAAGACAGTAATGTTCAATGTTCAATGCATACCCGCAATCAAATGTCCAATGATTCACTCGCCCTTACAAACTTTCCCTGATAATCATTTATTCATGTTTATAACACAATTTAAAGTAGAAAAACAAAGCTGACCTTTCACACACTTTTCTAGTACCTAGAACTTTGATGAGGAGACAGGACACATTAACACAGACTCAGTAACTCAAAGGTCCAATCTAACTGTGCAAACAGATTCTTTTTCCTATTTCTTTTTTCCTGCTCCATCTGCAGAGTATAAAGACAAGTTACAGCCAGAATATGAGGATTTCCTAGTATACGATTATTTTAGGAAAGCGTTTGCAGCAGGATTTCTGTAACCTGAGCATGCAGTCCTGGGGCAGACATGACAGCTATGCAGAGATTTGAGTCCATAGCAGATGGGGGAATACATCATCACAAGTAGTAAACCTGTTTTATAATCTACTGTATCTCCTTTTTACTACAGAGACTGATAAATCTGCGTGTAACCAAAGCATTTTGAAGCATGGAGAACAGCTGATGTATATAACCAATCTGTGTGGTTGTGTGCATGTGATCCCAGCCAAAGTGCCTACAGTATGGGACAACTATGAGAATTATAGTGGGACGGAAATGATTCTTGGTTTCAGACATTGCCTTAACCATTAGCCTACTGGGCACTTTCACCCCCTTCCCGCCCATGCCAATTTTCAGCTTTCAGCGCTGTTGCACTTGTACTAACATTTAAAGGTAAAGTTGATCCAGGGAACATCCAATTGCCTCTCGGGGGATCAGGAAGGAATTTTTCCCCTGCTGTAGCAAATTGGATCATGTTTTGCTGGGGTTTTTTGCCTTCCTCTGGATCAACTGTGGGTATGGAGTTGGGATTGTACTGTGTGTTTTATTTTGTTTGTTTATTTTTTTGTGGTTGAACTGGATGGACTTGTGTCTTTTTTCAACCTGACTAACTATGTAAGTTTGAATGACAATTGCGCGGTCATGCAACGCTGCACCCAAACAACATTTTTATCATTTTTTGGGACAGATAGAGCTCTCGTTTGGTGTTTGATGGTTATCCCCCAATTTTTTTTTCTGTGATCTGAATTCCTATTAGACGGTGGCTATGTTTGTTCCCTATGCTCCCACTGTATGTAGAACATAGGGGGTTATATATGAAAGGCAAATACACTTTGCACTACAAGTGCAAACTACAAGTGCAAAGTGCATTTGAAATTGCACTGAAAGTGCACTTGGAAGTGCAGTCGCTGTAAATCTGAGGAGTTGATCTGAAATGAGGGGAAGCTCTGCTGATTTTATCATCCAATCATATGCAAGATAAAATGCTGTTTTTTATTTTCCTTGCATGTCCCCCTCGAATCTACAGCGACTGCACTTCCAAGTGCACTTTCAGAGCAATTTCGAGTGTACTTTGCACTTGTAGTTTGCACTTGTAGTGCAAAGTGGATTTGCCTTTCGTAAATAACCCCCTCTCTTTATCACTTGTATGGCCTGTACACACGATCGGATATCCGATGGAATCTAATCCGATGGATTTTTTAGTCAGATATCCGATGAAGCTGACTTTCATCAGTCTTGCCTACACACCATCAGTCAAAAATCAAACCGTGTCCAAACGCGGTGACGTAAAACACTACGACATGCTGAGAAAAATTAAGTTCAATGCTTCCGAGCATGCGTCGATTCTGAGCATGCATGGATTTTTCTCCAATGGAGTTCCACACAGATGATCGTTTTTTTCTATCAGTTTTTTATCAATAGGAAAATTTTAAAACACCTATTTTTTTTCATCGATGGAAAACAAACTGATGGGGCCCACACACGATCGATTTGTCACAGGTCCCAGAAGATCGCCCAGCCATTCAGGCCACGCAGCGTGACTCGTGCATGCACAGTGCGCACCCGGCTGTGAAGCTGTCACAGCCGGGTGCCCACACTTGCAATGTTACACTACTGTTACGCTACTTTTTGTAGCTGCTGACTTTTAACAAACATGGGTCAAGCTGGAGCTCCACTTAACCCATTAAGGACCGCCTTACGCCGATATATGTCGGCAGAATGGCACGGCTGGGCACAATAACGTACCTGCACGTGTTTCTTTAAGCCCAGCCGTGGGTCGCGCGCGGTCCGAAGCTCCACGGCCGCGGGACCCGATCGCCGCCGGTGTCTCGAGATCGGTCACCGGAGCTGAAGAACGGGGAGAGCTGTGTGTAAACACACCTTCCCCGTTCTTCACAGTGGCAGTGTTATTGATCGTGTGTTCCCTGATATAGGGAAACATGATCAATGGCGTCACACGTCCAGCCCCACCCCCTACAGTTAGAAACACATATGAGGTCACACTTAACCCCTACAGAACCCCCTAGTGGTTAACTCCCAAACTGAAATTTTCATTTTCACAGTAATGAATGCATTTTTTTAGCAGTTTTTGCTGTGAAAATGACAATGGTCCCAAAAATGTGTCAAAATTGTCCGATGTGTCCGCCATAATGTCGCAGTCACGAAAAAAATCGCTGATCACCGCCATTAGTAGTAAAAAAAAAAAAAATATTAATAAAAATGCCATAAAACTGTCCTCTATTTTGTAAACGCTATAAATTTTGCGCAAACCAATCGATAAACGCTTATTGCGATTTCTTTTACCAAAAATAGGTAGAAGAATACGTATCGGCTTAAACTGAGGGAAAAAAACGTTTTTTTATATCTTTTTTGGGGATATTTATTATAGCAAAAAGTAAAAAATATTGCAATATTTTATTTTTAGATATCCCTAAGATCCGACTGGTGTAAGTGTCTTACACCATCGTATCTTAGGCTGCATAATCCCGCTGGCCGCTAGGTGGCGCTTCCGTATAGTTACGCGAGGAATATGTAAATTAGTATTTACGCCGATTCAGAAACGAATGACTGCCTGGCGCTTTTTTTTTTAACGTCGTTTGCGTTGGGTTTTTTCCGGCGTAAAGTTACCCCTGCTATATGAGGGGTATGTGCGGCGTATCCGTCGTTCCCGCGTCAAATTTTTTAAATTTTACATCGTTTGCGTAAGTTGTTCGCGAATAGGGCTTTGCGTAAGTTACGTTCACTTCGAAACCAATGAGGCTTTGCGGCGTAATTTCGAGCATGCGCACTGGGATTTTTTCACGAACGGCGCATGCGCCGTTCACAAAAAACGTCAAAAACGTGGGGTCAAGTCAAATTTAAATAAAACAAGCCCCCAACATCCCCATTTGAATTAGGCGGGCTTACGCCGCAACACATACGTTACGCCGCCGTAACTAAGGGCGCAAGTTGTTTCTGAATACAGAACTTGCGCCCTAAATTACGGCGGAGTAACGTATCTGAGATACGTTACGCCGGGCGGACAGATAGACCATTCTATCTGAATCCAGCCCACTAAGTAACCATTTAAATGAAAATAGACTTCTTCAAGATTGCACATTGAGTCCTGGACACTGGAATAATGGGGCAATCTAAGCATGTTGTTCTGTAGAATGGGGGCATGCAGGATAATACCAGCTGCTGCCCAGTTTTCTGCCTCCCTGGCACAGACGATGGCCATGACCTGGGATACATGACCAGCTCATATCCTGGAAGTAAACCCCTGCACACAATAGAGCAATGAAAACCCTGTGCCAATGACATCTGTATCCAAAGCTTCCCTTAACCGACAGTAACCTCACACTGCTGTGCTCCTATTGGTGGAGAGCTCGGGGACTGGAGATCCAGTCTTCCTATAAGATCCAGCCTCCCACAATGTATATAGTCCCAATCACTTGTATCAGCAGAGAGGGGAAGGAAACCTCTCCATCCACAACAAGCACACACAGTGCAATGTATGCATGCAGATTTCTATGATGTGCACAACACACAAAGCACATTCTCATATGTAGCTGCAGGATGAGGAAAACATCCACATATTATTAGTAAACAATAGGCCAGCACAGTATATTGCAGATCTGATTACAGCGCACACTGATCTGTACACAAAGGGCCCATACATGAGATCTCCATACAGGTACTGTGCCCCCTTCCTTCTCCCATGGCTGACAGTCCCACACACACACCTATCCAGGTATGGTGTCCACACTGATCCCCTCCACCTCCTCACCTGGGCTAGTCACACCTTCTATACCCGCTCTGTACCTTCTCTATACCCGCTCTGTACCTTCTCTATACCCGCGCTGTACCTTCTCTATACCCGCTCTGTACCTGTTCTGTACCTTCTTCCCCGTGGCCGCTCCGCGCTCCTCAGATGTTCTCCCATACACAGGCTGCTCCGGTCCCCGGCATCTTCCCGGCTACAGCCCCGGCCGCCCCGCTCCTTCTATACGAGTCCATAGTGTTCAGGGGGACAGGAGAGCCGACACCGCCGCCTCACTCCATCCTCGTCTTCCGCCCTCATCCCCGGATCCTCCGCTCTCTCATCTCCACACTCCTTCATAACCATACCGGCTCATTCTGGTTCCACACTCAGGAAAATACATGAACAACGATCATGTGTGCAAACATCTCACAGGCACACTCTTGTGGCGGGATGGGGAGCATGTGTACACTCCACTTTACTTATATATAGATATATACAACGAGTATATATAATGTATACAGCACATAGGTCTGTGTACACTCCACTTTACTCATATATAGATATATAATGAGTATATATAATGTATATAGCACATAGGTCTGTGTACACTCCACTTTACTCATATATAGATATATACAACGAGTATATATAATGTATACAGCACATAGGTCTGTATGTGTACACTCCACTTTACTCATATATAGATATATAATGAGTATATATAATGTATACAGCACATAGGTCTGTCTGTGTACACTCCACTTTACTCATATATAGATATATAATGAGTATATATAATGTATACAGCACATAGGTCTGTCTGTGTACACTCCACTTTACTTATATATAGATATATACAACGAGTATATATAATGTATATAGCACATAGGTCTGTGTACACTCCACTTTACTTATATATAGATATATACAACGAGTATATATAATGTATACAGCACATAGGTCTGTGTACACTCCACTTTACTCATATATAGATATATACAACGAGTATATATAATGTATACAGCACATAGGTCTGTGTACACTCCACTTTACTCATATATAGATATATACAACGAGTATATATAATGTATACTGCACATAGGTCTGTGTATACTCCACTTTACTCAATATAGATATATACAATGAGTATATATAATGTATACTGCACATAGATCTGTGTATACTCCCCTTTACTCATATATAGATATATACAATGAGTATATATAATGTATACTGCACATATGTCTGTGTATACTCCACTTTACTCATATATAGATATATACGAGTATATATAATGTATACAGCACATAGGTCTGTGTACACTCCTTTACTCATATATAGATATATACAATGAGTATATATAATGTATACTGCACATAGATCTGTGTACACTCCACTTTACTCATATATATATATATATATATATATATATATATATATATATATATATACAACGAGTATATATAATGTATATAGCACATAGGTCTGTGTACACCACTTTACTCACATATAGATATATACAATGAGTATATATAATGTATACAGCACATAGATCTGTGTACACTCCACTTTACTCATATATAGATTCACGTACGTACGCCCGGCGCAATTTAGTTACGTCGTTTACGTTAGGCTTTTTCGGCGTAACCTTACGCCTGCTATTAGGAGGCGCAGCCAATGTTAAGTATGGACGTCGTTCCCGCTTCGAAATTTGAATTTTTTACGTCGTTTGCGTAAGTCGTTCGCGAATAGGGCTGGACGTAATTTACGTTCACGTCGAAAGCAATGACGATTTGCGGCAGGATTTTCGAGCATGCACACTGGGATTCTTTCACGAACGGCACATGCCGGGGTCACCATTAATTTAAATAAAACACGCCCCCCTCATCATCTTTGAATTAGGCGCGCTTACGCCGGCCCCATTTACGCTACGCCGCCGTAGGTTAGGAGGCAAGTGCTTTTTGAATACAGCACTTGCCTCTCTAACTTACGGCGGCGCAGCGTAAATACGATACGCTGCGCCGCCGTAATAATGGGCGCAGATACCTGAATCTAGCCCTGTGTATATATAATGTATACAGAACATAGGTCTGTGTACACCACTTTGCTCATATATAGATATATACAATGGCCCGGATTCACATACATTGGCGCATATTTATGCCGACGTAGCGTATCGAATATACGCTACGCCGACGCAGCGCAGAGAGGCAAGCACAGTATTCACAATGCACTTGCTCCCACTCGCTCTCAAATCTACGCTGGGTTTCCTCGGCGTAAGCCAGCGTAGGTGGAAGTGGGCGTGAGCCATGCTAATGAGGCGTGACCCCATGCAAATGATGGGCTGAGCGCCAGACAGATACGAATAATGAACGGCGCATGTGTCGTCCCGTGGATGCATCCATGTGCGCATGCTCATAATCACGTCGGAATTACTCCCTAAGATACGACGGATCACTGCCTACGACGTGAACGTAACCTACGCCCAGCCCTATTCACGTACTACGTAAACGACGTAAAATACGACAGCTGTGTTCCCTGGTCCATACCTTAGCATGAGTTGCGCCTCATATATGGGGCTTAACGTTATGCCGGACGTACGACTTACGCAAACCGCATATATTGCCTTTCGTTAATAACCCCCAATGTGTAGATATAATGTATACTGCACATAGATGTGTGTACACTCCACTCTACTCATATATAGATATATACACTGTGTATATATAATGTATACATCACATATATCTGTGTACTCTCCTCTCTACTCATATATAGATACATTATATGCACTCACTGTGTATATATTAGGTATACGGCACATACAGTATCTTGCAAATTATTTACCACCCTTGGCTTTTTACCTATTTTGTTACATTACAGCATTTAGTTCAATGTTTTTTTAATCTGAATTATATGTGATGGATCTGAACATAATTGTCTAAGTTGGTGAAGTAAAATTAGAAAAATATGTACATAAAACTATTTTTCAGAAATAAAAAACTGATAATTGGCATGTGCGTATGTATCCACCCCCTTTGTTATGAAGCTCATAAAAAGCTCTGGTGCAACCAATTACCTCCAGAAGTCACATAATTATTGAAATTATGTCCGCCTGTGTGCAATCCAAGTGTCACATGATCTGTCATTACATATACACACCTTTTTGAAAGGCGCCAGAGGCTGCAACACCCAAGCAAGAGGCACCACTAACCAAACACTACCATTAAGACCAAGGAACTCTCCAAACAAGTAGGGGACAATGTTGTTGAGAAGTACAAGTCAGTGGTAGGTTATATTAAAAAAAAATCTATTTTTTTGATGATCCCTAGGAGCACCATCAAATCTATCATAACCAAATGGAAAGAACATGACACAACAGCAAACCTGCCAAGAGATGGCCGCACACCAAAACTCACGGACCGGGCAAGGAGGGCATTAATCAGAGAGGCAGCACACAGACCTAAGATAACCCTGGAGGAGCTGCATAGTTCCACAGCAAAGACTGGAGTATCTGTACATAGGACGACAATACGCCGTACACTCCATAGAGTTGGGCTTTATGGCAGAGTGGCCAAAGGAAAGCCATTGCTTTCAGCAAAAAAAGAAAATGGCACGTTTTGAGTTTGCAGAAAGGCATGTGGGAGGCTCCCAAAATGTATGTAGGAAGGTGTTCTGGTCTGATGAGACTAAAATTTCACTTTTTGGCCATCAAAGAAAACGCTCTGTCTGGCGCAAACCAAACCCAACCCAACACATCACATCACCCAAAGAACACCATCAGCAGTTGGGATTGGGAAACTGGTCAGAGTTGAGGGAACGATGGATGGTGCTAAATACAGGGATATTCTTGAGCAAAACCTGTAGCACTCTGTGTGTGATTTGAGGCTAGGACGGAGCTTCACCTTCCAGCAGGACAATGACCCCAAACACACTCCTAAAGCAACGCTTGAGTGGTTTAAGGGGAAACATGTAAATGTGTTGGAATGGCCTAGTCAAAGCCCAGACCTCAATCCAATAGAAAATCTGTGGTCAGACTTAAAGATTGCTGTTCACAAGCGCAAGCCATCAAACTTGAAGGGGCAGTTTTGCAAGGAGGAATGGGCAAAAATCCCAGTGGTAAGATGTGGCAAGCTCATAGAGACTTATACAAAGCGACTTGGAGCTGTGATAGCTGCAAAAGGTGTCTCTACAAAGTATTGACTTTAGGGGGGTGAATAGTTATGCACATTGACTTTTTCTGTAATATTGTCCTATTTGTTGTTTGCTTCACAATAAAAAAAAAAAACATCTTCCAAGTTGTGGTCGTGTTCTGTAAATTAAATGATACAAATCCTCAAACATTCCATGATAATTCCAGGTTGTAAGGCAACAAAACACGAAAAATGCCAAGGGGGGTGAATACTTTTGTAAGGCACTGTATATCTGTGTACACTCCACTCTACTGGTATATACTGTATAATGTATACTGCACATCGATCTGTGTACACTCCACTCTACCCATAGATATATACACCTACTATGTATATATAATGTATACAGCACATAGATCTGTGTACACTCTACTCATATACAGTATCTCAGAAAAGTGAGTACACCCCTCACATTTTGGTAAAAATTGTATTATATCTTTTCATGTGACAACACTGAAGAAATTATACTTTTCTACAATGTAAAGTAGTGAGTGTACAGCTTGTATAACAGTGTACATTTTCTGTCCCCTCAAAATAACTCAACACACAGCCATTAATGTCTAAACCGCTGGCAACAAAAGTGAGTACACCCCTAAGGCTTTATTTCCATGGACGTTTTTACAGCCACTTTTCTGAGCGTTTTTTGCAGCTTAAAAACAGCTCTCCATGTTAGTCTATGGCCTCATGCCTACCATGATGTTTTTGAGCTGTAGATGGCTGAGCCGTTTTTAAGCTGCAAAAAAAACCCAGGACCAGTGCGTTCTGAAGCTCCAGCGTTAGAGCTGTAAAAACGCCAGACGTTAAAAAACGCTCAAAAAATGCGCAAAAACATGCAAAAACGCTCCAGCTAAAAAAATAAAAAAACATGGACAGGCGTTTTTAAGCTGTAAAAAAAGGCTAAAAAAAGTGGCTGTAAAAACGTCCATGGAAATGAAGCCTAAGTGAAAATGTCCAAAGTGGGCCCAAAGTGTCAATATTTTGTGTGACCACCATTATTTTCCAGCACTGCCTAAACCCTCTTGGGCATGGAGTTTACCAGAGCTTCACAGGTTGCCGCTGGAGTCCTCTTCCACTCCTCCATGATGACATCACAGAGCTGGTGGATGTTAGAGACCTTGCGCTCCTCCACCTTCCGTTTGAAGATGCCCAACAGATGCTCATTAGGGTTTAGGTCTGGAGACATGCTTGGCCAGTCCATCACCTTTACCCTCAGCTTCTTTAGCAAGGCAGTGGTCATCTTGGAGGTGTGTTTGGGGTCGTTATCATGTTGAAATACTGCCATGTGGCCCAGTCTCCGAAGGGAGGGGATGATGCTCTGCTTCAGTATGTCGCAGTACATGTTGGTATTCATGGTTCCCCCAATTAACTGAAGCTCGCCAGTGTCGGCAGCACTCATGTAGTCCCAGACCATGACACTCCCACCACCATGCTTAACCACCTACGGACTGCCCACCGCAGGAATACGTTTCTACTTTGAAGAGGAATATCGTTGTTATGGTAGCAGCTAGCTACCATAACCCCGGTATCCTCTTCTAGAGCGGGCGGTCTGCTTTCAGATAAGAGTGGTCTCTGCGGCGGATTCGCTGCAAGATCACTTTTATTGGCAGCGGGAGAGGGGTCCCCCCTCCCGCCGCTCTCCGGTGCCCTCTGCCACTTACCGGAACTGTCGGCAGCGGCTCAGGTGATCGGATCCTTCTCCTGGGCTGACATGAAGACAAGTGAGGGGAAGATGGCCCCCACCCGTCTCCATATCATTGCAGGGTGGAAGCGACATCAAAACATCACTTCCACCCACTGCTTTTAAAGGGACACATTTTCTTTTTAAAGCGGCCCATCCTGATGAGCTTGCGCGCAGAAGCAAACGCATACGTGAGCAGCGCCCGCATATGAAAACGGTGTTCAAACTGCACATGTGAGGTATCGCCACGATCGTTAGAGCAAGAGCAATAATTCTAGCCCTAGACCTTCTCTGTAACTCAAAACATGCAACCTGTAGAATTTTTTAAACGTCGCCTATGGAGACGCCATTCCACGAGCGGGCTCAATTTTGAAGCGTGACATGTTGGGTATCAATTTACTCGGCGTAATGTTATCTTTCACAATATAAAAAAAAATTGGGCTAACTTTACTGTTGTCTTAATTTTTAATTAAAAAAATTCCCAAAAAAGTGTGCGTGTAAGACTGCTACGCAAATATGGGGTGACAAAAAGTATTGCAACGACCACAATTTTATTCTCTAGGGTATTAGATTTTTTTTTTATAATGTTTGGGGGTTCTAAGTAATTTTCTAACAAAAAAAAATGTTTTTAACTTGTAAACACCAAATCTCAGAAAGAAGCTCGGTCCTTAAGTGGTTAAACTGACACCAATACTGGCGGTTATTATTGCAGAAACTGACACCAATGATGGGGATTATTATTGCAGAAACTGACACCAATGCTGGAGATTATTATTGCAGAAACTGACACCAGGTCAACCACATCCACTGGTAAACTAGCAGAGGCTTCAACTACAGTTCCCACATTTTGGCCACTGCAACCCCCCCCCCCCCCAAAAAAAAGAGGGTTATCATGCTTTATGTGATAATGACTAAGCCCCTCCCTTTCATGACATGTCAAAAAGGGGCTAAGCATGGGTGACCTTAAAATGATGCCCCCCTGAAAAAAGTTCTGCAGACGCCCATGATTCCCAGGAGTAACCTATGGCTGTGAAAGTTGGACCATAAGGAAGGCTGAACGCCAAAGAATTCAAGCTTTTGAACTATGGCGTTGGAGAAGACTCTTGAAAGTCCCTTGGATGGCAAGAAGGTCAAACTAGTCAATCCTGGAGGAACTCAACCCTGAATATTCACTGTAAGGACAGATCATAAAGCTGAAACTTGAATACAATGGCCACATAATGCGAAGAGAGGACTCATTGGAAAATACCCTAATGCTGGGAAACATGGAAGGGAAAAGGTAAAGAGGATGACGGAAAACAAGATGGATAGATAGCATCATCGAAATAATGAACATGAAGTTAAAGGAATTTTTTTTTTTTGCTGAAATTACTGTTTACAGGGTATAGAGACATAATAGTTAACCGATTCCTTTTAAAATTGATTAAAAATAGATAAAAATCAATCATATAATGTACCTCTAGTTTCGTTTTTGCATCTAGTTTCGTTTTTTGCATGTTATCCTGCCTCTGTGCTGTAAAGAGCCATAAAGCAGTGATGGTTTGGAAAATGAAACTAGAATCTCCCAGTACTGTGGTCATCAGGAAACAGACAACCAGGAAGTGTCCAGAACAGAGAATTACAGCAACATTAGAGCAAAAACGAACAATGAGAACATGAAACCAGGACTGCAGTAAGGTAAAGGAAGCTATTTAGCTAAAAAAAAAATTCCTTTAGTGACCCTTTAATTAAGCAAGCTCCGGGAGGCGGTGGAGGACAGAAAAGCCTGGCGCGCTATGGTCCATGAGGTTATGAAGAGTCGGACTAAATGGCTGAACAACAACAAAGGTAACTTGTTTGTATCTTCTGTTTCATTTGTTTTCTGATACCATTCACCAACTTTAGACACACCTTGTACAGTGATGAGTGTCATTATTGTAAAGGGCGTTCTTCCCACTGACCCCCAATGTAAGGGGCATTCTTCCCACTGACCCCCAATGTAAGGGGCATTCTTCCCACTGACCCCCAATGTAAGGGGCATTCTTCCCACTGGTCTTCAGAATAATGCCTTTATGCAATATAACAAACATATAGTGGCAAATTTAGTCTTTTTATTTATTTTTTGTAAATAGTAAAAAATGAAAAACGCCTGTAAACAAAATGCAGCTAAACACGAGTTACCGCGTTGACGCGCGTTTACAAGCTGTTACAGGGATTCCCATTTCAAATGCCTCTAAACATCCATTCTGAATGCATTGTTTTTGCTTTCCAAAAAATGCTTCTAAACTCAACTGCCTAGAAAGGACTATAAACTACCCTGTGTACATGTACTTATAAGATAATATAGAGGAGAGTTCAGGGGGCAGCTGAAAAAAAAACACGCCCAAATTCTCCTAAGGCTTCATTTCCACTGACGTTTTTACAGCCACTTTTCTGAGCGTTTTTTACAGCTTAAAAACGCCTGTCAATGTTATTCTATGGCATCATGCCTACATAGGCGTTTTTGAGCTGCAAATGGCATAGGCGTTTTTGAGCTGTAAAAAAAACGCAGGGCCAGGGCGTTCTGAAGCTCCAGAGCAGAGCTGTAAAAACGCCAGACGTTAAAAAACGCTCAAAAATGCTACCGCGGCATTTTTAAAAACGCCAGTGGAAATGAAGCCTTAAGGTTGTGAAAGAAAATATTTATTTATTCCTCCTTTAATTTTTGTGTGTGATATTTTAATTTGGTTTAATTATTAAAATATGCTGTTGAATCAAAAACCCAGATAGAAATCACTCGAAATGGTCCAGTCATGTAAGAAGGAAAGCCTCACATAGCGTAAAACCAGGATAAATGTATTCAAACAAAGTAAAGTATAGTATAAAACTCACATTTGGTAGAAAGACAACAAGCCTTGAGCCTGGAGCGTTAATAGGAACCACACGGGTGTTCATTTAGCCACACCAATTTATGAACTTTTCCTTACATCCATTTATTTGGACTTACTTTTCTTTTCCACAATTTATTTTTAGTTGTTTTGATTGGTCCATTCATTCACGGATGGTCTGATTGCACTTTCGTTAATTTTATGGACATAATATATGTGTGGTTTCACACTATTCACTTCATGGTGACATATTCATGTATTTATGATCTTGATGTTAGCAATATTCAAATCATTTGTTTAGGTTTATGTATTTAGGCACCTATTTTTCTTCACAGGTTAATATGGGTGTTTGATGTGCTTCCTTGTTGGTAGCACATCCTTGGTATAGCGCAACTATTTATTTTTCCAATTACTTTTGTTAGTTTGTCAAGTTATTTTGGAGAAAATAAAGGGTACTTCTTTATCAGTGAAAGGGTACCAGAAATTTTTCCCTTGCCTGGTATGTCAAAGGTGAACTTTAAACACATTATAAAAGGAATAATTTAATGTAGCTGTATGTCCATTAAAAATTATTATTTTTTACTACAATTTGTCCAAGTACTTGCATCTGTCTTTTTCCTTCAATACACAGTAGGTCTCAAACTGGGAGAAGGTGGGTTGGCCCTAAAGGAATAAAGAAATAGCTGAAGAGAATTACAGATGTTTTAAAGC
Source organism: Rana temporaria (assembly GCF_905171775.1). NCBI lineage: Eukaryota > Metazoa > Chordata > Amphibia > Anura > Ranidae > Rana > Rana temporaria. The sequence goes on along the minus strand of NC_053492.1, from coordinate 113,238,318 downwards.
TAAGATAAGATCATTATATACAGTATATGCACTAGGTATATATTGCACTGGGTAAAAGACAGCAGTGGCCCAGATTCACGTAGGGCGGCGTTACATTGAGCGGGCGTAGCGTATCGTATTTATGCTACGCCGCCGCAACTTAGAGAGGCAAGTGCAGTATTCACAAAGCGTCCTAAGTTACGGCGGCGTAGCGTAAATGTGTCGGCGTAAGCGCGCGTAATTCAAATGATGAAGAGGTGGGCGTGTTTTATGTAAATTAATCATGACCCCACGTAAATGACGCTTCGAACTAACGGCGCATGCGCCATCCGTGGACGTATCCCAGTGCGCATGCGTCGGATAGAATGCCTAAGATACGTCGAACACTGCCTACGACGTGAACGTAACTTACGCACAGCCCTATTTGCGTACGACTTACGTAAACTACGTAAAAAGATACGCTTGTTCCGACGTCCATACCTTGCATGGGCTGCGCCATCTAGAGACCAGCTTTAACTTTACGCCGGCGTATGTCTTACGTAAACGGCGTAACTAAGTGCGACGGACGTACGTTTGTGAATTGGCGTATCTTTCTCATTTACATATTCGACGCGGAAATCAACGGAAACGCCACCTAGCGGCCAGCGTAAATATGCACCCCAAGATACGACGGCGTAGGAGACTTACGCCGCTCGTATCTTGGCCAAATCTATGCGTAACTGATTCTATGAATCAGGCGCATAGATACGACGGCGGCCATTCGGACTTACGACGGCGTATCTGGAGATACGCCGTCGTAAGTCTTTAAGAATCTGGGCCAGCTTGTTTAAAGTCCAGTATAATTTTTTTAATGTTTGATATTCATATGACATATTACAAAATATTTTAACAATCAAAAACATTTTTTTAAAGAATAAAGTTTTATTAGGATTTTTGAAGCATATAAAATTGTCTGAGAAGTACTTTATGTCAATGAAGCATCGCAAACTCGCACAACAGCTGTGTTGCTATTCTGCAATGTGGATTAGATTTAGTACACATCATCATGAAAAGGGGTCAGAAGTGCATGTGATAATATGATCTGCACTTCCAAACCACTTTTAAGCACGTGAACAAATATTCATTCATGTGTAGAGCCTCCGAGAATCTCTAAGGCCCCGTACACACGACCGGACAGTCCGCTGAAAACGGTCCGCCGGACCTATTTCAGCGGACATGTCTGGTTGGAGATTTCTGTCTGATGGTTGTACACACCATCAGACAGAAATCCGCGCGTAAACAATACGCGGGGACATGCCCGCGCCGTCGCCGCGACGATGACGCGGCGACGTGGGCGGCCCTGGAAGTTCAAAGCTTCCACGCATGCGTCAATTCAGTACGACGCATGCGAGGGATGGCGGTCGGTCGGACATGTCCGGTGAGTCTGTACAGACGACCGAACATGTCGGACGGACATGGTTCCAGCGGACATGTTTCTTAGCATGCTAAGAAACATTTGTCCGCTGGAAACTGTCCGATCCGCCGGACAATTGTCCGGTCGGGCCTACACACGACCGAATCTGTCTGCTGAAACTGGTCCGTCGGACCAGTTTCAGCGGACAGATCCGGTCCTGTGTACGAGGCCTAACATGCGTGGGTCAATAGACAAGAGATGCAAAGAGACACAAGCCAGACAAATTTTGATCTATGTATGGGCAGGGAGGTTGTTCAGAAGTTGATCTACTGATTGAATTTTTTACAACCACCCTGTCAGATTTTCCCTGCTTAATCAGCGCTGCAGGCTACAGCCAGAAATGCTGATCAGTGCATGCTGACGGCGGAGAGGTCTTCAGGCTGTCAGATTACAACAGCTGGGAAACAGAGAGCCCATTCACACAGGGGCAACACGACTCCCAGCGTGACTTTGGGAGGCAACTTGGACACGACTTGAGTATGAATCACAGCGCGACTTGGGGCAACTTCAGCGCGACTTACAACTTGACTTGAAGTCGCCTCCATAAGGGGGAACTTCATGACAAATTTTAAATAAAAAACCGGCATAGGTTCCCCCTCCCAGAGCATACCAGGCACTTAGGTCTGGTATGGATTTCAAGGGGAACCCCCCGATGCCAAAAAAATGTCGTGGGGGTCCCCCCAAAATACATACCAGACCCTTATCGAGCACGCAGCCCGGCCGGTCAGGAAAGGGGTGGGGATGAGCTAGTGCCCCCCCTTCTGAACCGTACCAGGCCGCATGCCCTCAACATGGGGGGTGGGTGCTTTGGGGCAGGGGGGCACCCTGCGGCCCCCCCACCCCAAAGCACCTTGTCCCCATGTTGATGGGGACAAGGGCCTCTTCCTGACAACCCTGGCTGTTGGTTGTCGGGGTCTGCGGGCGGGGGCTTATCAGAATCTGGGAGCGCCCTTAAATAAGGGGGCCCCCAGATGCCAGCCCCCCACCCTATGTGAATGAGTATGGGATACATCGTACCCCTACCCATTCACCTGGGGGGGGGGGAGTGTCAAGAAAAAAAAACACTAGACAGGTTTTTAAATTAATTTATTAGGCAGCTCCGGGGATCTTCTTCCGACTTTGGGGTCTTCCGACTTCTCTGCTCTCCATTTTTTTCTCCCTTCTGCTGGGCACCTCCGCTATCTTCTTCCAGCTCTTTTACTAGCGGGGGTCCGGTCTTCTCTCTTTTTCCAACTTCGGTGGTCTTCTTCCGACTTTGGGGGTCTTCTGACTTCTCCGCTCTCTTCTCCCACTGTCCGGTTCTTTATCACTTCTGCCGGGCACCTCTGCTATCTTCTTCCAGCTCTTTTACTAGCGGGGGCCCGGTCTTCTGTGTTACCTTCTTTCCTCTTCTCTTCTCAAAAGGGGGGAAGGGTTTGTGGTGGAGGATGAGATAGCAGTCATATCCACGGAAGGTATGTGTGAGATAATGGAGACATACAGTATATTGTTCAATCTCTACCCAAAGCTTGGAGTGATTATGAAAGAACCAATCTGTAATCCTACTCAGCACAGCCACAGCATAATATAGAGATGCGATAATCCCCCTTCACCATAATGCAACCGAGCCAAGGTTTGGGGCCAAATTTATTGGAGCAGGCCGGATCGCAGGGATCAAAAGAATTGGCATGGGACACAAATAGGCAGTGTTTGAAAAAGATACAGAAAGTGAGGTAGCATATCAATTTTGTAAACCAGGACCCCAACCAGGAGTGATTCTCTGATGACCTGCTGATAAGTTTGTGTTGAGTAGAGGCCAGCAAGGATAAATAATTGAGCTTGTACAACTTGTCAACCTGAGCAGTTATATGTACACCCAGATACTTAATTGAGGTTGGTGCCCATCGGAACAGAAATGCTTCTTGAAGAAAGGCACAATCTTTAGTTGGTAGGGAATACATAAATGTTACGACATTAAGATTTGGTGGCATTAGTTTTAAAACTACTCATATGACCAATGGCGGACTGACAACTCATGAGGCTCCCGGGCAATAGGAGATGATGGGGCCCCCAGGCAATAGGAGATTATTGTGCCCCCACGTTTTAGAGTCTTGCAACTCCAAAGCGTGTGCAGGAGGTTTCCCCTTTGCTCGTTACATTTCCAACAGATGTCGGATGCTGTTGGATACATTTTGGATAACTTGTATGGTGTTAAATACCATCTATTAATTATTTTTTGGGCATTATCCCAGTGTTCAATGCAAGAGGATGACTTACTTATTGTTTAAAATTCTTTAATCCACTGAGTCGGGGAAACTTATCCTGGGTTGGTAAAATAGCCGCTTTCAAGATGCAAACTTTACCTAAAATTGTATATCTCTTTAGATGCCTCCCCATACCAATTCCTGCCAAGTTCTTTAAACAACTAGACAGCAAACTTAGACAATTTATCTGGAACAAAAAAAAAAACAGAGTTGCTTTCTCGATCCTTACTACTAAAAATATTACGGTGGAATGGGCCTCCTAGACGTTAGAAATTATTATTGTGCTTCTATCTTAGATCAGATGAAACATTGGTTTACCCCAACAAATGACAAATTATGGGTAAACATTGAACGTCTAGCCACACACAATTTTGACCTCCCTTCTCTCGCAATAGCTAGCGCCATTATCCCCAAGATAACAATCCCAAACCTAATAAGCATTAAAATGACTTTATTCACTTGGAAACACATTCTCTCAAAAACCAGACATGTAGAGAAAAAGGCTAAATTACATCTTCCCACAGAAGTCATTAATTATTGCAGAATCAGATTCTCTGTAAACGAGTGGATCAGTAATGGATATAATCTATACCAGAACCTACCCCCTAATGTTAAGAACATAGGGCCAGATTCCTTCCCACTTCCTTCCCACTTGCAATAACCCCGCCTTGCGCCTCGGTATATAAGTTACGCTGGCGCACATTTGGGCGCAAATGCGCTGTGGATACGGCACTTACGTCACAAAATTAAGGCGCCGTAACTTAAATGACATACGTTTGGAGTAACTTAATTTGCGCCGCTCTACGTGAATCTGGCCCATAATCTTGGGATTTTTAGACCAAAAGAATGTCGGTAAGGGACATTTCAGGGACAGATGTAAAAAAACACAAATTTTGACATACTGTCCCTTATTTTACTGAGGCTGGCAACCCTGATGGGGCCCCCTAGTGGCATGGGGCCCTCGGGCAGTGCCTGAATGGTCAGCCCCCCCCCCTGCATATGGCGAAACAGTTCTATCTTGTTGATAATGGAAGAGAATGCTATGTTTGAGTTTAAAACATGTTGGAGTATATTGTCCTCAAAAAAACTTAGTTTGTAGTGAACATAATTTATTGTAACTCCCCGAATAGAGTCATTGGCTTACAAGGTTTTGACTAAGTGCTCCAGAACTAGTATTAACAAAACTTAAAAATGGAGATAATAGCGAGTTCCATTTGAGATGGAACAATCAATGTCTTTTATTCTTCAGTATAGAAATCTTGAATTTCCCATTTTTCAGACATCCTGTAATGTTAATGTAATGCCAGAATATTGTTACCCTTTTCTGGCATATGTTCTGTTCGGGGTCAGTCACCTGGGTGAAGAATGGAATGTTTTGCCTCACTGTACATGAAGAAAGTACAAGGTGGGCTCTGCCTGGGGAATGAAATACAATAATCTAGAAAAATAAACTAATGACTCAGTCAAATATTAGTAGAAAGATAATATTTTTTGGATGGTTGTACTTGCCAGCACATGATAGATGAACTGTACTGTGTGTATGAAAATAGCCTGTGGTGCATATGTGTCCTGTTAACCCGTGCACTGTGGAGGGACAAAGAAGCTGGGAACCCATGAAGAAGTGAAGTCATACTGAATGCTCCGTACATTTGGGTTCCTCTGTTTTGGTGAAAAGGACACAAGGTTTTATAAACATAGGATAAACACCAACTTTGCCAAGAGAACAATCATTGATACGGTTCCCATTCTTCTTGCTGACAACACAGGTCATCCATGATAACACCAATGAAACATCCTTATTGAAATTGTTTAGGTGCTGATTAACCTCATATAAAATCAATAAAGGTTGCGTAGAAAAGCTGTGAAGCTGTGGCTAAGGGCAAAAGATATAAACAAATGAGGACATCATCTTTTTGTGGTGGGGGGAGTGTGTAGCGCCCTGCTCCTGTTGAGTAGGCTCTATTTGTAAATTTAGTTATCTGAGCTGTAGTTTAGCTCAGAATTTTATGCCAAATTATGGGTTTCTGATCCAGTTTAGCTGCGTTGCACGTCTTCCACCTGACTGTGGGTGTCGCTGTCACCAGGAGTCAAGGTTGGAAATGCAATGGGCTGGGTGTATTGGGTGCCTCTTGCCCAGAAGCAGCTCATCTGCATGTTCTGGGGAGGCGTACTTAAGGGACAGACACCGTTCTGGCGGGGTCTTCCGATCCGAACCTGATGGCCCTCCTGGCCTCAGGGATGTGTTAGCAGCCTTTTGGTTTCAGGGGGCCTGCTGGCCCGATGCTCCGCTACTGAGAGTAGGCCCGGGAGTGTCTGGGGGCCTACTGGTCCAGTGCTGTCTTGCCTGCGGGAAGAAGCCAAACAATTTGGGATCCAATTGGAGAACACATCCTGGCCAATTTACCTCACTGTTCGGCCGGCTTGGCTGAAAGATCCTGGCACCGTGAGCTGTGTAATTTCTTTGGAACTTTGCAAAGTGTGAGTGTGGTTACATGATCCTGTGGCAGAGGACCGTGTAACGACTCAACGGCATTCACCAAGTCTGTGGCAGAGACTTTTAAACAAGCTTCGCACCGGTTGCTAGGCCAGTGAGAGAGACCTATCCGGTGGTTGCTGAATCCAGTGTGGAAACGATTTGTCCTCTGGATCCAAGATCATACCCGTGATCCGCAAGGTACCTGAATCTTCCCTACCCCCTCCGTCCCTCTGACGGAAATTGTTTAATAAAACCCTTGAGGAAAAAGAAACAAAGTGTTGGTGTGGACATTTGTAACTCTTCAAAAAGGACCCCTAGGACAAGCATGGTGAACAGTAAGCAGGGGCGCATTGAGAACTCATGGGGCCCCCGGGCAATAGGAGATCCTGGGGTCCCCTGTTTTCCCCACTGATCACCAATGTAAGGGACATTCTTCTCACTGATCACCAATGTAAGGAGCATTCTTCCCACTGATCACCAATGTAAGGAGCATTCTTCCCACTGATCACCAATGTAAGGGACATTCTTCTCACTGATCACCAATGTAAGGGACATTCTTCCCCCTGATCACCAATGTAAGGAACATTCTTTTCACTGATCACCAATGTAAGGAACATTCTTCCCACTGATCACCAATGTAAGGGACATTCTTCCCACTGATCACCAATGTAAGGAACATTCTTCTCACTGATCACCAATGTAAGGAACATTCTTCCCACTGATCACCAATGTAAGGGACATTCTTCCCACTGATCACCAATGTAAGGAACATTCTTCGTTTACAGATGACAGTGTTAGGGAAAAGCACTCAGTGTATACATTTCAGTGATATATATATATATATATATATATATATATATATATATATATATATATATATATATATATATAATTCACTTAGCCTAGGTTCACATTGACAGCGGGAATGAAAGCGTGCGAGTTCAGCTAAACTCGTCTGATTTCATACCTGCATGTCAGTGCGAGTTTGGCAGGCGATTTCAGAGACATCTGTGCGAGTTGCTGCACAGATGTCTATGGAAATCGTACCCAGTGGCATCGCACTGATTCGGGTAGTGCCATTGCCGGCAATTGCCGCTGATTTACCATGCGATTTGACATTTTTTTTCTGCTTATTAATCTGCAAAAGGTGATATTTGCCACCAACAAAAATTCTGACATTCATTTCCTCAGTGGTTATAAAGGAAACCTGCTTTGACTTGTTATTGCGGTTTCACAAAGAAAGTCATTATGTAAAAATTCAACATGAATGACATTGTTTGTAGCTGTTTCACTCACTAGGGTTCACAAAACACAAACCCAACAGTCTATTATGTGAAAGGAGACACAATATAAGTGATTTTTCATTGGCAAAAAACACCCTTTTACCACCTCTGTAGTATTTCCATAATTTCTTGTGTAAAAAAGACCAGCCACCATCATTATACTGCGGCTGGTTGGAACGGCTGCCCAAATCGCCGTAGGTTTACGTCGGCCCCTTTAATAGCTCTAGGGGGTGAGCCCGCAGTGTGACGCGGGGTGGGGCCGGTGGCCACGATGCCCGCAGGCGACCCACGATCGCTCGCTCCTCAGAGACTCAGAAGGGGGAACTGTCAATGTAAACATGTATAAAAGGGGGAACTAAAGCGCTGGCCAATACTCTCAACGTGAGGAATGAATAATATAAACAATAACGTGAGTGAATAAATAAATGCAGCTCAAATCTGTAATGTACTAACGACAAAGAATGTGAAATGAATAAGTTTAAATGATGAGCGCAAAAATAAGTGAATGGTGTATGTGCACACAATGATAAAATAAATAAGATCCCCAATACCAGGGAAACAAATGAGTGAATGAATTACGGTCTGAATAAGTACCATAAACACTCAAAGCATTGTGACTGTGATAGCAAACAATAAAGCAAAAATATAGAGGATAGAGGACTGCACCAGCTCGTCTGAACAGAAGGAAGGTCCTTAAGTCTCCATCTGAGCATCTACATGCTGTTTATATACATCAAGAAGGTAAGCGCTCCGTGAGCTCAGCTGCCGGTGGGATCGAGTTTAACATTTTTTTGGATGCACAAGATTATTGTTGACCATCTTGGGACTTTCATTTATATTTTATTTGCTATTATTATTTTATGCGATTTAACACAGGACTTTTTGCTTTACTGTTTGCTATCACAGTCACAATGCTTTGAGTGTTTATGGTACTTATTCAGACCGTAATTCATTCACTCATTTGTTTCCCTGGTATTGGGGATCTTATTTATTTTATCATTGTGTGCACATACACCATTCACTTATTTTTGCGCTCATCATTTAAACTTATTCATGTCAATGTAAACAGAAAGATCCTCATTCTGTCAGGGAAGTAGAGAGAGATCTGCTGTTCCTAGTGATCAGGAACAGCATCTCTCTCTACTCCCTGTCAGTACACTTCGCCCACAGTTAGAAACACCTCCCTAGGGAACAGTTAACCCCTTGATCGCCCTCTAGTGTTTACCCTTTCCCTGCCAGTGACATTTATACAGTAATCAGTGGCTATTTTTAGCTCTGATCGATGTACAAATGTCAATGGTCCCAAAAAAGTGTCAAAACATTCCCCCACAATGTTGCGGGCTCACTAAATATTGCTGATCACTGCCACTAGTAAAAAAAATGAATGATAAAAATGCCATAAATATATCCCCTATTTTGTAGACGCTATAACTTTTGTGCAAACCAATCAATATGCGATTATTGCGTTTTTATTTAACAAAAATATGTAGACAAAAACACATTGGCCTAAACTGATAAAACATTTTTTTTTTGGGATATTTTTTATAGCAAAAAGTAAAAAACATATTTTTTTTTTCAAAATTGTCTGTCTTTTTTTGTTTATAGCGCAAAAAATAAAAACCGCAGTGGTGATCAAATGCTACCAAACGAAAGCTCTACAGTATTTGTGGGAAAAAAAGGATGTAAATTATGTTTGGGTGCAATGTCACACAACCATGCCATTGTCAGTTAAAGCAACACAGTGCCATATCGCAAAAAAAAGCCTAGTCATTAAGGGGGCAAATCCTTCAGGTCCTTAAGTGGTTAAATAAAGCATGCATATTTAGGCATGTACAGACAGCTATCAGCATATAAATAGTTTAAAATACATAAATTGAGCTGCCAAAGCAGCCCATCCTTTAGACCCCTTTCACACTGGGGTGTTTTTCAGGCACTTTAGCGTTAAAAAAATCACCTGTAAAGTGCCTGAAAGAAGCTGCATCTGCAATCCCAATGTGAAAGCCTGAGTGCTTTCACACTGAGGCGTTGCGCTGGTATGGCGTCAAAAAAAGTCCTGCAAGCAGCTTCTTTGCATCGCTTTAGGAGCGGTGAATACACTGCTCCTAAAGCCCCCTTCCCATTGAGGGAGCTTTTTTTTAACGCCAAAGCGCCTGAAAAACGCTGCAGTGTAAAAGGGGTCTTAGTGGCGCTTTACCAGCGTTTTTCGGGCGCTGGCAGTGTTAGGCCTCGTACACGCGACCGGTTTTCTAAACCAAGCGTGTGTACGAGGCTTTCAGGTTTCTCGTCAGGAAATCTGGCCAGAATCTCGACGAGAAAAATAGAGAACCTGCGCTCTATTTTCTCGTTGAGATTCTTGTCGGCCTGTTTCCCAACGAGAAACCCAAGAGTGTGTATACTTACCTGTCGCCGTGGAAACCCGCGCATGCTCGAAATGACTTTGACGCATGCGTGGTAGCTTCCACGGCATAGGTAGGGTGAAGTAAGATGGTGACGACGGCATCGAATGTGACGAGCGCATGCTCGTCGTACGCGATGACGTCACCGCGTTCTTGCCTTTCAAGAGAACCGCGGTTCTTTTGAAATGTCAGTGTGTACACTTCTTGCCAAGAATCTCGTCGGGAAAAACAAAGTTTTTTCCTGACAAGATTCTTGCCTGTGTGTGAGGCCCCGTACACACGACCGAGGAACTCGACGTGCCAAACACATCGAGTTCCTCGTCGAGTTCAGTGTGGAAGCCGCCGAGGAACTCGGCGGGCCGACTTTTCCCATTGACTAACGAGAAAATAGAGAACATGTTCTCTTTTCGGCCCGACGAGTTCCTCGTCGGCTTCCTCGCTGAAAAGTGTACACACGACCGAGTTTCTCGCCAGAATCCAGCTCCGACCGAGTTTCTGGCTGAATTCTGCCGAGAAACTCGGTCGTGTGTATGGGGCCTAAGAGGCCTGAATGGGCTCTAAAAGCACTCAGGCTTTCACATTGGGATTGCAGATGAGGCTTCTTTCAGGCGCTTTACAGGCTTTTTTTTAATGCCAAAGCGCCTGAAAAACGCCCGAAAATGCCCCAGTGTGAAAGGGGCCTTAGCTTATTTGTTACATCTGGTAGGTTCCTATGTCCCCCTTCTTGTTTTGGTGCTAATTGGTACAGACTTTAGCTAGATACACATATCTATCCTTTCATTGGCCACCAGATATTTCTCAGGCATTGGTACAGAAGTTAGAGGCAGCAACTCCAATAATCCTTGCAAAAGCTTTTTTAGTACATGAAAGTTAGTAAAACTTATAAGGGCTTATGCGTTTCAGCAGGGAAGCGTTGGTTGCAGCACTTCTTGGGCATGTCGAGACTTGCCACAATCTGACGGACCAATCAGAATGATCACTTTGGTCTTAAATTCCTGGGGCTTAACAAAATGGAGAGTTGTGGCATAATCTCTCAAGCCATGACCATAGCGGATGAACTTGTATGGATTTGCATCAGTCACTTTACGGAAATCTCTGCCTGACTTGGATAGCAATCAGGCAGCAGCTTGCAGATCGGAATGGCATACTCTACCTATTGGAGCTTCAGTTTCCCAGTACTTACCCCTTTTGAGACAATATTCTTGGTTCTTATGATTATCGGCAATGGCTCTATCCAGGTGAGCTTGTGTGCCAAGCATTTCTTTCATCTGCTTTAACCTCTTGCTCCGCTTTCCCATGTTCACAAAGCCTTGTATATGGGCAGTGACACTCTCACAGACTTCTTCACCCATAATAGCAAACCACCAGTTTGGTAAGCACTCCCTTCAGGTATTCGAATATCTCAGGGTCATAGTTATTTAGTGTAAAACACCATATCCCAGGCGAGATGTCTCACTATGTAGAATCCGCACCAGCCTTGCCAGTCTTTCTCCCCTGTTTACCAGGTCCAGCTGTTGATGAAAATGAGTCCTTACACTTGAGTTGAGAGGTATCTTAATATAGCGCGGTCTTACCCCGTAGGGTTCCGACGCGCTTAGCAGAGTTCCTGGGGAAGAGAGACCCAGAGACTAGGAGCTGCAAGGAGCAGAAAAGAGGGTGAAATCAAAAGGCTACGCAGGAAAGGCTTGCATAAAAATCCAAGTCTTCAATAGAAAGGCTATTCCACAGCACGGCACCCTGGTGGGAGAAAGCTCGACCAACACGCCAGGTCTTCTTGGGCCCTTGGGATGTAGAGGAGATCTCTTCCGGTTGATCTTAGGCCCGGTGCACACGGGCAAACATGTACGATGAAAGCGGTCCGTCGGACCGTTTTCACCGTACATGTCTGCCAGAGGGCTTCTGTACGATGGCTGTACTAACCATCGTACAGAAGTCCGCGCGTAAACAATACACGGGGGGCGTGTCCACGTCGATGACGTGGGCGGGCCTGCCATTTAAAGGCTTCCACGCATGCGTCAAAGTCATTCGACGCATTCGAGGGACGGCGGGCGCTCGGACATGTACAGTAGGTCTGTACTGACGACCGTACATGTCCGAGCGGGCAGGATTCCAGCAGACGGTTTTAAAACACGTCTAGGAATATTTGTCTGCTGGGAAAAAGCCCGGCGGGCAAATGTTTGCTGGAATTCGGCCCGCTCGCGCCTACACACGACCGAACATGTATGCTGAAACTGGTCCGCGGACCAGTTTCAGCATACATGTTTGGTCGTGTGTACGGGGCCTAAGTGATCTGCAAAGAGCTTGTTTGTGAAAATGAGAATACATCCTGCCTTAAATAAGGTGCGATAGTGGACCTGCAGCCAGTGCAAGGCACAGAGGGCAGGATTGATATGATCCCTCAGTGGGACATCCATAAGTAACCTTGCTGCGTCATTTTGTATGAGTTGAAGCTTCTGCACTATCATCTTGGGCAATCCCAGACAAAGTGAATTGCAGCAGTCTAGGTAGCTGCCTATCGTGGCACAGATGCCGGTTTTTCTGTCCGGGAGATACAGATATTTTAACAACACCGTCAGGAGTTTTAGCTGCCAGTGACATGCACTGACCACCTTTTTTACCTGAGGGGCCAAGGTTAGACCTGAGTCTAGGACGAATCTCAGATCACGAACCTGGGAGGCCAGGGGCAGGGCCAAATCAGGGAGGCCAGGGCGGAATATCTGAAGGGGTAGCCAAATCACTGAAGATGATCACCTCAGTTTTCCTCCCATTAAGTTTCAGAAAGTTGGCGGACATCCATGTGTTGATGGCCTCCAAGCAGCTGGCAAGAGTGGCATCAGTCGGCTGGTTCCTAGAAAACCTCAGGTAAACCTGGGTGTCGTCCGCATTTACATGGTACTGGACGGCGTGGGGCTTTAGGAGGTCTGTAAGAGGCTTTATATGGATATTGAACAGCAGAGGAGACAAGGCAGAACCCTGTGGCACTCCACAGTCCAAGGCGGAGTACTTAGAGTAAAAGGGGTCTGTCTTGACTCCCTGAACTCTACCCTCTAAAAAAGAGACCACCCATGCCAAAGCCGCCCCGTTCATGCCCAAGACTGATCTCATCCGCTGCAGTAAGATTCCATGATTTATGGTATCAAACGCCACCGGCAGATCCAAGAGAACCAGTGCTACTGAGTCACCCCAGTCCAAACTGTGAAGGACATCATCGTACACACAGATGAGGCTTGTCTCTTTTTCGTGGCCAGGTTGAAATCCAAACTGGAATTCATCCAACTGATGGAAAGACTCAAGGTAAGCCTGTAGATGGATGACCACCAGGCGCTCCATCACCTTTGCCACAAAAAACTTCAAATGATTGGGAAAAAACATCCTTTGTACTGCACTTGTCAGAAGTAAAATTGTGTTGGATTCAACTTCTGTGTCCTACTGAAGAGTTAAAGCGGACCTTCAATCATTTTTTCAACTTTCCATCTATTAAATCCTCTGTCCTTGTTGAATTAACTGTGGATATAAAAAAAAACGTTTTTTCTGCCAGTAAACACCTTATACAGCCCAGTTCCTGTTTCTTGTCTGGTAAAAAGCCTAGGCTTATAACATCATGCACAGCTCTCTCTCTCACTCTTGTGAGAGTTTTCCAGGAAGGGAGAGGGGATGAGTCATAAGATGGCCAATGAAAACAGCAGAGCTGGATGTGTGCCTCTGTGTGTCTGTGTAAATCCAGAAAGTGAACAGGCATCAGCTTCAGCTTCCCACAGTTAAAATGGCTGAAGCCAGACTTAGTGGAGGGTAGTGGCGTTGCTGTGGGGGTGCGTGGGGGGGGGGGGGCGAACCGCACTGGTTGACACCTGGGGATGCCGCCCACCACTACACGCTGTATTATATTGCTTCTGGTTGCAGAGCTGCAGCAGAGCGAGCAAGGCACCAAGCAGTGTGGGGGAGGCTGCCTGTAACACTCCCCCGTCTTAAGCTGTTCCTCTGGGATCTCCAATATCTCTGGAGGCAGCCAGAGTTGGTGGGCGGAGCTGGGGGTGCGGCTGCCTCTTCCACTTCACTCTTGGCTGATCCTGTAGCTGGAGGAGAAAAAGGTGAGAACACAGCAATCCCTGGGTGTCTTCATCTCCGAGGCATGCTGTAAGGTACTGCACAATGTCTGTCCTAACCTGCCCTATGCCACCCCAACCTGCCCTATGCCACCGAAACCTGCCCAATGCCACCGCAACCTGCCGTATGCCATCCTAACCTGCCCTATGCTACTGCAACCTGCCCTATGCCACACCAACCTGCCCTATACAAACCTAGCCTGCCCTATACCACCCGAGCCTGCCCTATACCACCCCAACCTGTCCTATACCACCCAGCCTGCCCTATACTACCCCAACCTGCTCTATATCACCCTATACTATAATTTACAGGGGTCATTTGGAGATGCGCCCAGTGACCGTGCACTGCCTACAGGGCGCTTGGCAGAATAGACAGGAGGGGGGGGACACCATGTTTTTCCACACCAACCCTAGTGATGCCACTGGTGGAGGGAGATTTCTGCAGCATATTTGGCTAATACAGAACTACAGTATATATAAAACAATAAAAGTGGTTGGAGGGAAGCTTCAAAATGGCAAAGATGTTTTTATTACAAATTATGTGAGCAGACTGCAGTTTCTCTTTAAGCTGTCTATGTATTGTACCAGTTCAGCAAGTAGCCATGCTGTCTGCACAGATTGTGTTTAGGAGGTATTTAATTGCATTTATCAGCATTTGAAACAAAACAGTAAAAACATTGATTTTTATACATCTTGCTATATAGATTCTGAGACTCTGCTTGCAAATAGAACACTCTTTTTGGATTACAGCCTCCTACATTAACCTCATGTGCCTCGTCTTGTCACTCATTAGAAACCAATCTTTCTGGCTGGTAAATTACATATTTACTGGCCCCTCCCCCCACTCCCCATCCTGAAAATCTCTCACAGCAGCTGACTGTAAGAGGAGAGGAGGAGAAGATGGCAGTGCTGCGATGGGTGGGGGGAGTGACCAGGTAAGCACACAGGGGGTCCATGCAGGAAAAGGAAGGGGAACCTGCACAGGAGGGGCGGTGGGGGTGGCATTTACTGGAACTGATCCCCTGTATTTTCTTCCTGTGGCACCCGATTGCCAGCAGGAGGGAAGAGGAGGAGAAGCCGACTTTCACAGAAATCATCACTAAGATCCTACTCACATCAGTCATCACTAAGTATTCAATTCATAACAGCCAGAGCTAAGATAGAAGCAGCAAAAATAAAATGTTATTTCAATGAGAGAGAAGCTACTACTGAAGCACAAACCTGCGCAAGAAATAGTACAGGTTGCCAAAGCACACGCAAAGGCAAAGACACAGGTTGCATAGGCATGTGCACAGGTTGAAGCGCAACCACACAAGTGCAGGCAGATGTGCAAGTTGCCCAAGTACTGTATGTACACAGGCAGAGGTGCAAATTGCCCAAGCAGAAACATATGTCGCTGAAGCAGATTTCAACAGTAGATTTCCAACCCAGTCGTAGCAGAAGTCCAACCGAATGTCCTCCAAAAAATAAAGGAAAAAAAAAAGTGTTAGCTGTTGCTAAGCTCAACGTTTTCGAACACACTGCAGAGGAAGAATAATTATCTTCTTAAATTGGAGCTCCAGCTCTCCCCTACCAAAAAATTACCAAATACTGTAGCTGCTGACTTTTAATATTCAGACACTTACCTATCCAGGGATCCTACGATGTCTGAAACCCAGACGATTTTTCAATCGGCTCTTGGGTGCTACTGCCATCATTACTTGTGAGGGAAACCGGCAGTGAAGCCTTGTGGCACTTAGTGAATGGCCCGACAGCAGGGGAAGGAGGAGGGGGCCAAACTTCCTGGGGCAAGGTCACCCGGAAGTGGGGTCAGGTACCTGTCAAAAACAGGTACGAAACCTATTACACTGCTTGTGCAGCACTGAGCATGTGCAAGATCTGCAAGGCTGAAATCCAGGAAGTCATACAGTCTGGCTTCATGATGCCCACACTTAAGATGGCCCCAGTCAATTTCTATTTTATAAAGTGTCTAAATGCTGTAACAACCTAACAAAACAGACCTTAGTTTACAGACTAACTTTACTAGAATACATTAAGCTTGTGTATTACAGGGGTATTTATATTTAAAAAGTGAAATTGTGGCCGGAACTCCGCTTTAAGCTTAAAATCGCCAAAGAAAATGTATCTTGTTCTTATTTATCTAGACAGCACACATGGTGTGAACCCAGTCTTAGCAGATTTTCTTACAATATCCAAGAAAATGTGCAATTGCCAGTTCAAGGTTTAAGGTGCAACCATCAAGTCTGCTTTCCACCCTTCTTCTCCTTGAATTTAATTACAAAAAAATTATCTAGAGCTAAGAACAATCCAGGCTTCTTGATTATCCACTTAAGGAGTTCTAGCCCCCTAACTACAAGAAACCCCACCACTTAATACAGAGACTCCAGAAAGACAGAATTTACACCAACTATAAGCTGCAACATTGAAGAAGGACCCAATCTGCTACTGCTTCATTCAAGACAAACCACATCCTCTCAGGAAATGTTGTGCATTCAAGATAAGCACAAGGGGTTTCTAAGAAACCATGTCATGTGCTTTAAATGTTGTGTATGTGTAAGACTACCCCCACAGGAGCCACTGGTTATGTTGGGTCCTCTATTCTTACATTGACTCTGACAAAAGCCCTAGCCACACTGGCACCTCAGGGTACACCACTTTAGCAGGTGAACGTTAGCAGTTTCTCAATACCATAGGGTCACCCTGAAATAAGACTCAAGACTTTGTAGTAAATTACACTGTGTATTATCAATTAATTATCAGATAAGAGAGGGTAGGCTAGCAAAAAATATCAAAGCATACATAATACATCAAGGGTTTCTTCAGATTTTTAAAGTACTAAAGTAAACTCAAATCTGATCAGCCCAAACTGTAGCTTTCCTCAGCTAATTAGCAGAAACATGCAGCAACCAGCATAGGTATAAACACAACTAGAGGCTAAGTTGCCTATAGGCTCTTGTGTTGAAGAAGCTATGCCTAAGCCTCTTGTGAAAGAAAATTGTGAGGTAATGGTAAATATGTACAGTCCTCAAAGTTAGCCGTCTGCTGGCTACGTTGGGGCCCATGGCGTGCTTTTTGGTGTTTGGTAGTCCTGTACCCAGAGAGTTATTCTTAAGAAAATAATGGGTTCCTTAGGACACTGGAGTGGGAGAGGACAGGCAATGGGTTAAGGTTTTGTGATGTAGGCCCTGGCCAAAAGGATTAGCGGTGCGTAATAGTGGGCAAATGCAACTATGATAACAGTCTGTCGCTTTACAACCATAGGTGCATGTGCTTGCATGTATTGCAACTCATTGGTAAAAACACATGCATCTGTATAAACAGTGATTTTAATGTGCTTTTTTGTCTTTTCTCTCATCAAATGCAAACTCCCCTAATGATAACTCTCTGTCATTATCACTGAGCAAATCATGTACTAACTTCTGGGTACTAACCTTGCCCTGAGAGTTCGTACACGATATTGTCCATCATAAATACTGTTCAGTAACTCTCATTAATTTTAATTTGTTATAATTTGGTGTAATTTTATATGTATTAATAATTTAATGAATTACCATTGACACATTTATCTTATATATTTTTTATATATTTTTTTCATATATTTTTTAATTGATTTTTTTGTATTTTTCATTTAAATAGTCTTCTTATTTTATTTTTTATTTTAATTAGATTTTTTCAAATCATTTAATTATTGGCCATTATGATTAGTATTTGTATTCATAGATTTTTATTTTCATCTTTTTTTTACATTTTATTATTGGTTCAATACATGTATATGTCAGCCCACCAGTATGGTTTATTTGTTAACCAAGTAGATTTATATGCATCCTGCACTCTTCAATTCAAGTTATAGGGTTGGTTGAAGCAGGGGTTAACATCACATTTTTATTTGTTAATTTTACACCCTCCCCTTCAATGTGCTTAAAGCGGGAGTTCACCCATTTATTTATTGTTTGATCTTTTCCCCTTAGATTCCTGCTAGTTTTGTCTAGGGGAATCGGCTAATTGTTTAAAAATATGAGCCGTACTTACCGTTTTCGAGATGCATCTTCTCCGTCGGCTTCCGGGTATGGGTCTTCGGGAGCGGGCGTTCCTTCTTGATTGACAGTCTTCCGAGAGGCTTCCGCTGGTCGCATCCATCGCGTCACTATTAGCCGAAAGAAGCCGAATGTCGGTGCGGCTCTATACTGCGCCTGCGCACCGACGTTCGGCTTCTTTCGGAAAATCGTGACGCGATGGATGCGACCGTCGGAAGCCTCTCGGAAGACTGTCAATCAACATAGGAACGCCCAGTCCCGCAGCCCATACCCGGAAGCGACGGAGAAGATGCATCTCGTAAACGGTAAGTACGGCTCATATTTTAAAACATCTAGCCGATTCCCCTAGACAAAACGAGCATCCATCTAAGGGGAAAAAGTAATATATACGGGTGAACCTCCGCTTTAAATACCATTGTTACCGCTCTCTTTGTGACTTTGAAAAAGCGCAGGCGCTTGAAACATGTAAGCCACGATAACCCAGAGCTTGTAGTCCATTACGACAGATGGATTTCTTGTTCTCCCTTGTTTCCGGTGCGATGCCGACGTCATCTCAGTGTGCCCGGCTACAGTCAGCTTGTTCGGCTTTTCCCGGCCCTAACCTCCAGCGGCGGACATCTCAACACACTGGTAGCAGGTTGACAGGCCTATGGTGTAGATAGATAGATAGAGTCAAAACACTTATGATCTTTCACATTAAAATTATTGAATTATGTCAAAAATGGTTTTACCAGTCATTGCCTCAAATATTTTTAACATAACTAAACCCTTTTAAAAGAAGAGAATGCAAATAAGAGAAGTACATTATTCGGAATTTATACACAAGAAGAATTATTGAAATAGGAAGTTAACTTTTTTTTCTTCTAAATTTGATGAATGTTACCATGCATATCTGGTGGCAAATAAAATAGTGCAAAGTTACCAACTTACCAAATTAATTTACATAGATTTCTTCTGTTTAATTTGATGTAGACCAGCAGATCAGTTAAATTTAGTGTGTATGGGGGAAGGGGTGGGGTTCATTTGTGAGTAGGACAACGAGGTTGATTTACTAAAGATAAATAAATAGACTGTGCACTTTGCAAGTGTAGTTGCACTCATTTTCCCCAGAGCTTAGCAAATGTGGTAAAGCGCTGTTGATATCCATCATCCAATCATGTGCAAGCAAAAAATGCTTTTTTGAAAAAAAAATATTTGCACCTAATTGGCTATTCTTTAGAAAGTGAAGCTTTACCACATTGCACAATAGTGCAACTGCACTTGAAAAGTGCACAGTCTATTATCCTTTAGTATCTCCACCCTGTCACTTTTTTTCATAAAAAACTAGAAAGCCTATTTTTCCTAATATCTATTAGCGATTTGGCCATGCATTCTAGCCAATGGAAGTGACGTTATGGGTTAAGCACCACCCAATGCATTTCGTCTACTGGAAGTCCTCAGGGACGGGATGAGGCTATTATTATTGTTCTTGAGTTTAATACCACTTTAGAATGTGCTGGCAATATATTTTCAACCAGGCAGTGTACTCTGGATCATATTTATGTATGCTCATGTCTCCATAGAGTATTTGGGGTTTATTTACTAAAAAATAAAACTGTTCACTTAGGAAAGTGGATTTTCACTCCTCCAACTATGTACAAGAAACATCCTGTTTTTTTTTTTCTTAATTTCCATTGCATGTGATTCAATATTCATATTGAACATAGCTTTACCTTATTTGCTAAGCTAAATAAATACACTGCTCAAAAAAATTAAAGGAATACTTTGAAAACATATCAGATCTCAATGGGCAAAAATCTCATGCTGGATATCTATACTGATATGAACTGGGTAATGTGTTAGGAATGAAAGGATGGCACATCATTTGATGGAAATGAAAATTATCCACCTATAGAGAGCTGAAGCTAGTCCATTTTGCTGAAATTTCATTGCAACAACTCAAAATGGTCCTCAATAGTTTGTATGGCCCCCAAGTGCTTGTATGCATGCCTGACAACATCAGGGCATGCTCCTAATGAGACGACGGATGGTGTCCTGGGGTATTTCCTGCTAGATCTGGACCAGAGCATCACTGAGCTCCTGAACAGACTGAGGTGCAACCTGGCTCTGTGGTGTTCTTTTGGATTTAGGTCAGGTGAGCATGGAGGCCATTCAATGGTATCAATTTCCTCATCCTCCAGGAACTGGCTGCTTGCTCTCGTCACATGAGGCCGGGCATTGTGGTGCACCAGGAGGAACCCAGGACCCACTACACCAGCGTAGGGTCTGACAATGGGTCCAAGGATTTCATCCAACTACCTAATGGCAGTCAGGGTGCCATTGTGTAGTCAGTAGAGGTCTGTGCGTCCCTCCATGGATATGCCTCCCAAGACCATCACTGACCCACCACCAAACCGGTCATGCTGAACGATGTTATGGGGCATGGGGCACCAGTGGCGAACCTGCCAATTCTGGTGTTCAATGGAAAATGCCAATCGAGCTCCACAGTGTCTGGCAGTGGACACAGAGCACACTAGAGGACGTCGGGCCCTCCCCATGAAGTCTGTTTCTGATTGTTTGGTCAGAGACATTCACATCGATGGCCTGCTGGAGGTAATTTTGTAGGGCTCTGGCAGTGCTCATCCTGTTCCTCCTTGCACAGAGAAGCAGATACTGGTCCTGCTGATAGGTTAAGGACCTTCTACAGCTTTGTCCAGCTCTCCTAGAGTAAGTGCCTGTCTCCTGGAATCTCCTCCATGCTCTTGAGACTGTGCTGGGAGACACGGCAAACCTTCTGGCAATGACAGGTATTGATGTGCCATCCTGGAGGAGTTGGACTGCCTGTGCAACCTCTATAGGGTCCAAGTATCGCCTCGTGCTACCAGTAGTGACACTGACCCTAGCCAAATGCAAAACTAGTAAAAGACAGTCAGAAAACATGAGTAGGGAAAAAAATGTCAGACACCTCCACCTGAAAAAACATTCCTGTTTTGGAGGTCATCTCATTGTTGCCCATCTAGTGCACTTGTTAATTTAAATTAACAGCAAAGCAGCTGAAACTGATTAACAACCCCCTCTGTATACACCCCACCCCCTCTGCTACTTAACTGACCAGATCAATATCCCAGGAGTTCTGATTCAAAAGTGATCCTTTAATTTTTTTGACCAGTGTATTTACTTTGCAAAGTGAACATACAGGGCCAGATTCACAGAGCAAGTACGCTGGCGTATCTACTGATACGCCGGCGTACTTTCAAATTTCCCGCGTCGTATCTTTAGTTTGAATCCTCAAACCAAGATACGACGGCTTCTGGGTTCGATCCGACAGGCGTACGGCTTCGTACGCCTTTGGATCGTAGGTGCAATACTTCGGCGCCCGCTGGGTGGAGTTCGCGTCGTTTTCCGCGTCGGGTATGCAAATTAGCGATTTACGTCGATCCACGAACGTACGCGCAGCAGTCGCATTTTCTAACGTCGTTTGTAGTCGGCTTTTTCCGGCGTATAGTTAAAGCTGGTATTTTGCGGCATATACATAGACTTGCCATGTTAAGTATGGCCGTCGTTCCCGCGTCGAAATTTGAAAAAAATTTTTTGCGTAAGTCGTCCTTGAATAGGGATGGACGTAACTCACGTCTAAGTAAAAAAAATGACGTCCTAGCGAAGTCATTTAGCGCAATGCATGGCGGAAAGATTCGCGACAACAATGCGCAGTTCATTCGGCGCGGGGACACGCTTCATTTAAATGAAACCCGCCCCCAACCCGCCCAATTTGAAATCCACCGCCAGAAATACACTACGCCACCATAACTTACGGCGCAAATTCTTCCTGGATTCGACTGAAAGCCAGGTAAGATACAGCGGCATATCGTATCTCTGATACGCTGCGCCTGTCCATTTCTATGTGGATCTGGCCCATTATTTCTAAGTAAAGCCTTATCTCTTGCTAACTGAACAAGCCCAATCATTTAAGAAATCAGCCTAATCATCCCTTGACATGTCATGTGCACTGGGATACTATGCATATTGTCTTGTGCCTACTTGCCTTCCTTGGGGGAGGGTTGGTAATTTGCTGCCAGTATTACAGTACTTTAAGAGGACCTTTCCCCCTGAAGATTAGTGACCTGGTAATGGTATGGGAGGGGACTGCATGTTCAGTGCCCTATTGCCACAGAGTATCATGCACAAGAGAAGAACTGAAAAATAATGCTCATCTCTACACCAAAGGG